>NC_051066.1:123652113-123977044 GCF_004664715.2 Peromyscus leucopus | reverse complement strand
AGGAAGTAGATCTCCAGGTAGGAATGGAAGGGAGACAGAGACAGGGAAGGTACAGGATGGTTGTGAACAGAACAGGGGATGTCAAATGATCCAGAGGCTGCCCTTTGGGTTTCCAATGTTCATAACATTGAACTATGACCCTACATTCACAATGGATCTGAATATATGATACCCACCACAGCCAAGTCAAAAACCAAAAAGTCCTTGGTGTTTATTTCTTTGTCAAATATCATCGTGTCTTGGCTCCCTTTCCTTGTGCTACAACCAATCAGCAGAGACTGTGTTGGTTAGAAAGAAAAGTGTTCTATTTTGCTGATAGTCCTGGAGGTCTGAGAGTACTGGTTTCTTGCAGGGTCTTTCTTCCTGGCCAGGGTCAGGGCATCATATGCTGGAACCAAATAAGCCCACCATCTGGAAACAGCCTGTTAATCTGTGTACTGCTCTGCAATCAATGGTGTGAAGATTAACAAAAAACTAAACTCACGGGCCAAGAGAAGTCTCTAGTTAGGTGCTGACACATCTCCTTTCACTGACTTCCACATAACTTTGGTAGTGCCTTGAGATGAGATCATGCCCATGTAACCAGCAAACACATGGCATCTCCGGTCTGCAGCATCTGCAGGAAGTGCTGTGTAGGAAAATGCATTCTGTGATTTTTCTCTCATTAAAAGGGGTTCCTGGTTAAGGACACCACAGCTACAAGAAAAACATGCATTTCCTGTGGTTTATTTTTTTCTAGATGCTGATTACAATTGGTTATCAGTGCTTTAATTTTTCCCCTCTCAAGATAAATGCACAAAGGGTGAAGCACCAAATGAAACCAAATATTATTGTCTGCACAGCGCTGTGAAAAGAGGAAATGTCCTGCTGGTCAGACCGATACAGACAGCTCTGAATTGATTAGTCTTTGGGAGAGGCTACTAGACGGTAAAAGTGAAACATCAAGCTCTATCTAATAAAATAGTTCTTATTTGCACAACATTGTCTTCTGACTTTTACTGCTAAAATACTGACTTTATCAAGAGTAACCTGTTTCTTCACTACTCTGTATTTTGCTTAATTTAGGGAACAGCAATCCACACTCCAAATTTTCAAAATGAAATAAGGTACAACTTCTGCCAGTACCAGTACTGAGATTAACAAGTTTGCTTTTAAGATTTAAAAGACATGAACCAAGTTACGATCAGATGGGCTTGTCAACACATGATAACAAGGCACACAGTGTCTCTCACATGTTTTAAAATGGGCTACAAGCAACAATTCCAAAGAAATCATCTGTACTAGTTTGCCTAGCTGTCAAGGCCTGAGGTTCTTTTTTCAAAAAAGGGGATGAGACTGTTGTTGATTATTCCAGCTAGGTCATTTAATAGTCAAAAGTGTATTGAATACTTTTAACATGAGCTAAGTAATTTTACCTGATAATCCACTTATCTTCCCCCAAAAGCAAAATGATTTGAAAAGTAGAAACTCATTTATTTAAGCACAAACATATTTCTTAAAAAAAAAAAGTCATCTCCAGTGGAGGTGTTTCCTTTGAAACTCCCCAACTGATGATTTTCAATTAATCATTCTATTAAAATAAATTTGTCAATTGAAATGTAAACAGCCACCAATGCCTTGAGGTGGAGTTACATGTTTGTCTCATCATGAACATGCATATACCTTTAAAAAGCAGTTTCGGTTTAAAAAAAAAAAAAACAAACAAAAAGAAAAGTAGAACGCACAGGCTCAGAGACTCTCCAAAACACCTAGGCTTAGAAATGCCGCTCATCTTATTTGCTCTGACTTACTCTGGAGAGGAGGTACAGACACGGCAGTCTGGCGTCCCAGCATAGACCTCACCCAGCGACTTGTCGCATATGGACGCCATTTGTAACCAGCATAGGACGCGCGGTCAGCCTAACCTTTGGTGTCTGCCTATCCATCTGTTGTCACATTAGCTGCAAATTATAGAATCCTCCAGACCCAAATGACCATAAATCAAGACTACGAGCGTGTACACTTTCCCCATCTGTCATAAAACAATGAATTAAATTCATGCCTGTCAAAATAGGCTGCAGGGAAATGGCCTTCTTCTGCAGGCGCAAGAGTACAGAGCTCACCTCATCGTGGTAATTTATGGCCTCCGTGGGGCCTCGAGGTGATTAGGCCTTGGCCCACCAACACGCAGAAAAACAGTAGGAACTCCAGTCACTCCAAATGGAAATCTTGGGTCAAATTTATCAAACGAATCAGAGAGAAATCTATTTCTGTTTGGAAAAGAAAGAGATATATTGCGTGTTTAGTGTTCATGCACAACTTTGGAACTTTTGGCTATTAGGTATTTGTGGGTTTTGGAATTCCTGGCTTAAATAGTATCACCAGAGGACATGTAATGTATTAGACACGAGCCATTTTTAGCCAAATAAAATATACAACTGCAGGCAAAGAAGTTTTTCAATGTTAACATCAACATATTTGTGCAAATGATGTAACTCAAAATTTTCTAGGTAGAACTAAAAAAAGCACAGATTTAGGACTGGAAAAATACATTGGTAGAAAATGAAATGTGTTAGCTGTAGGTACCCAAGTAGTAACAAAACGATGGACAGTCATAGGTACCCAAAAAGGTAATACAAGGATGGGCAGCCAAAGTGATAATGTCTATTGATTTCATTCTGGGCCAATGGATTTATACCAATTCTATGACACTGTGAATATTTCTTTAAAACTTCTCTTCCATAAAAAGAAGCCTGAAGTCATATATAGCTTGGCATCCAAGAGCAAAGAGAAAAAGAGAGAGATTCATACAAAGCAGAAGGAAAAACTGTGATGTTCACCGCATAAAAATGATTGGTCAGAGTTGGATGTGATAAGTAGATGGAGAATGTATGTGTGTGTGTGTGTGTGTGTGTGTGTGTGTGTGTGTGTGTGTGTGTTTGTGTGCACACATCTGGTGGGTTTTGCCCATATCTATCACTGTAAGCTACAGTAAGCTTAAACTGCTGTTTATCACGGAGTCCTGCAGACGTTCATTCAATCAGAAAGTCATATTTCACTGAACACCCCTGCTGTATTAGAAAGGCTGGGCAGTTAAAAGCCAGTCGAATGAGAAGATGATTTGGCAAGGCTGCATGTCATAGATCTGGTTAATATCATGCTGTGAATTATGACATCTTTAAGAGAAATTCCCTGGGTGTTCAATATCACTTCCAGGGGACTAGAACCCGCATCCAACAACAGCTGTCTGATATCTGCAAAACCTTGCTCCTGCCGGGAGTAATGAAGTTCAGTCTTGGTCTCTGATACTCAAGCTACGTCCTACAGTGTGTTCCCAGCAGCAGTGTGACTGTGCCAAAATCTAAGGGTAGGGAGCTCCTCAACACCCAGCACTCAGCAGCCCTTCATGGTTGAAATACCTTTGCTTTCGTTTACTGTCTCCGCATACTGGGGAGCCGTGGAAGAATATTGTATTTCATGCTGGGGCACAGCACAGCAGAGAGGACTGTGTTTAGGAAACACTTTATTAGTGCTGGCATACACTTAACTTACAAAGATAAGCAGAGTTAAAAATGCCCACCCAATGTAGGCAATATCAAGAGTAAATAGCATATGTGGTAGAGATAGTTGGGTCCCAAAAAATACATGTTGCCTTTCAGTCATTGTTTTCTTCCTCTCTGTTCTTTACTACATTCTCTTCTTTCTTTCTTTACTGGTTTATTCTTTTTTTCTTGTTCTTTTTTCTCTTAATTTTCCTTTCTCATTCCCCTCCAGAAGCCAGATGTTCATGCATCAGAACAGAATCCAACTGTACAAACTGAACAGTTCCTGCCCATTTGGAGAGTTTGAAGGCAGAGGATGGACAGCTAAGAATGAATAATCTGCATACAGAAGACTTACAGATGTGGATGAAGGGTCTGAATGGAGAGGATGGACAGGTATGGCATAGCACCACATCTTCCACATTTATTATTAATTAATTGTGCTTGCAATCACTGCTGAGAAAGACATCTCTAGCTGCTGAGAGAGCCCAGAACAGAACAGCAGGATCAGATCATACACTGGCTTTCTGGACCACTAAGCCTGAATCTCCAAACCCAAGTTAGCGACCAAGGTTGTTTTCTTCTAAGGCACATCATGGAAGTTATCATTCTAACCACTGGTTTATTACTTCATACCCAATAAAGTGACTCACTGTTTGCTTTATTGCAGCCTTATATTATATTTTTAATGGGAGAACTGTAGTAGCTCATATTCCATGACACTGACCACCAATAACTGCGGGTTTGTTTTATTTGAGCGAGAACGTATTAAATAAGAACATATGTTGGAAAGAGAGGAGAACGTGCCACTGAGTTGCTGCTCTCCTCCTGTTTACTTCTCAAACCAAAGGTTACAGGAGCCGCATGCAGTTGATTAAACCTGGCCCCTCGCCATCTGAATCCATCGCTGCAGCACTCATCAATATCAACAGGAGAAATTAAAATAATTAAAACTTCTAAAGGTAAAGTCACAGATGGAAATTATTTCAAGAGAGTTTCTGGGAAGAAAATGACTCGATGAAGAAAAACCATTTCATTCTGTGTAACTTTGGAATATGATCTTTTTTTCCCAGCTTGAACAGTTCATATATACCCTTACACAGACACACTCTCCTCAACTAATAACTAGAACGGTTATCACAGGAAAATATACCAAAAGGGGAAATAAGCCTATAGAGAAGAAATTTATGTTTTATTTGCAATTTACCTTCTTTCTTTTTCAATCTCTACATGTATGTGTGTGTGTGTGTTAATAAAGTATATTTTCTTCAAGTTATACTTTTTAAAAAATTCCCATGGTTACCCACTTCCTGTCCTCTACCATCTGCTTTCTTCTGATATGTCCATTGAAACTCTGGCTGTATTACCAGAAGGTTCTTGAAAGCCTAATGAGGGAGAATACTATTTTTCCTGCATTCCTCCAGGAAGGTCAGTAAACACCCGTGAACAGAGGGGGTCTCCCAGGGCACTCAGCTCTGGAGCTTCTCTCTGACCTTTGCTCCCAAAGGGGGCACTATAGAGGCATATTTTTAGCACAATCCCTGATGGCCTCTTTGGTGGCAGAACCTCTAACAGGCAGCTGTTCTAGACCTTGCTAGGGAAAAAATACTCTGCTCCTGAGCTAAGCTGCAAATAGCCCACGTGACTTCGACATGTCTGCAAATAAAGGCTAAGAAGGCCACGGCATCTCAGTGAGCTGTTATTAGAATTCCTCTTTTCGTAGGTTTGACTGTTAAGTTGTGAAGAGTTAGAGAAAACAGTAGCTAAGGCGGCAGGAGGGGGAGAAAACCTCTGAGCCCTTGTGGTACCCCTAGGAAAGACAAATGGACCTTTGCGTGTGTGTGTGGGGGCAGTGCCACATTGGACATCCAGGAAGGGAAATAAAAGAGGAGTGTCCTCTCAGAGATGAATGATATACTAATATAATAATGCAAACATAACCCCGAGCATAGTATGTGCCCTTGATCTGTGAAGAACTCAACCACTGTCTAGACAAAAACTTCTTGCCTTTACATGTTGTTTTAGGCTACAACGGTATGACTTGATATCTTTCTTTAAAGCAGTCCTGGATATTGGGGTAAATCTGTGTGAGAAACTCTGACAGAAGAAGGGGGAGAGTTGGTGTTACAACTCCCCCAACGCCAGTTCTGCAAGGGGCTAAGCTGGATCAGATGTTTGTTTCTGGAATTAACTGACTTGTAATAATAAAAACGTGTGGCACTTAATCGATGGCCCATTATAGGTGAACTTGAAACACCGGGCATTTCTATAGCCACATGAAAAGAAAAAATAAACAAGAACCTTCCCCAGCCCGTCACAAAGAACGTCTTCCATTTGATCTCATAGCAACTGGGAGACAGGAATTCTTGTGAAGCTGGTTGTACACACGATGGAATGGGCTTACCGAGCTGATTTGTACAAGCTCCCTGTGTTTGCCCTGAGCCACATGCCATCCTTTACAGAGAGCAGTGAAATGAACTATTAGAAACTAACAGCCTTCCTGTCTCAGGAACAGGGTTTGGCTATCTGTTGTATAGCAGACTTAGTTCATTTAATTAATGAACTTAATTCTGCTCCCAATTTTCTGACTATATATTTTTTTTTTAGTTTTAGAATTTTCACTGCAAAAATGCCCGCCCTTTGCTCCATCATTTGATGGACATCTATGTCTTTTTTTTTTTTTAAGATTTATTTATTTTTATCTTACATGTACGGTGTTTTGCCTGTATGTCTATCAGTGCACCATGTGTGTGCAATACCTACGGAGGCCAGAAGAGGGCATCAGATCCCCTGGCACTAGAGTTACAAACTTGGTTGCCACAGAGAATAAAACTCCAGTGTGATTGAAGAGCCACCAGGGCTCCTAACCACTGAGCCATCTCTCCAGCCCCAATTTATGGCTTTTGGCTAAACATGCTGGAAGGGCAAGATCATGCCCACGGGTGATGGAACAGGTGGCAGTTCTGTCTCCTCAGCTGCAGGTTGGGTGTGACCTGAAGGCAGTTTGGTTGGAGTTCTTGATATGGCTGTCCAGGGGAAGAAGGGCTCAGTAATACTAGCCTAATGTGTGCCTGCACTGTAGCTCAGAGTTAAAAAAAAAAAAAAAATTCCACAGCATGGGAGGGAAAGCATACTTTAAACAGGACGCTTTCTCCACGAGCAGATTTCCATGAAGTTCTGATGGAGGCTTAAAGAGACTGAAATGGAGCACACCATTAATCCCAGCACTCCGGAGGCAGAGGCAGGTGGATCTTTGTGAGTTCAAGGCCAGCCTGGTCTACACAGTGAGTTTCAGGACGGTCAGAGTTACATAGTGAGAGCCTCTCTCAGAAAAGAGAGGTGGGGGCGGGGGAGACAGAAGAGAGAAATGGACAGGGTAACGTATCTCCAATATTCAGCAATTTATTATGACATCTCTTAACTCTTTAAATAAATACTAACTTTGTACTCAACTTTATATTTGGATTTTTATATTTTTTATATTTTGGTTGTGAGCCTAGCCTTTAATGACTGAGCCATCTCTCCAGCCCGGATTTTTATATTTTTTAAAACTTAATTTAAGTATATGTGTGTGAGTTTGTTCATGTGTGTACAAGTGCCCTCAGAGGCTAGAAGAGAGAATCCATCCCTTGAAGTTACAGGAATTTGGGAGTCATCTGATGTGGGTTCTGGAAACCAGCTCCTGTTCTCTGTAAGGGTTCTACACAACCTTAACTACAGAGCCATCTCTCCAGGTCTCTGGCCTTTGTCTTAAGGTCTCCCCTCCATCTCAAATTGTATAAGATTTGAATCCATGAAGAATTTCTTGAAGTCACAGTAAATATAAATTTTACCAAAGTTAGATATTTAAGCTTCTCATTAAAGGATGTTGGGAGTGTTTCATGTGAAAGGCTTACACGTGACTACATCTAAATGGATCATTATTTATTTTGTATTCAAACTAAATCCAGTGGAGAGCAGGTCTCAAAACCATGACTAAGTGTTGTGTACATGTCTCTAACTGTACTGGTGGCGCTGCACAACTATGGCCATTTGCAAGGTGCCCTGCTGTGAAAAGGCATGCTTGTGTTTCCTGTCACTCACACTACGTCTAGAACAGTTTGTTCTCATGTCTGGACCGGCAAACCCCAGGTATCTCATGCTTCGTATAGACCCTCAAGGACATATGTGCTGAACTACTTGGACATCCAAACTGCCCATCAGATCACATAGGACAGGTTATGCTACCCAGAGCGTCTTCACTGTCACACCAGAAGGAAGCAAAGTGTGGATGTGTTCATGAATGGCAGGTTTCTCAAGTGTTAGCTGGGTTTGCTTTCCTGGGATCCCACCCACTTGGTAAGCCACAAAGTTAAACTTCATATGTCATTTCCTGAAGTTCATGTCACTCAGCATTGATCTGATGATGTCAACAGATTTTTTAAAAAAGGATCTACCAATATCATTACCACTTATGAAATTTCTCGTCAGTGCCCCCCAAAACCAGCTGATGCTAAACCATAGTTAATCATCATCTACACAGGCTGAGGGAACAGCCTGTCTTTGTTGAGTTGGAATGATTAATCCTCCCATTTGTTTTCATTAAGATTCTTATTTCTTTGTTTAGTTTTCAGACCCTGGCTTTTTGGACAAGTACTGTCTACTTGTTAGTCAAAGTTCTATGCTCTGTGACTATCTGCTGTTTCATCATGAGTACATGTAGTTTATGTGTTGGGGCAGGAATATTACAAAATCTTCATAAACAGGAGATTTCTGTGAATTGAAGACAAACCTGATCTACATAGTAAGTACCAGGCTAGCCAGTCACAGGCACACTGTAGAGATTAGGGGTTGGGTCATGTATTGAAGAACATCAGAGAATATCATGGGGGTCATTTGTCCTGTTATTGGAGACAGTAGCTACTTTGACCACCAAGTTTGGGAAGGATAATGTTTACCTGGCAAAGTTACAGTAACAGCCATGAATTACATCATTATGTTGCCTGGGAACTTGTTTCTTTATTTTAATACCATATAACAGTTATCTAAGAGAACATTCTTACCTTATTCTGATTTGTGTTGTTACAACAAAATGCTTGGGTCTGAGTACTTTAGAAAGAAAGCATATTGATTGCTTCATTATCCTCTCATCCATTAGAAAGAAAGTATATTGATTGCTTCATTATCCTCTCATCCAGACGCCCAGATAACACAATCCTGTAAAATGAAGTTCTCCCTGGATGTGACACAACATTGCAAAGCAGAAAGGGAGCCAGCTCATGCAGAAGAGGCTCAGCATAATGGACGGCCTCACTTCCTGACAACCTGATCTGTGAGAACTTTCCCAGTTCCAAGGCAGCTGCATTAATCCCTTCCTGAGGCAGTGATCTTGAGCAAAACACTCTGCAGGGGCTCTGCCTCTTAAAGGTCCATCTCTTCAACACCATCACACTAAGGCTACACTCCCAACACACAAATGGGACAATGCACACTTCAGCTACATCTAAACTGTAGCAATCTTGATTCCTAACCTGGAGGGAGGATGGTAAAAGTGAGTTAAAATGCTGCCACAGCATTGTTATAGCATATCCATTGGAAGGATACATAGAAAGTATATGGGCATTAAAAGCAAACAAACAAATCAATTTTCAACAATTTTCTGCTTAGTCAGAGATGATTTCGACATAAAAATCTAAAAATAATTATGCCAGCAATACACTGGATCCTAGTGCTAGATTTAACCACTGCTCCCATCTCTTCTGAATTTGTCCCTGTAGGCTTTGTTTTTATAACACAAGGGACTTTCTGTCAGAACCATGGGTTTTGACCCAGTGTTCAATGGGACGTCCATCAGTCTCGAATGATTTTCATGATGTCCAAAAAGTGGAATGAGAACTGTAATTGCCTTCTCAGTCTATTTCTGAACTTTTGGCTTCTAATCAACTTTCAGCTTTTGCAGAGACTGAATAAAATATATCTTCAAGCCAAGGGCCAAAATACACAACAGGATTGGCTTGTGCAGCACGAAGAGGATACTCATGACTCTCCAGTCCTCGCTTTGCTGCCATTTTTCGATCCTCTGTGGACTTTGAGGAGGGAGCTGCTTTCTAGATTTTGAAAGGACATCTACAACTAAGTTAGGACCAAATCCCCAAGTTCTCTGGCAGGATGTTGAAAACAGCAGTGATCCCAATGGAACTGACTTCGCTGTTCAGGTTAACATGTTAAGAATGTTAAAGTCTTGCTCAAACGTTTGTTGTTTTTAACATTCTGCCCAGTTGAATTGGCTGAGGGGACATTTTCTGAGAACCCCAAAGAACATGGTTTCTGGTGTGTTTTTATTTTTGTTTCAATCACAGTTCATAACTTTGGGCTTTTGGATGTCACAAAGTTTGGGTAAATTAGGAAGCCAGACAATAAATGCAGTTGCTGAATGGAATGTTTAGATAATCCTGTGATGACTGCATTTTTAAAAAATGAAATGTACTGTGATTGGTGTCATGCTTTTAATATTGGGTATAATGAACTGTGGCAGCCTGGGGAGGTGGCTCAGTTGGTGCCAACGCCAGGACCTGAGCATGATCCAATATACAAACATATACATAATGATGCCTGGCACCCACTTGTAATCCCAATGTTAGAAAGACAGAAACAGAAGGAGCCCTTAAGCTTCCTGGCCAGGCATCCTAGACTACTCGGTGAGTTCCAGGTTAGTGAGGTATCCTATCTTAAAAAAATTGAATAAACATTGACTGAAAAATAATGAATAATACTTAAGATGGTCATGTGACCTCAACATTCATAGGCAAGCATGTACACACACAGACAGACACAGACAGACAGACAGACACACACACACACACACACACACACACACACACACACACAATCTAGAGTGTGAAGACCCAGACAGCTAAACTTAGGCATGGCCAAGAGAGTGGTTTGAGGTGGTTAAAATGAGAGTAGGTTTGGAGTTAACCAGATTCTGGTGTCCAATTAGCCCTACCATTTACCAGCTTTGTGACCTTGTGCAAAATGTCACCTCTGCCCTCATAGCTATATAAGATTAGATAAGTTGTCTGCTGCAACAAAAGCTCTTGGCCAAGAATCTTGACTGCACTCTGCTTGCCTACTGGCATGCTTGGCAAGGCTGTCCTGCCAGAAGGGAAAGATTCTGAGGAAGAGGAGTGTATTTGTGACCCACCAACCCTAAAAGCACACCTCACACAGGGAATAAATATACTTTGACAGCAACCTGGCACCTCCTTGCATTCCTAAATGGCAATGCTTCAACTTGGGGAATGTTTCTGTGAAGGTATTTGTTTCATTTTTTCTCCTTTGTTTGTGTTTGTTCTCTCTTTCTCTGTGCATCCTAATTCTTCCTGCGGGCTTTTTTTTTTTTTTTTTTTTTTTTTTTTTTTTTTTAATACTTTGAGAGTATATCAAGACACCTACAGAATCCTCATCTTTCTTCTTTGCTAGTCTGTATCAGGCATCGCAAGGAACTTACTATTGTCTTGTATTTGTGTTCCTTCTCTGGACTTCCTTCCCTTGTCTGCAAGTCCTAGAAAGACCATGGAGGGAGATGAGGAATTTAATGAAGACTGGTAGGCTAATCACCAGGGAAGGTGAGCTGGAGAGAGAGAAGAGTGGTATCCTATTGGTGAAGAACATCAGGCCAGACTCAATTCCTAAGCATATATGACCATGGACGATTCAGCCCCTCAGCTGTAATAGCAGCAGTCCTTGGTAGAGGGGAAGCTGACCATCTTTCATGGAACTCTGAGATCTGAGCTAGGAGTTCTAAGATGGGAGGAGAGTATGGAAGAAGGGGTACCCTGCCAATAGACAGATTCTGGAGTTCTTATCTAGGCTTGCAAAGGGGAGCTCAAGCTGTATTTAATTTGATATGTCTTACAAGTAAAGAACTATGACACTTTTATACCCTGAATGTCATGGAAAAATTTATGCCTGTCATAATAAATTTAAAAAGCATCAATAAAATAAAATTATTTCTAGGCTATAATTAATAGCTATAATTCAAAAAAGGCAGTCTCTGAAACCTCCAGACAAAGGTCAGGCTGACCCATTAAAACCAGGACCACAGCACTATCTTGCTAGATTGGCACTTACATACAGTGGCCTACTACCTACAGCTGGGCTATTGCCCTGTGAAAATACGTAAGGTAAAAAGCTTGGCCCTTCACCTAGCTCTTCAATGTATACTGTAGTTTCCAAGAAAGGGGTTTTCTTGTTGACCACCCCATGAAGACCAGAGAGCAGCTATGACTTTCTCAAATGATCTGCTAGTTCCTCCTCCCCACAAAAACCCATTTCTCAATTGTCCATCTTCACTCTTGCCTTTACCACTGATCTCCAGACTCTATAGCCTTCTATAGCTCTAGATGCAAAATCTTGCAGCAGGGTAAGGAGCTACAATGAAAAAAATCTCATTTCTTGGAGATTTATACATTCTTGAATTGTTTATAAGAAATTATAGACCTGTATATAATCTTCCTGCCCCAAACCCCAGCATGATGCCCAAATGCTATCTTAGAAAAATAAATCTCCTGAGTATAATCATTGAAGACCCCATCCCATCACTTGTTCTTACCACCATCCAGTTGGCCAAGGACCATCCCCCTCTTCCTCTCCTCCCTTATGTTGACTTCAGTGACCATGTTAGTTCAGCTTCTAAACCATACCTTACTCTTGCTCTACATTGATATCCCACAATCCATATGCCACTGCCCTTCTTGCCTGAGCACCAAGAAAATCTTAATAGCAAACTCATCCACTATTATTTTAATACCTTTCTCAAATCCACCTTGCAATGCAGATGGAGGAATCTTTAAAAATCATGAAGTGATTTCTGTTACTGCCAAGTTTCCAACAGCTCTTCAATCACATCTAAAGTCCCAGGTGAAGATTCCTAGGCCCAGCCACAACTCACTACCCAAATACCAGCTTTGTCATAACCTTGCTTCCACATAACATACCTGGCCATATTGACCTTCTTTCTCTTCTACCAGTCATTCTCTATTCCACTCTGAAATGGCACTTACTGCTTCCTCAGGGAAGTTCCCCTGTGTCCTTTATCTCCAATGACATCTTGTGACTTCTAATGTGGACTCCACCCATCTTCCATTTCTCTCTGCTATGTGACCAAGAGATGGCCTCACAGTATGATAGCTGCTGGTTTCCAGTTATGTCTACTGTTGGTCTCAAATCATCGTAGTACTAGTTCTACCATTGCCTGTATCCTGGCTTATAAAAAAATGTGTAATAACAACTTACTAAATGCATGAACAAGTGGTGTGGAAATTCAAGTTAGTTAACTTTGTGCCTATTACATAGGGTCTAACATACATAGCATCTAATACACAGCAAACAGTCACCAACTGGAAGCTGCTAGTATTGTATCATGCAATTATGGTTTTTATTATTGTTGGCAGGAGGTGAGGTCTGTGGCATATAGTGGGCTCCAGTATGTAGTGGTAGAGTGAGGTCTCTGATCTCTGATCACCCCCTTTAATATTCCAAACAGGGCTGCCCAAAAGGTATGGGTCTCACCAGCTGTCCTTCTTCCAGTGCACAGCTTCCATCAACGGTCATGATCTATGGGTCTCGGGCCTTCCTTTAAGGACTCCGGGGACTTTTAAGTGGGTAATTAAGCCTTGAGATATTGGTCTTGGGCGTATCGTTCAGCCCCCAAAATATTATATTCATTGATATTTACCATACGGACCTAAAGAAAGGAATTCATGGCTTAATGATTAAATTTCACATATGTTACAGATTAGAGTCAATATATCCTGTGACATATTTAGATAACACATTTCCCAATTCTCCTACTACTCCAGTCTACATTTCTTTTATGAAATCAGATTAGTTATCTCTTGACTACTATATGTTCCCCATTTATCATTTTTTTAAAAAAATGTTCCTTAAAATAGAAAAGACCAAAAACATCTTGTATGTTTGAAATGAAAACTCCTCCATTGTTATGAAAGGTAGAAGTTATTTCAGAGTTTAAAAGTTTTACCTGAAAAATTGAAACTGTGCTGATGTTAACAAAAAAAAAGTCTTTGCATTGCCTTAAACAAAGGAAGATGCATTTTGAGAGAATGGTATTCCAGGTAATAATTTAAGGCACATAACCACAGTACTTTCTCCTAATGGAACAGAGATGGTTGTTTTAAAAAATCAAAAGAACAGGAAAAATATATTTACTGTGTCATTTGGCCAAATGTCTGACAAAATTGAAAGCCCTGAGATGATGTGGACATGGTGTTCTTGGAAGCCATTCTTCCTGATATCTGATTTTCTTGGTTGTTTTAGTATAAAGTAAGTTTCAGGGGCTTATCTACATGAAAAGTCATATCTAACCATCTGGCTCTGTTTCAGTGATCTTCAAATTTTATCTTTGAATTGAAAAAGAGAAGAAAAAAGTAGTTGCAAATGGATTTATGAATACACTGGAGTATTAGGGGAATGGAACTATGTTTACTTCACAAATATCTAAGTAACATATCATTAACCACTACTATGCAACTAAAGCAACAGTAAATACTTCAAATGAGTTTAATGATCAGCTTGTAGGTTCTCAGTGTGCCCCCTTCACCTTATTAAATGAATCTCACTGGCTCAGAATTTATGACAATAATTAGGAGTTGGCTGGGTTAGATTCTTCTGAATTCTTAGTTTTAAAAAATGGTTTCAATAAATAAATCAGTACTGGGAAAAATACTCACAAATGTTTTGAACCCCCCTGGTATATGTATATAGTCATTCTACTAGCCATTAAAATCACCATTGTGTCTGGAGTAAGAGGGTCATTCTGCTTCCAGAGGAGAGGAGCCTGGAGATGCTCATTAGCCTGTTGAAGACTACACAGGTATACAGAGCAGAATTTTCACTGTAGGGATTTTTATTTTCATCTAATCTTTGAGAAATTTACTAGGTACTAACTTTTGTTACTATGTCAAAACTTTAGAAATCAAACTATATTAGTATCTGCAATATGAATTCAAAATCTTCTCACAATACTGCCAAGAAGATGGTGATTCATCTGGTCAGGTGTCTTGGCTATTAGTGTGTGCATGTGTCTTCTTAATTGTCATATTTTTATAAGTATAACACTTTGTACACTACCCTTTATTTGTCTATTTAGTTATTTAGTTGTTTTATTTATTTTGTATCACTGTCTTTATTTTTTGACATACTTTGCAGACTGTGGGGCTTTCTGGGTCCTTACAGGACTACAACGACACATTCCAACTGCTTCTTAAAAGTCAGAATCCAGATACTTTCAGACTCCAAAACAAAAATGACTCCAATTCCATCCTTTTAATGATCTATCCAACAAAACACATTGCCTGTGAGTTCCCAGGAGTGCTTGCTGAGGCATTGTATTTAAGCAGGATTTTCAGGCACTAAGTCAGAGTTTGATAGGAATAAATGGGTGTGGTGCGCTGACTACAGATAAAAATAATGCACTGTGCATCTCAGCAAACTGTAAGAAAGGACACTGGAAGTTTTTACCATAAGTCATCAGTGTTTGAACAGATGATGTTTATCCTGATTTAAACACTTAAGTGTACACAAATATGAAAGATTGTATACCATTATTATGCATATTTTCTTATCTTTGTTGTGTAGATGATTCAATTCATATGTGTGTCACATTTGTGAATATGGGTGTCAGCACATATATTCCACTGTATGAACAAGAATTCATAACCTTGGGCATTTCACATTCCACAAGAAGACAGGGTCTCTTGCAGGAGAAACAGACAAAAAGGATCTTCAGATCATAACACAAGAGTCACAGCCATGGAAGGAATAAGGGAAGGAAGGGGAAAACCTCAGACTTCAGAGCGGTATAGAAATGTGAAGCTTCAATGCAAACATGAGGGAAGGTTGAAAAGTGCTCCAGCAGGAAGCTGTGTAGTGTCTGCTCCCAACAGCTAGTTAGCAAGTTTTATAATCTAAGTGGCATGTCTGCCTCTGATAGTTAATTTTGTATACCAGTTTGACTAGGCTAAGAGATGTCCAGATAGCTCGTGAAACATTACTTCTCAGTTTATCTGTAAAGGTATTCCCAAGAGTTGAATTGATAGATCAAGTAAAGATCCACCTTCACTAATATGATGGACCTTAGTTTATTATGGGACTGCTGGCTCCCCAAATAACCACACAGAGACTTGTTATTAATTATAAATGGTTGGCTGATAGCTTAGGAGTGCTACTAATTAACTCTCTTAACTTAGAGATATTTCTGATTTATGCTCTACCACATGGTGGTATCTTTTTTCAGCATGGCATATTCATCTCCTGCTTCCTCTATGTCTGGCTGGTGACTGCCCTGCTTTTTCCCAGCATTCTCTTGGTTTAGCTCTCCAGCCTTACCTCTTCCTGCCTAGCTATTGGTCAGTCAGCTCTTTATTAACAATGAGAGTAACCCATCTTCACAGTGTACAAAAGGATTATTCCACAGCACCTAAGTTTGCAGAGGACATCAGTAGAATGAAAAGCTGGCACAAAGGTGAACTGTGGTCTTAACCTGGAACATCATCTCCTATCCTTGGAGTTCAGAATGCCTTGGTTCAGAGCTATTGGCTCCAACTACACCACTGGTTTACCTGGTTCCTCACTTATCGCTGAATTATCATGGAACTTCTCAGTACTTATGTGACCCAATCTCCATAATAAACCTCCTCATATCTATCTATGTTATCCCAATCTTCCATTTTTCTTCAGAAGCTTGGCTACTCTAGTACCCTATAGCATTGTAAAAAAAATGTGCTAATTGCTGAGTTTAGTAAGACCATTGTAAATATCCAAATCACTAGAATTAAATCCCAAGTTTTGATTCTACTCCTTGTTATAAGGTCCGTGAAATTCAGCTGAGTGTATAAGTACCATTTTCCTCACTAATAGGGGCTGTTGCCCCGTGACTACAGTTGTTACATGTTTAATGATCACTTAACAGCTAGTAGTAGCAAATAGCTGATAGTCTCTAGTTTCATAGCACCATGCCAGTTAACTAGTCTTCTAACTACTGGTGCCACTCTTGATGGAGCAAATCACAGAGAGTATCTGAGGGTATATTTGGTTCAATCACTTCATGATTGAGTGGTCTGGACCTAATGCATCTCAAAAATAAAAGTGGATGGTGCCTCAGCAGGGCTTTTTGATTGATTGCCCTCTTCCTGTAAACTGCATGGGCTCAGTTCAGTGCAATTAAGGTAATCTCCAAAGGAAGAGACAGTGCTTCAATCATTTCTAAGTCTCCATCCTTATCAGAAGCATCTCTATACTATACCAGTGTTTCTTGGCCTTCCTAATGCTGTACCCCTTTAAAACAGTTCCTTGTGTTGTAAGTGAACCCTAACCATAAAATTATTTCTGTTGCTACTTCATAACTATAATTTTGCTACTGTTATGAATCATAATATAAATGCTTTTGAAGATAGAGATTTGCCAAAGGGGTCACGGCCCACAGTTGAGAACCACAGCTATAGATTGTATGGGCTCAGTTCAGTGGGATGAAGGCAACCTCAAGAAGAAGAGATGGTACTTCAAACATCTATAAGTCTCGATCCAGACCAGGGGTCAGCTCTGCAGTGTCCAGTGCATGCCCTTACCGTTGATATCAGCTCATTCCTCAGCCAAAGGCTGAAGCTCGTGATATCATCAGGGACCCAGGACATGCTCAAGCAGAAAAGAACCATCACAACACAAGACACACATCTTGCCTGATCCTCCTCAAATGGTCTTTAAAATAAAAAACTATCAAATTTGATCTCTAGTGTTTATCAAAGCTATCAAAGCATTCTCAGAGAAGATGCCACAATAGCAAAGGAAATAAAATGAAGTTCATGTAATCCCACTTCTAGCTCCCAAAAGGACAGAATCTGATGAAAGCCATCATGAGAATGCAGACCAGCAAAGTCACATTGAATGTGAAAAGCCGAAGAAATCTGAAACCAATAAACAGTGTGGCCAGCTAGCTATACTAGTGAATTATAAATAGTATTAAGAATTAAATCAAACAATAGCTCCTCACTCTCACGGCTATGGTATGTACTCATTGTCATAGTAAAATCTTTGAGACAGGCATAAATCAAAGTCACCTGTTGGCTCAATCATGAAGGCAGATTATACCTCCCCTTTTCACTGCTCACTACTGAGGATCACAATGGGCCATTCTGCTAATAGAAATCACCTTCTTAGTGATTTCATAGAAGCTTTGATGTCAGGACACAGGAACGAGAGTTCAATATCACACGTGTTGTCTAAAGAAGAAGATTAAACATCAGGAAAACATCACTTTTAACTTGCTTATGTAGCTTTGGTGCCTTTGGTATGTGGTAGGGTGCAAGCAAGGCAGACTTTTTTTTTTAATTTGGCAGCTGTATATTGCTTTAAAAAAAGTTGTGGAGCATCACTACCACTGGATTCTATTGGCCAAGCTCAGGTTCAAGGAGGAAGGCTATTAGGTTCTACCTGCTGGTGGACAGTAGACCAAAGTTGCTGTGGTACTTCTAAGCCCATACAGCATAGTCAAAGCATGTTGCAAAGAACAATGGCTAGGGTTGGAGAGATGAACCAGCAGTTAAGAGCATTGGCTGCCCTTCCAGAGGACACAGTTCAAAACCCAGGACCCACAGGGAAACTCACAACTGTCTGTTACTCCAGTCCCAGGGAATAAGATGCCCTTTTCTAGCATCTGGGGGCACTGCATACATGTTGTGAACAGACATACATTCATCTAGGCAAACACTGACACACATAAAAAATAAATAAAATAATCTTTTAAAGAAAAAACAATAGTGTCTAGAAGGATAAAAATGAGTTGTCTGTGAGCAAATTTGATGTTTGATTTGCATTAATGAGGAATGAATTGAGCATGATGTTATTTTGAACTACTTTACTAGATACAATGATGTTTTGAAACAGATATTCTACAGCATTGTCTGGCATGTCTTAAAATCAATAAATGGTATTTGCCTGCAGGATGGAGGGGGCAGGTGTAGGATGAATCATTCTGTCCTGGGAACTGTAGAGTCATGATTGATTTGCCTGAAAATCCTACCTGTATCCTATCTTTCTAAACACTTCCCTCAAATCCAGCAACCAATCAGGGTAATCCCTGGTCATGCCACTCATATTATGAGGGCTACTCCCATTGCTGATTAAGCAGAGTAAAATATCATACACACACTCACCCCAAACAGCCTGTTAAAAGTACAGGGCAACAGATGAGAGGGGAACTTTATGAGCTATCTGTGGTGCTGTGTGTAAATACCAGGTAGAAAGAACTTTAGGGAGGAATTATTTATTTAGGCTCATGGTTTCAGGGGTCTCAATCCATCACAGCAGTGAGGGTGTGGCAAAGCATGACAGTTCACATCATTGTAGCAAAGAATCAGAGAAAGAGAAAATAAGATGCAGCCAGGACAATATGGCTCCTTCAGATGCATCCCATAACTCACTTTCCTAGTGAGCCCCATCTCCTGCTTTTTGCTATCTTCAATACTGCCACCACATTATGAATCTATTGGGGGTTAAATAAGCCATTAAGCCATCATGAACACCCACCCCCCATGTGTGCTTTATCAGTTTCTTAATCCAGTCAATCTGAGTATCACAATTAGCCATAATACCTGATTATAGTAGCATTTGTTTCCTATGGTTTATGGCTTCTCTGGGGGGAGTGTCACAGAAATACCAGGAATGTTCTCACAGGAGACATGACCCATGCCCCACTCTTATCCCTCGACATCCCTGGACTGTGCACAGAATCATGGCTTTAATTCGAACCACTGAGACTGCTGCTTGTGGACTGTCTCTGGCCAGAGATGACCTGCTCTCCCAATGAGTCTAAAACATCCAAGCGTAATGCTCTTGGGAGAAGACCTTAAGCATCAGGGGAAAAGAGATCATACAGAATATATTCCAGTTTCCTTGGCCCTTACGTGGGACACCTCTGGGATGTTTGTCACACAGTTTCCTAAAGGTGCCCTGAATGATTGAGCCTCAGATTTCTCTATTGACTTCCTCTCTAGCCCTGCACATCTCCTCTTGTCCTCAGAGTGTTCAGAGACCACCTCTTGTTACACTTTGAATCTTAAATGTCCTGAAAAAAGCTATGTGTTAAAGGCTTGGTCCCCAGTTTGGAACTATTAGGAAGTGGTGGAGCTTTTTAGGGATTGAGCATAGTGAGTGATCTTGGCTTATTGGAGACATATCCTTGAGGGAGATACTGGACCCTTTTACCCCGATTTTTGCTTTCTGGTTGCCATGAGGTCAATGATTGCTGTGTCACATGCCCACACTGTGGTACAATGCTTCATCACAGGTTCCAAAGCAATGGGGATAGCTAGCTAGGAACTGAGATTAATGAAACATTTACTTTTGTATGTAGATGTAACTAACCATCTTATTAAATAAGAAACACAGAAACAATGCAAAGAAGAAAGCCAAGAGATCAGAGCTAAGAGCCTTACCACCTGCTGCAGTTAGCCTCTTAAGCCAAGAGACCTCTCTGAAAAAGGGACCTACTTCCTGTCTGTTTTTCTTTATATAGACTTTCTGTTCTGCCTTCTCATTGGTTGTAAACCCAACCACATGGCTGCCTCGTCACTGTCTGTAAGTACAGCCCTCCAGGTCTTCTATGGTATTGAGATTAAAGGCGTGTGTCTCCAATGCTGGCTGTATCCCTGAACACACAGAGACTTACCTAGCTCTGCCTACCAAGTGCTGGGATTACAAGCCTACGCCACCACTGCCCTGCTTTCCTATGACTTGCTAATAGCTCTGACCCCCGGGCAACTTTATTTATTAACATACAATTAAAATCACATTTCAGTACAAATAAAATACCACCATATTTGTATATTAATTGTCTCAAGTATTTTGTGACCTTAATGGAAAGCTGAGCGACACATCTCCCAATAAACTACTTGTACTCAAATCTATTCCTTTGAGTTCCAATCTCAGATAGAATACAATCCACTCTTTTCTCTACCTAACCTTTTCCCCACCATCAGAAAGTGTCTCATGTTTCTAACCAGTCTTAGCTAATTTGTATTCCATTCAGTAAGATGGACAGACCATCCTGTGTACCTGTTTTTAGATAATTGCAATGTTAGAAGATAATTTCAGCGAAGTCTATTATCTGCTAACACGGAGGCCAAGCATATCAGCAAAGCAAGGCAGTAGCCCTTCTTTGTGATCAACCCTGATCCTGAGGTTGAGGACGGCTGTTGGGGACAATGCATTTTTAGCCTGCGATTGATGATATGGCCATTATCTTGGCTAAATGCTTCATGTCCGTCACTATCTATTTCTTGGCTCACAGCCTTTACTTACCAGTTTGAGTTAACATTGAATCAACTCTGTCTAGAAATAATGAATCTGTGCAGTTGAAAAAGTCACACAGTAAATAAGAATGCCTCTGACCGCTTACATTTCCCCCACAGAGCTCCTATCCCAAATCATTTTGAAAATGGCTTTCATATTTCTTCCCTTTATAGCAAACCATGACCAAAAACACACTAGTAAATCTCAGTAAGACACTATTTTTCTCTTTAAGCCTCAGTCAGCCAATGTAGTCATATAAGCAAGCTCTGAGATTTATAGTCAATTTAGCCTTTGTACCCCGTTTCTGGTTGTACTTGTGCTAGCTTAGTCTCCATCAAAATGATGTCCTAATTAAATCTCAAAAATGGGTACTGGCCTCTGCTCTACCTATGACATCATTCCACCACAGCTACAGATCTACTACACTTGCACCACCACCACTTCTCTCTCTCTCTCTCTCTCTCTCTCTCTCTCTCTCTCTCTCTCTCTCTCTCTCTCTCTCTCTCTCTGTGTGTGTGTGTGTGTGTGTGTGAGAGAGAGAGAGAGAGAGAGAGAGAGAGAGTTTTTCTTCTATAGTGAGCTTGTACTTCAATTTCCCAATAATAACTTCAGAACTCTACTTTGAAAATCCATTTTTCTATCATATCCTATACTGCAATACCCCCAAGTCAATCTCTAGTTTGAATTGTGCCCTTGATGATAAGCTAGCATCCTAGTGTTCACATTGAATGGAAGACTAGGAGGAAAACAAATATCAAATAGCCTCATAACTAACTCCCCACCCCTGACTTTTTCTTCTCATGATCTGGAGAATAATGGTGTGTTACTGCTCTGGTGAGCCTGTATCCCATGCCTCTCAGAGCTCCCTATGTCCAAATAAGGAACAGAGGCAGTTAAAATGTGGAAAATTAAGAAAATGCAGAACACATCATTAACTCATATGCTCAGGAAGCTGTGGCAATCGTGACTTCTCCTCACATAAGGCCCACTATAAAAGAAATATATATTTTAATTATTTCCAGTTTAGATATTCCCAGTGTGCAATACACAGCCTCAACGGCTCACTCTAGAAGAAAGGAAAACTGGGCAGCGAGAAGGCAAGAAGAAAGTTAAAGCTAATGCAGAACATTCACAAACCATCCTCACATTGCCCTGAGCAAAACTCTTCCTTTTATTGTACAGAAGAAGCAATTGATTTCCCTTACGCACAGCCTCTGTGTTCAGATTCTGTTTACTCATGAGTTTTGACAGGTTTACCCCAAGCAGCTTTACAAGCCAGCTGCTCCACTCACAATCTCCATGCTTATAATTCTTTTAAGTCAAAGGGAAAATTTACGTGTCCACGACTCTCTGGATTGCGAGGCAGGCGGCAGGAACTGTTGACATAGTTTATTTTTTTGCATAGGATTTCCAATTATAGAGAATACCATGGATAAGAACTTTGATTCCATGGTCCCCTTGCTTGACATCCATCAAGCAACAGAAAGAGCACTTAGTCACTTCCACTCAGCTCAGGATGGAAAACTCTGCAATGTGGCTGATAAAGTCTCTGCCTTCCTAACTCAATGAAAACCAAACAGGAGTTTTAAGTGCACAGTCTGTGGTTTGGCAGTTAAAACCAGGGGAAGGCTCCATAGAGTGGAGAATCTAGAATTCACCACTTAGTGTGTAGTAATGCCTGCACATGCTCCTCTTGCCCCTGAGGAGAAAAAGAAAAAAAATTTTAAAAATCCACCTCATTTTCTTCCAAAGACTTTGTTACCTGTTATTGGCTTTTCAAGCTTAATAACTTTATTTTCTCAAGTTTTATCATAGTGGTTGTTTATATTGAAGAGTTCTGACACTGCTTTGAGCTGTGAAGTAGCTAGGTGAGATTTATGTTGGTCTTGGAAAAAAATGGGTTGAAGAAATACAAACATGTGTATGTATGTGTGTTTATCTGGTGTTTTCATCATACAATCATTTTAGTAAGTTACAGAAGGCATGCAGCTCACAATTTACTGATTTGCAATTCACATTTTAAACCTTTTATCTCCATGAGAGATCAGTGGTTTTCAGGAAAGAAGCCCATCTCAGAAATGATAATTGTATTACTATTATTATTGTTATAGTATGACCTTTTCACAATAGTTCTTCTGATTCTAGAAGGCTTGCTTTGACCTGAATCAAAAACATGATTATGATATGGCTGTATACAAGTACAATATCTGAATGTGTATCAAGGGGAAAATATTCTAAAAAATTAAACTGTCTGGGGATAGAAAGAAAAGCCATAAAGCACACAGTCTGCCCCCAGAGAAGTAGTTAGGACAATGGACCAAGGTCTAAACTAGCCCTTCACCCCAACCACTGTGTTTGCTAGCTACATGGATCCTTGCTGATCTCCCTATTCTAGACACCCAAGACCTTCACAGGCAACTCTTCCTGACTTGGGAGTTTATTCTTCAAGACCTGAATCATAGGGCACTGTCACCACAGCTTCTCCAGAAAGGCATCCACACCACAGCTGCTGCAGGACTCAAGCATTCAGGAACTCCCCACTGGCTCTATCTTCCCTGCCCCATCACCCTGCACCCTAGCAATCAGATCCCAGAGGAAAAGTGTCTGCCTGCTCTCCTTGGGGTTACAGCTCTGCAAGGCATTAAGACAAGAAATATCTGTTAAACAAATGAAGATAAAATAACAGCAGAAGTGCGTGCCAATGTATACCTACAGATCCATGCTATTTTTATTAAATTAATTTCAGATAGGTTGCTGCCAGCTGCTCTCAATTCACTGTGAATCACAGTTCACGTTTTAAATTTTTCTTAATGGAAGACCACTGTTGTCCAAGTTTTATAGAGTGCTTTGGAAATAATCATTGTAGTAATAGTATAGGTTATTTTTGGAATATGTCTGTTTTCTCATCAAATTTGAAGTCACATTTGAGTGTTGCTTACATCTTTTTTACTTAGTTCATGATTTCTCTGTTGAAAAAAATGTCCATTTGAGTGTGTGTGTGTGTGTGTGTGTGTGTGTGTGTGTGTGTGTGTGTGAAGATCATTAGCACTTTTCATATGACCAATTTCACTACAAGGTGGGCTGGGTTTCCTAGGATAACTTACATCAGTAGCAAAACCATATGGAAGCTAATGGTCAAGTCTGAGTGAGAGAAGAAGGAGGAGGGAAGGGAGGAGCAGGAAGGGAGAAGAGAGAAATTGTGGTAGAACTAGAAGACAAAAATGTAAAAGAGGAGAAGGGGAAAGAGAGAGGGGAAGCAAAAAAAGGAGAAAGAGGAAAGACTTAGGTCACTTGTGAGATAACGTCAGTAAGAGTGACTCGCTCAAAGGTATCCTGCCAACATGACAGCATCGAGATTTGAACCTGAGCTGCTCAGCCTTCAAAACCATACCCTTCCCAGTCCAACTAACCTAAGTTGATAAAACCTTTAGTTCTGGTGTACACCAGGGCTCTATACTTTTATTTTCCCACACTCATATATTATGCTTTTGAAATTAGTACTTAGATCTTTTAATATACTTACCCATTGTAAGTAATTGTAGTTATAGTATTTTATGGTATTATATACTATCATACATTTTATAGTTTTATATAATGTTTTGTGAAGTATTTTCATTTTATAGCATGCTTAATGTACTTACTTGCCTTTTAACTTTCATACTAAAGTTGTGAATGACTCAAAAACCATTATTACAATAATAGAGTATTCTGATTTTGATTATGCAGTTCCATGGAATTTTGTACTTATATATATCCTTTGCTTCAGCTTGAACAATTCCTTTATATTTCATGTAAGGCTGGCCTAGAGGTAATGGATTCTTTTAAATTTCACCTGTCTATGGAAGTCTTTAACTCTTTTGTGAAGGACAGTGTGGTCAGGTGGAGTACTCCCAGAAGATGTATTTTCTTTCTCTGGGTATTTTGACTCTATCACCCACTCTATGATGACCTGCAAATCTTCAGCTGGAAACTGTTCACAGACTCCACCAACTTTCCATGTACGGAATATACTTTTCCTCTCTGACTGCTTTCAAAGTTTTCTTTGTCTTTGAGTTTTGAACCTCTTTTATTGTAATACCTCTTGTTAAAGTCTTTTGTTGTTGTTGTTAATTATTCTTGAAGGTTTTTTAGTTCATCTACTTAGACATTCATGTCTTATTCTAGGTTTGTGACATTTTCAGGCAATATTTATCTCAATGCACTTCCTGACCGGCTCTCTTTCTTTCCTCCTGAATGTGTTGCCACTCTTGAATATGCCCTGTAGCCTCCTCCATCCCTTCTCCTCCCTCTTTCTTCTCCTCTGACTGGATGACTACACATCATCCATCTTGAAGTCCATATCTGCTATTGAAGCTTCCTAGTGCATTTTTACTTCTTTTATTTCATTCTTTCTGTTTTAAAATTTGCCTTTAAAAAACTTTCTCATAATTTAGGCTATTTATTTCTTATTTTTCTGGTGGTTGTTAATCTGTTTGCTTATGTTCTTTTATATCTCACTTTCTTTGAAACAATTCTATTTTTAAGTTTTTCATCAGGAAATCCATGTACCTCTTGTTCTTTCAGTCCAGTAATTAGAAATTTACTATAGGTCCTTGTTTAGTGCCACCTGGCAAAATTAGAGTCTCGCCCTACATATTTAAGGACTGGATTTAGTGAGGAAAATTCTTCATTTGTTTGATTCAGGGAGGCACATGAGACACACTGTAGCATCAGGTGTAGGGTCTCAGGTACCAGGTGCAGGAGACTGTAATGACTTTAGCTTAGCAATAGAGGGTCACTGTTTTATAGTTATCTGGGATCTGGACTTTGGTAACTGCATAGTGCTCATTGTCAAAAACAAACTGTGGATATCTGCTCTGGCTGTTGGAGATGTTATACTCTTCAGCTGCACTTCTGGGTCCAGAAGCAAGGGAGTGGAGTATAGTAGGTAGTGATGGGAACCAGGGATGACAGTGTGTACAGATTTATTACGGGTACCTGAGGCAGGTGTGTGTTGTACTGGAGGAAATAATGATAGTCTGGGAGCTACATATGAACACACGCATGAAGGCCAATATTGGCAGTATGCATAGTCATAGTTATAGGAGCCAGGTGCAGATCCAAGCGTCATGGCGGGGCCAACAACAAAATGCCAATCCAGGTTCTCATGTAACAGCACTGGGCTTCAGGTTGAGGCAGGCCTGAGCTTGCTGGGGCAGCTCCGGGAGCATGCTCTGGGTACCTCGTTCTTCTTCCCCCTCTTTTGGTTCTGAAGAAGGAAGGACAAACGACCACAAAGTTGTCATGTCAAAGGACTGAGAGAACCATCGAGAATTCATCCACTACAGAACTGAAGTAAAGAAAAATAAACTGCAGTTCTGGTGAGATGGCTCAACTGCTAAAGGGGCTTGTCACGAAGACTAAGGATCAGAGTTCAATCCCCAAGACTGACCTGGTGTGAGGACAGAAGTGACTTCTGCAGAAAGTTGCCCTCTGACCTACACACACACCCCATGATGCATTCATGGGTACACACATTTATACACTACATAAATAAATAAATAAATAAATAAATAAATAAATAAATAATAGATATATAAATAGATAAATAAATATAGTTTAAAATGTAAAGAAATAGCAACTAATCACATCATAATCTCCTATTTTATGAGGAAAAGCAAAGGTTTCAGCTTTCTGAAAGCATTCTTACCTTCCAAGAGTAAGTTATTTCAGCCACAGCATTTCATAGAGTTAATTGTTTGCATAGAAACAATTTATTATAACGCTGTGTTAAGTAAGTGGTAGCACATTGGAGCAAGTCAATGGTCACTCAAATCAAAGAAAATAACAAAAACCATTCTTACACTTTGCTTCGTAATGCAAAATATCATCTGAAGTATGAGTCTAATATTCTGCCAAATAAAATTATCAGGTCACCTTCTCCTGTATCACTCCTCCGGTGCTGGAAGGCAGTCCCTGCATTGATGGATCCATCTTAACAGTGAACTTCAAGTGAAGCATTGGGAGTCCATGAAATGTATTATATTTGCTAATGATGCATCTGAAGTCAGAAGCCTCTTAAATATTATTAGTCACAAAGATGGATACATATGAACAACAAAAATAAACTCATATTTCTCCAAAGTGAAGTCAACAAAGAAATAATTTTTCTTGTTATACTTGTAGTTTTTAAACAAACCCATGTATTTTTATATGACCCCTTCTCCTCACTGCCCAAGAGTATTCTTTAAGCCTTCCAGGTTTTCTTGTGTTTATTTACTGTCTTTCAGAAATAGTTAAGACATAAGAAGAAATAAGTTTTGTGAATGTTTCATGGAAAAATCTCTAAGCCTGATGCTTTTGGGAGTGAGGTATCCTCAATTGCCATTTTCATTTTCATTGATTGCATGTGCTGTGAGCCTTGTCCTTAGTTTAACATTTTCACTGACATAGGAAACTACCATTTGTGGATCTTCAAAATGTATAAAGTTGTTCATACCATCATCAACACTTGGTATTTTTAAAACAAAAATATTTATGTTTTATTTCATTATTTGCTCCTAGTATTATTTGTATTCCCCCTCCCTCTCCTCCAAGGTTTTCTTTATTTTATTGTTCTCTTAAAATAGTATCTATCCTCCCAGGCAGTGGTGGCACACGCCTTTAATCCCAGCACCCAGGTGGATCTCTGTGAGTTTGAGGCCAGCCTGGTCTACAGAGTGAGCTCCAGGACAGGCACCAAAAACTACACAGAGAAACCCTGTCTCAAAAAACCAAAAAAAAAGTGTCTATACTTATAAATAAATTCCAATGTTACTCCTCATTTAAATTTTTTTCTTCTCTTATT
Source organism: Peromyscus leucopus (assembly GCF_004664715.2). Lineage (NCBI taxonomy): Eukaryota > Metazoa > Chordata > Mammalia > Rodentia > Cricetidae > Peromyscus > Peromyscus leucopus. Next base: position 123,949,348 of record NC_051066.1, on the reverse strand, counting down.
TGATTCAGTTTTTCCTACCTCTTCAGTTTTAAACACTAGATAATTTAGTCTTGTGTCCACCTTGTAAGTACAACTTAGGTGTGTTTATGTTGTTGCTTTTTATTCAGTCTGCTTTGTCTTAAATATTTTATGATATGATATTTATATCCTAGATTTTCTCTTTAATCTCTTTTTAAATGCACTTTATGATTTCTCGGGGGTGCATCTGCTATGGTTTCCCCCTTATTCTAACTTCATATATTTTGCTGTCAGTTTTTTCTTCCTAAACCTCCAGGCTAACCATGAGTGGTGACTCCAGTTTAATATAATGATAAAAAAGTAGACAAACATGAATTGAATGATATTAAATGAAATGCTGGCCACTGTATTTCAGAACTGTCAAAATCATCAAAAACAATGAAAGTCTGAAGAGATTAAGGGTACATGACAACTAAATCTGATGGATCATCTTGGACAGACTCTTGGAACAGCAAGAGGGTATTAGGGGAAACCAGGAAAAGTGAATTCAGTACAGCGTTCAGTTGGTGGCAACATCCCAGTGTTCTTTCCTTAGTCACGAGGAAGGTGCCATGGTCACAGAAGACATCAATAACAAGAGAAACCAAAGAACATTTCATAGGAGCACTCCAGACTTTTCAAAAGACTTCTAGAAACATAAAAGTATTCTTTGGAAAGATAATTTGAATTTTAAGAGCACTAACCCAAACAAAAAATAAAATAGTGGTGTGTGTGTGTGTGTGTGTGTGTGTGTGTGTGTGTGTTCCCTGCCTCCCCATTCAGCACACACCGTGTTATGTTGCCACCAGCAGGCATGCTCTGCCAGCTCTGCTGTCCTCAGCCCTTACACTCTGCTCACCCTTTGCCTGTTTCTCTTACTCCACCCAGGGTGGTTTTCTGTAGGTCCTTCAGAGTTCAACCAGGATCACTCAGGAGAGTGTTTACATATATTGCTTCCAATGACAATATATCTTATGCTCCTGCCCACTTTATAGTTTAACACAAGTATTTTCTTTAGAGTGATGCAAAATATGATCATTTTGCTTAAAAGTATAACTTCTCCAAGACTCCTCTTTATTCTCTGTTCCCTCTCTTTTTTCCTTCTATAATATTTATCAGCTCATCTAACACACATACACATATGTTACTGATTTTCTTTGTTATCTGTCTCTATTCATTAGAACCTAATCACATTTCAGAATGGAGATGTCTTCATGTTTTATTCACTAATTTGTCCCAAATACCTAAAAACATCAATCACATAGTAATAATTCAATGAATGTTTATTGAGTAAAACTAATCAAGATCCCAACAAAAATTTTATATAGCAGGGAAGATGAGACAAACTAGCCACTTTTGGATATATTTTGATTGTTACAGAAATGGGAATTAGTGATGAATTAAGAGCAGGATTTTTGAGAAAAAAAGTGACTGGAAAGGTGATTCTCACAAATGTGATAAAGGGAGCCCCATTTAATGAATCAAGAAAGACTTCATGCAGGTGTCTGAGTATAGAAAATGCAGAAAAATGTTTGAAATATTGGTTCTCAGATGCTTCTTATACATCCAAACCTTGATATTCAGCATAAGTTTGGACTTAGATGAGACTGGAACTAGAAACAGTGGCGCCAGTAACGATGAACAAATAGTCTTTAAAGATAAACTGTAAGATCACCAAGGGACAGACCACAAAATAGTGGAGGACCAAGTACAAAAGCTCAAGCCTGAAAGGAAGGGAGAGACAAACTGCAGAAAAATTAGAAGGTAAAATCTTTCCAGTGGGAGTGAAGGCCTGCTTGGAAATAACACCAAGGGCTTTGTGAAGGTATTTGAAGCAGAAAGCAGTCAGCAGTCCCAGATTCAGCAGAGAAATCACTCACACGAGGGACTGAAAGTGGCCATTGGCTTCTGCAAGATGGAGACAGTGATGCTCATCCTAAGTTTTGCTTATGCTTTTTCTCTCAAGTGTTGGAGAAGAGACTACTACTGATCGGTGTCTGGAAGAAAGGAAGAAATGGTGAATCAGAGATGTTACAATAGCCTGGGAGGAAGGCAGAGGAATGCAGTATCTGGGAAATCGTGTTTTTATGATTAAGATGTTGGTTGGCAAAAGGTACAGCTCACAAGGCCACAATCTGGCAGAGAAGAGAGCCTATGGATGCAATTGTATGTTGTATAACCACTGAAAGATTTGACAGTATAAGACTAAGTAAGAAAAAGAAATAAAAACAATTGATTCCATCTGCATTCATTCAACGAATATAAAAGTTACAAATTAAATAACAGTGATTGTAGTACAAATCTTTTTTTTTTTTTCCCCGAGACAGGGTTTCTCTGTGTAGCTTTGCGCTTTTCCTGGAACTCACTTGGTAGCCCAGGCAAGCCTTGAACTCACAGAGATCCGCCTGGCTCTGCCTCCCGAGTGCTGGGATTAAAGGCGTGCACCACCAACGCCTGGCTGTAGTACAAATCTTAAAAGGTCTTATTAACAAGAAGAAACCTGAAGCCAGGTATTGGGGTGAATACTGAAAGATCAGAGAAGCAGAACAAGTCACAGCTACCTCACCTCACCAATTCCTCAGCTGATCTTGTTTCCTCAGACTGGAAGCTTCTGTGTCCTCATCCAAATGTATCTCACCTGAACTGTGCTGCTCAAGGCCTAAAAGCTTAACCAGGATCTAGTTCCTCATCCTCATGCCTTAAATACCTTTCTGCTTCCAGCCATCATTTCCTGGGATTAAAGGATCTTGTTAACTACACCTAGCTATTTCCAGTGTGGCTTTGAACTCACAGAGATCCAGAGGGATCTCTGCCTCTGGAATGCTAGGATTAAAGACGTGTGTGCCACTATTTTTTGGCTTCTATATCTAGTGGCTGTTCTGTTCTCTGACCCCAGAGAAGTTTATTAGGGTGCACAATATTTTGGGAACACAATATCACCACAAGTGATCAAATTCTTAATTTCTACAGTAGGACAGAATGAGTTAAACACCCTTATTAATGCAAAACTGTTTCAATGTTGATCCAGAAACTTCATCTTTACTGTCTATAAAACCATGCTGTATACACTATAATAATTTGAGGAACATAGACTGTGCTTCTATGTTCCCTTATTCTATGAACACTTTTGTTGGGACTATCACATGTTGAACACTCAAGTGTCTTCGGATGGAGTTGGGAACTGGAGTTCAGAGTATTGGAATTATTGCTTAAGCAACATGGGTGGTGGTAGAAGTTAAAGCTTTCAACCTGAACAGCTATAAACCACGCCTGATAGCACTCATAGTAGTGAGGGTGATCAGAGCCAGATCTGATGCTCTGTCTTAACAGCCACATTCTATTCTGCACATGTCTGCTCCTTCTTAAAGCCTGTTCATGTCCATTTCCATAAATCATAACAGTATGTCCTCATGGCACAAACTTTTCTTCTTGCTACTTCTGTGACTCTTTCTCTCTTCTAATTCTGCCTCTGTCTCCTTTCTTTAAATATATATCCATAGCCAATTAGTTCAGTGCTCATCCCTGTTTGTTGTCCTTCAATTGTATAGTCTTTCCTTTGTCTCTGCTCTTCTGAAATATGGGACACAGAAGAAAGGCTCTGCTCTACATATAGTCAGCCAGCCAGTGCAGGGAGCAATCGTCTTTTTGGTCCTATCAGAGCATCATTATTTATCCAGCTTACAAGTTCATTCTTTGTGGGACAGTGCATACACTGGTCCCTCAGGATGTGCTCATGAGCATCTCAGCCCCCTCTGCTGTTTACTGGAAGAAGGTCAACACCATGCTGGACCAACCATTGCAGTTCTTGTGCTCTGAGGAACTGTTTATCTCCGTTATAGTCCATTGTGTCTTTGGACTTCATGAAGCCTGTTTCCAGTCTCATTTTATATTTGTCAAAGAAAAGAATGATGTGAGAAATAAATTTTGTGGCCTAGTCCATTCAAAACTTAAACAATTGGAATATTTATTTTGCCCATTTTATTCCATGATGAGTTTTTCTTGTTTTCTAATCTATTGTGATGGATTTACCCTCAATTCCGACAAGACCAACCTTGATTTCATTTTTTTTTAAATGCCAGCATTCTGCACTAGACGGAGCATACAAAAGTGTAAGAACGGCACGGCTCTAACACATCCGTGCCCCTGGTGGAATCTGCAATGTGCTCCCTTCTGTCTATGCCTGTCAGCATGGTCTCATACATCCTTCCTTCTTTTCTTTTCATGAAAGAAAGGTTTTTCTTCTACTTTTAAAAGAGACTCTCCCATACATTCTCCTAGCTTCATGCCCTCCAACTTTACGGACATCTATAATTCCTCCCTCCTGGGAGCAGCTTCTCCTCAACGAAGGGGCAGAATGGTTCACACTAACTTGACTGCCTGTACTCACTTAGCTAATCCTCTGTTGCTCTCTCTGATCTTGAAGTTGTGCCTGTGTCAACACTCTGCATCCCCACTGAGGTTCACAGTGCCCTTCCCATGGTTCACCCTCCTGACCACCCCTCCTATGGCATTTCTTAAAAATCTAGCCACCATCCCAATTCTCTTATGGCCTGGCTGGCCCTTGATTCCCCTCCTCTCTCACAGCACGAACCCACACGCATATGGTAATGGACCATGTCTCAATGTCATCAGCCTTACTCTGCTTTATGAGTTTAGGATTATCCACATAGCTCAACGCAGCCAAACTTGTGGTTCTGCCAAACATATCTAATATATTAGGTTGGACCACTTAAAACTGTTATTTTGTAGGTCAAAAACTGTGTGGTAGTATTGTGAGATGTTAGCACTGGGGGGAAATGCATAAATGGTGCCTCATTTCCTTCTGTGTTATTTCTCAGCACTGTCAACAAAGCTGAATTTTTCAATACACATTTCAATTAAGAAACAGATAATGATTTCACATGATGCAACCTCACAGTACCCCAACCTATTCAAAAACAGGTTGCTTTCTTCTCACTGCAGATTTCTCCATGAATCACAAAGTGCTAATGCAAACACCCAGCTTCACAGAGTTCATGTAATTCTGGACACTGAGAACTACAGCACACAGGGATTATGCATAAGCATTTAGTAGACACACACCATTGACTTAGTACTAAATTCTTCTACCCCAAGGTCACCCCTTCTTTTGATAAATGAGTTTCTTTTGAGTGCTCCATGATTTTTAGAATTAACAAATCAAATCCCAACATTTGACCTTAAGTTTAGATCTGAATGAAAGAACTTAACCCACTCCCTTTTACTTACTTTTAAAAACTATTATTTTTAAATAAATTATTTTATGATTTAAAATATTTCAAGTATTTGTTTCATATATTTGTGAGAATATGTGTGCCACAACATGTGTGTGGAGGCTAGGGGACAACTAGTGGGAGTCAGTTCTCTCCTTTCACAATCACCTGGGTCTCAGGGGTCTAACTCACGTTATTGGATTAGCTGCAGGCTCCTTTAGCCACTGAGCCATCTCACTGGACCACTCTTTAAATTTTCTAGTTTAAAAAGATGTTCAAAGACTAGATCAAGCCATGGGTTAGATACTAAATTCATCTTCATGTCACTGACTCTTGGAAATCTAAAGAGGTATTGATTGAGGCTATATAATCCAACCACACATCTTTCCTACAACTCCACACCCCAGATCATCCTAGTCTATCCTCTGACTCACATTAGTAGAAATAAGCTTTATTAATCATACTAAGGTAATGGTTGTCACCTGCAGATTTAATTCACTTGTGTTAGTTCTTCCTTTGGCTGGGGCGGGGGCCTGTTTGGGTTATTTCCCATCACACTTATGAGCAGCTACACCCCCACCCCCACCCCGTGTGTGTGTGTGTGTGTGTGTGTGTGTGTGTGTGTGTGTGTGTGTGCATGTGTCCATGTTCCTATGTGTAAGTATGTTTACATACATGCTACGGTACAGATACAGAAACCAGAGGACTACCTTGGGTATTTGCCATTGCCTTCTACCTTGTTTGAAGGAGTCTCTCTACTGTTTGTTTCCAGGCTACCTGGCCTGTCACTTCTAGGGTTTTTCCTGTCTCTAACTCTCATCTTGCTGCAGGAACACTGGGATTATAGATGGGTATTACCATGCCCAGCTCTATATGGGTTGGGGATTGGAATTCACGTGCTTATGCTTGCCTGGCAAACACTTTACCCAATGTGCTATGTCCCCAGTCCCTTTTCCCCATTTGACCTCACTCTTCCCTGAGTCCAGTGTTTCCCAGGCTCCAGTTCTTGTTCATCTTGTTCACTCTTGTGATGGGTGCCTGTTTGTGTGTATTCACAGTTAATATTGGTACCTGGAATCGCAGCTGTGATCTCAGAAGCCAACTATACCTGTCATTTGCCCAGCTATAAATAACAAATACCAAGATGATGAAGACATGTCTTCTTATTTGTCATTGATGCCACTCATCTCCAAAATCATTTTCTCCTCTTCTCTACTTCACCAGCTGAACTTTTTTTCTAAAATTTCCATTCATTATTGAGATATGAGTGGGGGGGATGCTCATGCACATGCACACATGCACCAGCACTCATGTGCTACACCAAGCATGTAGAAGTCAAAGGACATTTTTGGGGAATAGGTTCTTTCCTTCTAGCATGAGTTCTTCAGATTAAACTCAGTTCATGAGATCTCTACAGCAAGTGACTATATGATGAGCTATCTTGTTGGCTTCTTCATAGTCAATACCAAAAGGAAAGTAACTTGTGTTAGCATTCAGGCATTACCTGGCCTGACCCTTGGGGACCTGGCAGGATGCAATATCTCTGCATACATGCACTTGCCAGTATTCAAGCAGATACATTGGCCAGACCAGGCAGGGTCCTACGGCTGATGCGTCACTACATAGTCTGTGCACATGCACTATGTCCCCTCATAAAAGGCCGGCCCCCACCCACCTTCCCTCTCTTCTTCTCTCCTCAGCTCGTATCTTCAGAGGTAGCACTCTTCCTTTCCCTTTCCCCAATAAATCCTCCACTCCATGTGAGCATTGTCTCATTGTGTGTTTACTCTCGCCCGCCATTTTCAAATTATAACCACTCCATCTACAGTTGACCACCATCCTTTTTGGCCTCAAGAAATACTACATTTACAGAAACAGATAGACAAACAAAGACATCAGGCTAGAGCTGGTCCATTTCTTTTCTGTGAGTTTCAGGTTCAAACTTCTTGATTAGTAACAAGAAGATCAAACAGCTGTTTGAAGGAGCAGTGGAGTCAGCTGATCAGTGTGATGGGACGATGATAGAGATCATCCCAGTGTTCTCCATGGTGGGAGGGAGGGGAATGCCAGATTTTCTCTCAAATTAGAGAGCGAGACCAACTGCTCTTATTATTTCCAGACAAACAAAAAAGCAAATGCTGAGACAAGTTCAACTTTATAAGGAGCCACCTTACAAAGATGAAAGGTAGGGAAGCAGTGGGGTCTTGGGTGCACAGTGCTGGAAGGGCTCAGTGTCGAGTGCATCCTCATCCTTACTCATCCCATCAGCACTCCAAGTTTGAGACTGGAAGGAGAGAATCTCCTGATCAGTGACTCTTCCCAAGGTACTCCAAAGAGGGTGGGGCCCCAGGACTGTGCTAGAAGCTGCTTTTCCATGTTTGATTTTCACTTTGTCTTTCCCTAGTGCTCTTCAATGAAGACTTGACTCCAGCCTTCACCCTTTCACCAGCTGAGTGTCTGAGAACCTTAGTTCTCTCTTTATAAGGTGTTGGGAAAGCATCAAGATACTGTCTCAGTAAGAGAAAATCATTCTGTTTCAGTAGGTGGCACTGTTGGAGTGGGGCTGTCTTTACAGTGAAGTCAAAACCAGGAGCAGTCAGCAACTCTAAGCATAAAGCAGACCAAATTCAAGGAAGGACAAGGTGTTTAAAACAGAAAAACAAAACAACCAAAACCCTTAACCAAGTAGAAAATGATTTTCACCCTGACTGGGACAAACCGACTTTCTAGGCTGATGCTCAGGATGCACCCTACCTCATGTGCTATTGTTATAAAAAAAATGGTTGGCCTAAAGATAACTCCCAGGGAAGCATCAGACAAACTTAGAGGGAGGATATCTTACTAGAACTGGCTGACATTACTCAGAAACTTCAAATCTGAGAAGATGAATTGTGGTTGGGGACTAATCAGAGTAAATGGCACTGAAGGTTCATGACTACTAAACGTTTGAGCCCCATCTTTAATTGGATACTGGACTAGGAAAACAACTCTGCAACACAGAACACTATTGGAGCCTACCACAAAATCCACATGTGGATTGTACATTAGACAATGTCTGATTTCCTGACTCTCATAATGTAACTGAATACAGAACTCCTTGCTACCTGTCACTTGCAGATGCCAATGAGAAGAGACAGGGGTTGAATCTTTAAAACTGCCTTTGTCAGATTCAAAGATCTGACAGTCTGAGAAGACAGTAGATTGATACCCTAAAAGCATCGCTTCGTTGCTTCTCCAGTCATAGAAGGGGGTAAACAAAGCCAGTTACTCAGGAGTATAGTGTCTCTCATCAGGTGGTCAACCATCTTTCTGAAACTTGTGATGTCTGTTCTCTTGTGATCACTTTTTTCTCTCTTCCCTCATCTTGTGGGTGTCTGGGCTCAGGTATTTCTTGAACCAGAGAGTCAAGTTACTTTCCCCCATTATCAACCTTGTACTCTTTCAGGAACATGTAAAAGTGGGATTAGCCTAGAACAGACAAACCATTAGCAGTGTGTATACGATAAGCTAGTAATATGTATGTTCTGACTCCTTGTTACAACATATAATACAGGATATGAATGTGCCCCCATCAATAGTAGCCCTGTGATTATAAGAGAATATTGCTGGTTTTATGAAATGCACCCCAAAGGACTCAGAGATAACATGGGTGATGAAGACATGTCATCAAATTATTCTCAAGTATTGAGAAACATTTTGTCTTTGTACATACACAAGTTTTCTTTATATTGAATCATGTAAAAGTAGGAGTTACCAAAGTGCTTATATTTTCTCCACCCCCATTCACCTCTCTCAGCTATGAAACATGCCTTCCCTTAGCCAACTCCATTGAGTCAATGGTTCAGCAGTTCATGAATTGCTCCTAACTACTTCCTGTTTCCCTGTTACTTCCTGTTTCCCACTGTGTTTTCCCTCTCTAGGTCAGCGCTGTCTACAGGACCAGTTCTAACTCAGTGTGGTTTGGTGTGCTGATGTCATCTACTCTGTCATCCCTTGCTCTCAAGTATGTTATGATTCATTCCCAGTAACCAGGATGCACGTGCTTACTTAAACAGCAGAGCATGTTTAGGAAGTGAGAACCGAGGACCTACATACAATCTCTTCTCACTTTGGGGGTAATGAAACAAAAAACCAAAGAACTCTAATAACATATCTGTGTTTACCTGGACATTTGGCTGAAAAACCAAGAAAATCACCTTAATTCCTACCCATTTTGTTTTGCTTTTTACACAGAGTAAATACATAAGATATGAGGCCAGGTGCTGTGAAGTCATAGAACAACAGAATGCAAATGTTTCATGACCAAAACACATCTGAAATATCATAAAATATTACATACCTAAAAATAAGTACATGCAGTATTTACCTAATTTTTTAAACAAAGACAATTCACACTTGGTGTGTATTAATGGAACCACATTAATACAGTGACCCAGGTGGTAAGGTTTCTCAGTTAGAAGTTCTTCTGAGACCTACAGTAGGTAGGTCATTCATTGAGTCTGCACAGCTCTTCCATACAGGTATGCTAGACAGGCCAACTGGGAACTCCCTGCAGTAACAAAGTATGGGTCACACTGTGAACAAATCCAAAGCAGTCAACGATGGAGCTTTTACCCCTCTGACCCCCTCAACTGCTCTGTACTGAAGAGAGGAAAGGATCTTCCAAGACAAGCAGCTTTGCATAGGAAATGGCAGCCTCCACTCCCTATACCAACCCTCACATCGCCTGAGCTATATTCCCTGATCTGTATTCGCCTATTTCTGGCTCAAGGTGTTTGGAAGCCTGGAGCTTTTCAGACCCTATATGTTAGAAATCCAGAAGAAGGCATCTCCTGCTAATATTTGAACAAGAGTGCTGTGGGATGGTCTGTATGTCAAATTGCTCTGATTGGTCAATAAACAAAACACTGATTGGCCAGTGGCTAGGCAGGAAGTATAGGTAGGACTAACAGAGAGGAGAATTAAGGGAAAAGGAGACACTGCCAGCCGCAGCCATGATAAGCAGCATGTGAAGATGCTGGTAAGCCACAAGCCACGTGGCAAGGTATAGATTTATGGAAATGGATTAATTTAAGCTATAAGAACAGTTAGCAAGAAGCCTGCCATGGCCATACAGTTTGTAAGCAATATAAGTGTCTGTGTTTACTTGGTTGGGTCTGAGTGGCTGTGGGACTGGAGAGTGACAGAGATTTGTCCTGACTGTGGGCAAGGCAGGAAAATTCTAGCTACACAAGAGTTTTCTTGATTCTTTTGAACTTTGCAGTGAGCCTTGTACCTCTGCAGCAAATTGAAGCCAGTCCATGTGCGAGGCAAAATCCTGTGTGCTGTCTTGAGCAGGAGGCTTCCTACTTTATGATGGCTGTGCCCTGACCACCTCCTCCAGCATCAATTTGCCATGTGGTAAGTGAAAAAGCACCCCTGTTACCTTGGAGGTAGTCTAAACAAGGATGTCAGGGAAAGGACAGGCTACTATGTAGGGTTGATGTTTTCCATTCACTGGCTGGGGAATGGTGGTGCTCACACATGACATTCTTGACCATTGCCTGCTAATTCCTAAGTTACAGTTAGAATAAACAAGCATTTACTATTGCCCAAGTGATTCCAGTGTAACTCTTGATCTTGATTCTGCCTGTCTGATTCCTTTGATATAAATGACTAAGTACAGGCAGGGTCATTTATAAAGGATATATATATCCTTGAAATCATATCTAATGAGAGCCATATTGCTGCGTCATAACCTAAGACGAGGCATACCAAGGCAAAGAGAGTAAGCATAGTAGACAGAATTTATTTTATAGCAAAGCCATACCAATGCTGATCATTAATCTAGCATCCCATGGGCTAACCCATTCATGAGGGCAGCGCTTTCATGACTGATCACCTCTCAGACATCCTATCTTTCAGCCCCACTTCACTGAGGACCCAGTTTACAATATAGGAACTCTGGAGATGCACCCCAAACACAGCAATGGATGACTTGCTTGGGTCAGACAGGCTGTTGAGCTGAAGAACCTCACCGAGTGTGATTCAGCTCCATGGTTGGAAGTTCCTCATACTTTTTACCTGAAGTATTCCCCACCCTAACTGCTACATGTGTATGTACACATACTACACTACACCCACACCTGTTACACTGTTAGCTTCAAGGTTGGCTTCCCACTTGCCCCTCTCAAACCAACTTGTAGAATGTCTACCTCCGAATTCTTAGCAACGTCTCTTTTGATGATCTGCTAAGCAGTTTTGTGACTATCGCCGGCCACATTTTGCTTAAACAAGCACAAATTCAGCATGATGATCAAACTTCAGAGATAAAATACACCTCATATGTGCAGAACACAATTCAGTTTTTCTACCAAGCGTCGTCAAGGATGTTGAGGATTTTATCTAGTATTGTACATCTGAGAACAGTTCAGTGTTGCTCAGGGAATGTGGATGACACTGCTTTTTCTGCTCACATTCCACTATAGAACTTCCTGGGAGCTAGGAAGAAGAGTCAAACTCCCTGATTTCCAAGTGAGAGCTAGGAAAATGCAGCGTTTTCTCAAGTCCATTGGCATGGCATTAATTAGAAAAATTTAAAGTGTCTGCAAATGGCCTAAAGGCCATGAATGGGTTAGAGAAAGGTCCCAGGAGTCCTGATAAGATAAAGGCCAAAGATTCACAGACAGGAATGTAGATAGGAACATGATATTGGCCTAAGGCAGGAAACAAGAACAGATTTGAACAACAGCAATAAATTACTGGAAGTTGCCAGTAAGAAATGAAATATAGGGCTGGAGATATGAATCAGTGGTTAAGAATACTTATTGTTCTTGCCGAAGACTTAGGTTCAGTTCCCAATACCAACCACCTGCAATTCCAGTTTCAGGGGACCCCGTACCCTTTTCTGGCCTCCTCTAGTACCAGGCATGCATATGGTGCACATACATGGGTTCAGACAAACACCCATACACATAAAATAAAAATAAATAAATGCATTAAAAAAAGAAATTGAACACAGGTCAGTAGTAACTAGAGGTTAGAAATGGTGGGAAGGGAGATAGATAAGGGGATATTGGTTAGATTTTATCAAAGTACCTCACAGAAACCCATAAATGTGCACAATTAAATATGTTCATCAAAAATAAAATCATTTCAACCAAAAAAAAATTTAAAAAGCCAGGTGGTGGTGGTGCATGCCTTTAATCCCAGCACCTGGGAGGCAGAAGCAGGCAGATCTCTGAGTTCGAAGCCAGCCTGGGCTATAGAAGGTTCCAGGAAAGGCACAAAGCTACACAGAGAAACCCTGTCTGGAAAAAAAGAAAACAAAACAAAACAACAACAACAAAATCCTTTCAAAAGGCAGAAATAGTACCTGGAACATCATTGAAGTGGCCCAAGGACATCACCTTCACATTTACAGAATAATGACTTATTCAAAATAAAGAATCCTCCACCTCCCAATTCCTTTGATTTAGGGAACCTCTCTTCAGCAGACAGCCATCACTGCACCCAAACAGAGAGGCCGTACTCTGAACTTATCCAGCATCTTCAGACACCCTTTCCGGGTCACTCCTCTTTTGTGCTGGTATCACATGACTTCCCTGTTTCACATTTCACAGGGGTGCCTGACACTGAGCCCCAGACGCAGTTTTCTTGAGGACCACTGCACTGTGCTTGCCTCACTTGACCATTCTGCAGGTCATGAAAACCCTCATGGTGAGTGCCTCTGTTCTCTCTGGCCACTCAGTCACTCTTTGAGTCTTACTCCTTGAGCTGGTCTCCTGAACTTTTGACTTGATTTTTCACTTGGTCAGTTTTTTCTCATTTCATCCATAATTGCAACCATAACCCACAGGCTGATGATCCTTACTTTGCTTTTGATCTGGAATCATATTCCATGCTTATCACTGAGCCCCTCTAACCTGAGATCCTGCATACAAATCATCTCACCCTTCACAATGACCTCCACTCTGTACTCTGCTCTAGTCTGTAGCCTTTGCATATCCCTGCCTCTGATCCAGTCAGCAAAGCCAAAGGGTAGGTCATGATCCTACATACCTCCACCTCTTTACTTGATCGCCTGATCTTATGTCCTATCAGCTTCCTACTGTACGAGTTTCCCACGCCTTCTCCCAGTTCAACTGACTGGTGAAGCAACCTCCCATACTATACCATGTCTCTCTTCCAGCTCTGTACTAGTGTATCTTCCATGCACTTGCAGACCCTGTCAAAAATAAGATGCCAACATTAGTCCCTTTTGCTCAGAAAAAACAAACAAGCAAGCAAGCAAACAAACAAACAAACAAAACTGGTGGCTTTGGCTTTCCAAAGCCTTGAAAATTAATTTAAATTCGCATCTCTTTTCTGTTCTCCAGGGGTCTAATGTCTAGGACTGGGCGCTTTCACATACCTCATTTTCCCCTTTCCCATTTTTTTTTCTTTTCTGCTTTGTACTTCTTCCTTTAACCACCCCATGGAGAGCAGATGAAGTCCTGAGTGAATGTGTGTTGTTGACATGTCAAGGAGCTCAAGGTCTTTCCCCTGATCAAGCTCGGGGAAATAGCAAAGCCTCTCCCTGGTCCAACTGCTAATGTTGACAGTGTGTGAAAAAAACCATCTCCCACAGCTTTCTCTTCTGGATGTTTACAGTCAGAGACTACTCCCCTACAGAGACCCCCCCTCCTTGTGCACATATAACCAAGGTGCTGAGTTTCTTCTGCACTGGGTAGTATGCACCCTCCATCAGATGAAGCAGTACATCCCACCTGATCCCAGCTTTTCTGTGTGGATGTGTGCCATCTCCTGGGTGTCTGTTTTGTCTTCATTCCCACGTTACCCAGTCAGGTTTCCAGGACCAAAGCATGCAGGATGCAGCAACCCCCTCTTTCTCTTGTTCCCGTATGTTCGTTCTTCCTCCCCTCCTTTCCATCATTTATTGTTTTCTTTTCTGCAGTTTCATCTTTGTCTCTGTATTTCTTGTTTCTCTTTGTCTCCTGTCTCTCTTTCACTTCCTCCATATTCCCCACCCTTATCCTTTGATTGCCATCCCTTCAAGGCTGACATCTACTGTTACCCCTCAATAACAGAGCTTTAGTCTCCTAGACTAAGTTGAATGCTATTTTTTCATGCCCCTCTGGACTCCTCTGGACTCCTGCACTGGAATTATCTCCTTTTGAGGTCTCACTGAGGACAAATACCATATATTCTTACCTTCCTTCTCCTAGCCTCAAGCCCAACACCCAGCACCCAGCACACACCAGGTCTCCCAAATTGTTTGATGGAAAACAAGCAAATACGTGAAGGACATGGGTTAGTGCTAGGCATGGTAGCCTGCAGTGTGCCAGTGCTCAGCACCAAGGACTGCCCCTTTCTTCCTTCTGCATGGTTTCGCTACAACTTGTTGAAGGCAGCCAAGGTCATGGCTGACCAAAATCTCTGCATTGTCTCAGCGGCAGTGAGAACAGAGAGGAATGTTGACTGTGCTTTGACTATGGGAGACTTTACAAGTTCCAGAAAATTGATTTTTCCAGGCCTCCGTGGCTTGGCATGAAAGCCAGACGCGTCTTTATTGAATCTGGCCCTAGGTGGTTAGATTTTTGACCTTGACCATGTGGCCAATGGATCCAACCATGAATGTCTTTTGTTTTCTTGCTTTCACTACAGGGGCTCACTTTCCCAGATGGGTCAGTAGACTTGGCCACCACTGCTCTCCCTTGGGCTCTCTTTGCCCTTTTCCTGTGCTTCTACATTGGGAGTAAGCTGGGGCGCATTTCTAATGAGCAGTGCAATGACCAAGGCACAGGAGGCAATGTGTGCCCACTGGAGTTTGGTGGCTGTTTATGTTTGTTAATGGTCCCTGTAACTAGGAGGCTGTATTGCCTTACAATTATGCAGAGGGTAATAAAAGAAAATTAGGAAGAACATATAAGTAGAACATCAGATCTAAACTACTGATATTTTGTAATTTTACACAAATACAATACAGATTTTCCCCCAAAAGAATCAGCTTGACTGTAGTGAATACTGTACAGAGAGAGCTCAGAAGTTCTATTTTTAAAAACCAGGCACAAATATCAGATCTTTTTGTCTTTGAACATGATATAGTCCACCATCAGCACCAATTCAATTAAGCAGGGAATCAAAGCTGTTGGTTTTTTTCTGACGAAAAGCAATAATTGAGAAGCTGAGAATGCACCAGGAGCTGAAAATGAATACTTTCCATGGGGGCCTGGACCTTGCCATATCTTTCTAGGATTGTCTTTCCATAGACACCATCAACCCAGAGCAAGCTAATTCAGACAAAACTCTTGTATCTACTGGAGAGATGAGGGAGGGGGAGGAGAAGAGTAGAGAAAGAGAGAGGGGAGAGAAGAAGAGGAGAGATGGAAGGAGGAGAAGAGATGAGAGGATGGAAGAGGGGAAAGTGGAAGGGGAAGGAAAGAAAGGGAGGGGAGGAAGAAGGAAAGGAAGGGAGAAGAGAAGGAAAGGGGAGTAGGCAAGAGAGGAGGGAGGAGGAAAAGAGAAGGGGAGAGAAAGGAAAAGGAGGAGAAAGGCAGTGAAATGGAGGGGGGAGGGAAGGGAAGAAACGAAGCAGAGAGAGTATCATGGGAAACAAGGGACCGAAAGGAGATCCAAGAGGAGGTAGAGACATGAGCACAGAGACATATTCTCCAAGAACATGTACAAGATTTAACTTTTCAGAAAAAGAAATATGCTCTGAGTATTCATCTTAAAATGGAAGCTGAAAATTAATGTTCTTATCAACACCTAATTTCTTCTGTGTTCAACAAAACAGTATCATTTAAAGGATTCCACTTTTGAAAGGAAATGACTGTATATTATCTAGACTATATTATCTAGAATATTATCTATATTCATGTGGGCACACTAGCAGCCATTGAAAAGCATTGCACAACAGCACTCACATGGCAGGTTGGCCTATGAAATGCCCTTGAGATACATAGACCTAGCAATAAGCCTGCTTCTGGTACAGACTTTGTTTGACAGAATCCCACTATTCTGTGCCCACAACCTTTTCCACATCCACACGCCTGTGACATGTTTCTTGCTCTTCAGTCATGGGACTAGCAGTACAACTATCAAACTGTATCATAAAAATGAAAAAAAAAACTATGTATTGTGTTGCTTTGCCAATGACACCGGCCAAGCCTTTGGCCTGGAATCCATTCACTGTGTTAATAAGCTCCAGAAATGTTTCTGCTGTTATTTGTGTATTTACTTTTATAGAAAATCCCTTGTTTATTATAATAGCAAACACTATGCTGATGTATTGCATCCTTGGATTTTTCTCCTCTTCACAGTCCCATCTTTGATGGCAGTATCTAGAGCTCCAAGGAATTGCTGTGGTCCAGGTCTGTCAACTGCTTCCTCTGGGTCAATCTTCCACCTCCACTCAAGGGCAGTGTGTGAGCCAGAAGAATAGGAAAGGGCTGCCTTCTCAGGACCCTAAGCTTAGCTCATAATGTCCCTAAATAAGTGTGTTGCCTGCTCGAGGAACCGACGAGAACCCTGAGCTTCCTCAAGGAAATGGTGTGCTTGAGGAACACCCCTGACATGTTTTTTGGCTTCTTTGGACTTAACGTGCTTAGCATCTGGAGCGGCTCAATATTCCCTCGGCAATGTTTTGGATACTTTAATGGATAGGAAGTGCCTTCTCGTTTTCTCTCCTTTGGGGAACCAACGCTTATGTACAGAGTTTCCTCTCCATTTGGAGTGAGAGTTCTGGAGTGCAAGCCAGTTTTTTTTTTTTTCCTTTTATTCCTTCTCTGAAATATGCCACTTGCCTGATGTCCAGGAACGTGCCTCTGGTTAAGATGGAGAATGACTTCAAGGTCTGATGGAGGCAGAACATCTTTGGACAGGAGCAGTCACCTTTTACTTACAAAGCCTCTTTACAGGTGACAGGGAAGATTCATCATGCAACTCAATTTCCTGCTTTGTTGTAATTATTTTTAAATTTATAAATCTTCCCCTCCTGGTTTTGAAGGGGTGTTCTTAAAAGTATTTTTCTTGGCTACCAGCTAAGGTTTGTTGAAAGCTAAAGCCAGAGTTAGAGGAAAATTTAGAGGCTAGGGAAGCGAGGGCCTCCTGGGGCCAGTAACACTCATTTCCCGTTCTTGCATAGGCTGTGAAGGCATTTCACAGTTTTCCTCTCAGCCAGCAGGCAGGACCCCCAGTGTTGGCAGACAGGCTGAAAGATCTCCCAGCGAATTCAACTGCTATCAAATGCCAAGGAGACTTTCTCACTGTTTTACGTGAAAACAGCTCTCAGATAAAAATAAAGGTGACCGGAGATTAAATAATAATAATAATAATAATAATAATAATAATAATAATAATAATAAAACACTGTCACAGCAACAGAATATGCCCAAGAAGCCAAGACACTGACAAGCCAGTACCTACAGGTGGAAGGGTTGGGGGAAAGCTTTAACACCAAGAGCAGATCCAGAACCGTGACACTGTTCCAGGACAGCATCGGCCTTTATTTTTCCCCTTTTTCTTTTGCACAGCTGGGGATGGAAGCCAGGGCCTTGCACATACTAGGTAAGTACTGTGTTATTGAGCAACACCCCAACCCATAGCTTCAGCACACACTTTTGCAAATGTTCTGCCCCAAGTAGATAGAGCTTAGAACTCTATGGCAATTTACTGGGAATAGTGAGTGTAGGTTTTTTTGTTTTTTGTTCGTTTGTTTTTTGTTTTGTCCTAAGCATCTGTATTAGACACAAGGACCTGGGTTCTTCCAAACAGTGCCGCAGAGGCCACTCCCCCACCCCCATGCAAACCTTCTCTGCCAGCTGGCATGTCTAAAGTAAGGGAAATCCTCCTTCTGTAGAGTGTTTAAAACACCAACTGACTGGAGAGATGGCTCGGTGGATAAGATGCCTGTTGAACAAGCATTAGCTTGTCATTTGAATTGAAACAGAGAGAAGAATGTAGAACAAAGAAACCCTGTCCAGGGACTAGGAAGAGGATCTAGGGAATTTTCCAGAAGTTTTGCCCAGATGCAAAGACATGCTGAACTCAACCCTGTCTTGTACTCAGACTCATAGGTAAATGTAGGAGTCTGATCTTCAAGTCATTTTTAAAGCATCGCAGGCATACATAGCTCTTAGGGCTGCTTCAGTGTCCCCAACAAAGGCTCATTTATGCCAACTTCTAAAATAAAGTAACAACAAATTGGTTGTCATGGGGGTAAAAAAATTCCAAAGAAAGCTTTTAATTACAAAACTTTCCTGTCTGAGGACAAAGTCCATTCTTAGACTGTGACACTGCCAGATTTTTAGTGCCTTCTTTGACTGGGACATTGCATGGTGCCTGCACACAAAGAGTCACTGTAAAGTTCTATGGCTGAACAGTGATTTAGTCAACTTTCTGTCACTTTGACGCAATACCTAACACACGCAAAACTTGTAAGAAGGAAGTGGCAAGCTAGGTGATATCAGACAGTAAAGTGCTTGCCTTGCAGGAATAAGGACCTAAGTTTGATCTCCCAGAATCCCAATTGAAAACAAGACCAAACCAATCTGATCACAGGAGATGGCAAGTTCAGGCTACATATCCACTATTGCTCAGAGTCTTGGCTGGGGTCACCACTGTGATCAGATTGGTGACTATCCCAATTGTCATCAGAGAGCCTTCACCCAGTGACTGATGGAAATAGACGCAGAGACCCCAGCACAACATTAGGCCAAGCTCAGGAAATCTTGTTGAAGAGAAGGAGGAAGGGTTGTAGGAACCAGAGGGGTCAAGGACATCTCAAGAAAACCCACAGAAACAACTAACCTGACTCATAGGAATTCACAGAATCTAAACCAACAACCAGGGAGCCTACAGGGGACTAACCTAAGCCCTCTACATATATGTGACAGTTGCGTAGCTTGATCTATTTGTGGGACTCCTAACAATGGGAGCAGGTGCTGTCCCTAATGCTTTGGCTGGCTCTTGGCAACCTATTCCTCATACCGGATTGCCTTGCCCAGGCCTAAATACAAGGGAGGTGCTTAGTCTTACTGCAACTTGATATGCCATGCTTGGTTGATACTCATGGGAGGCCTGCCCTTTCTGAACAGAAACAGGAGGAGTGGGTTGAGTGGGGGGTAGGTGGAGGGAAGGGGAGGGAAGAAAATGGGAGGAGAAGAAGGAGGGGAAACTGTGGTTGGGATGTAAAATAAATAAATTAATTAAAAAAAACCCAATATGATGACATACTCTCATAATCCCAAATCTGGAAAGATGGAAACAAACAGATTCCCAGAGCTCTCTGGACAGCCAGCCCAGTCAATTTCTAGGCCAATGAGAAATGAGGGACAACAGCAACCTGAAGACAGCACCTGAGGTTGTCCTCTGCCCCAGACACCTGCACACATACTCATAGACATGAGCACACAGAGAAGGAAACATTTGTTTTAGCTCCACAGTTTCAGAGATTTCAGCCCATGGTCGGTGGCCCCATTGCTTTGGAGTCTGTGATAAGGTGTTCTTATCATGGCTGCTCACCTTTGGGGGAAGGAGAGCAGAAGAGAGGCATCTTCAATGATCTAATTTCCTCTCACTATGCTTCATCTCCCAAATGTTCTGTCACTTGCCATAGTGTCGCAGGCCATGGAACAAGCCTTCAGCACTTGGGTCTTTGAGAGTTCAGTCAAGATCCAAACTCTAATAGGCAAGATCCCAGAGACTAGAGTGGATGAGGAACTCACAGCTGCACGTTTGAACATACACCAGCTCACAAGTCAGTTCTACACACATTTGTGAGCACAGAGGCAAAATGTTAAAGTACCAGCAAATGAGCTACAAAGGATTGGAAGTATTTCTACATGTTACCATAGAATGCTTTCTAGGTTGTGGTGAAGCTATGGTTGTCAACTTGATACATCTAGGAAGAGAGAACCTCAGTTGTAACATTGCCCCCATCAGATTGGCTTATGGGCATGTCTGTGGGGCATTTTCTTGATAGCTAGTTGATGATAGAGAGCCCAGCCCACTGCAGGTGGTGGGTCTCTAGACAGGTAGGCCTGAGTTATACAAGAAAGGTAGTTGAGAAAGCCAAGGATGCAAGTCAGTAAGCAGCATTCCTCCAGGGCCTCTGCTTCAGTTTCTCCTTCCAGGGTCTTGCCTGAGCTCCTGCCCGGCCTTTCTTCAGTGATGTACTATAAGGTATAAGGCAAATAAACCCTCTCCTCTCCAAGTTGCTTTTGGTCATGGTGTTTATCACAGCAACAGAACTCAAACTGGGACTGTTATAGTGTTAAAAAGGGAAAAAGAAATTGCTGAAAAAAAGATATTGAATTCTAGCGCGGTTCAGAAAAGAAAGCAATATGATACAGACTGATATTCCTCCCGGTTTCCACTAGCTCACTTGCCCTGATAGAAGACAGCAATCGACTGTCTTCCGAGGGTGAGAGACAAGACCAAGATCCTGAAAGTTCTATGCACTTGTTGAGGGTCTACCTTTATTTAGAATAAGACTTGAAGAAGTTAAGTCTTGGAGCATTGGTGAAAACAATAGTGATCTTAGTGCTACACATTTGAGAGAAGGCTAATAACTCTGCACTTTAGTTACAACAACCAGCCAGAAGCTGACTCCGGAGAATCAGGAGAGAGAGAGAGAGATTTGCTGAAGGGCCAGGCCATGTTAGATTTCTTTCTGAAGATTATGAAGGCTGTGCACATGGATGAGGTTGCAGCTGGGGAGGGACACCTGGCTGAGATCTGCTAGTGCCCAAAGAGTGGTGTAGACTCAAAAGTATCCCAGGATGCTCGTAGATCTGCCTGCAAAATACTTACAGATTTAAATTAACAGACTACTCAGTCACTGGCTGAAGAGTAAGTCAATGCTGAGTTAGTGGCAGCTGCTAGGAATCCAAAATGAAAGATGAAAACCTGGGCAGGGAGTCAAAGGTAGCACTCAGTGGAGGAAGTAGGAGTCACACAGTCAGTCTGGTGTGCACACTGAAAAACAGATGAAATAACAAAGCCCGGTGACAGCTAAAGGCTTCCAAGAAGGGAAAACTAATCAGAACCTGGAATTGCTGCAGCACAAGATCTAAAATGTTCGGTTTCCCACATCAAAACACGGGACATGTAGAGAAACGAGAAGAGGGGGCAAGAGAAACTGCCTCTGGGTGAGCCCAGATGTTGTATGCAGGGTC
Organism: Peromyscus leucopus; assembly: GCF_004664715.2. Lineage (NCBI taxonomy): Eukaryota > Metazoa > Chordata > Mammalia > Rodentia > Cricetidae > Peromyscus > Peromyscus leucopus. The sequence goes on along the minus strand of NC_051066.1, from coordinate 123,927,960 downwards.
CAGAAATGCCAAAGGAGTTATCACAAATGAGTCAGCAGAAGTTTAGAAAACCAAGGGACAGGGGATGGAAATGATTCCTTAATGCAGAATATCAGTAAAGCGATAGTACCTTTTACAAACAAGTGAAAATTCTGCCTTGAAAAGTAGAATTCTGATATGAAAAAGAAAACACTAGGAAGGTTCAAAAGTAGAATCAAACTATCATGGTAAAAACAAAAAAAAAATGAATCAGAGACATGAAGACAGAGCATGAGATTATATGATCTAAGTAACAGAAGACTACCCCCCCCCAGGCAGCCTCACCCAGCAGGGAGCTAACACTGGGGTATATAGAGTTTACTGAAATGATTCAACCAGTCACTAAGCAGTAAATAAACAGTGATACAAGCCCAGGGTTGTATTACTCACAGCGGTTATAACACATAATTGAAACTGTCCCAGTTTCCAGGGAAAAGACTCAAGGCAGATGGAGAAATCACGTGCTTCATAGCAGGAGAGGAAGTGCCTGCGAGAGTACCCAGAGGTCAAGTTTAAGAGCAAAGGCTTCCAATGGAGTCAAGGGCACCACAAAAAAACACACATAACCAACTAACCTGGGCTCATAGAGGCTCACAGAGACTGAACCCACAATCAGGGAGCCTGCATGGGACTGACTTAGGCCCTCTGTATATATGTTAAAATTGTAAAGCTTGGTTTTCTTGTGAGACTCCTAACAGGGGGGAGCAGGAGCTGTTTCTGACTCTGTTTCCTGCTTTGGGGACCATTCCTCCTCCTGAAATCCCTCATTCATCCTTAATAGAAGAGGGGGTGCCTAGTCTCACAACAACTTGATATAACCATGGCTGGCTGATATCCATGGAAGGCTGGTATCTGAAGAGAAACAGAGGAGGGGAGAGGATAAGGGTGAGAGGGAGGTGATTGGGGGGAACTGGGAGAAGAAGAGGGAAGGGAAACTTTGGGATGTAAAAACAAACAAACAAATAAATACATACATACAAAAAGAACAAAGCCTTCAAAATATCCATGTTAACTATGTTCAAAAAAGGACAACAAAAGCATGATGTAAGAAGTAAAGTATGCTATAGCATTGGGTCAACCAAGTGCAATAAAAGTCATTAGAGGAACTAAAATAATACTAAAGAAAAATGCAGAAGGCGGCAGTGATGAGAAACATGACATGGCATGAAACACAGGAAATAAAGATTAAAATTGAGTTCAACCTGAACAACCTGAGTTCAATCACTAGATACACGGTGGCAGGCCCTCTACCATCAATATATATTCCTGAAGATGTGTTACACACACACACACACACACACACACACACACACACACACACAAATAATTTAAAAAATTATATGCCAAATATAGGTCTACCTATATCAATAATGGAGTTATATTAATGAATTGTTTTAATAATCCAGTCAAAATCTAGATTTTTTGTCAAACAAGATGAAATAATCTACCTATATGCCGTCAACAGAAAGTGCTCTGTAAGTGCAAAGATAAAAATAACTTAAAATAAAAGGATGGAGAAATACATCAAAAATATGTCGGAAAAAGACAAAACAAACAACAACAATATAATAAAAAACCAGTGTTTCTACTTGGACAAGAGTGACAGATGCAAGACATGGGCCCCAGATATCACAAACAACCCTTAAATGAACAATTATGAAGGCACTGTCTGTCACAAAACCACCCTAAGCTCCATCTGGAAGCTCTATCAGCTCAAGTCCAGAAAACATGTCCCCGTCTTTCTCTCCAGTCCCCAAGCACGGAGGACCTCAGGTAGAACCTCAGAGCCCTGCGGACCATGGCGACATCAGCAATACAAAAAGGGAGAGCTGCCAAGTACAGAGTTTTTAACTAGCAGGTGCAGTCAGGAAAATAACTAAGCAAATTAACAAACTTCTCAGAATGCATGGTGACCCCAAATACTTAGCCAGCAAAACTCCATTGCCCAGCAGCACAACACATCTATGAGGGGATATTCTGATGAATTTTTCTCTTTGTGCCCCTAGAAACACAAATTTTCACATCACTTCAAAATGTCCTCATTTTATTGAGGAATGTGTCCAATATTAAACAATTTATATCACTTTTTAACACACATGTATAAACTGTATCAGATATACCTATAAAGTACAAACACACAACACATGTGTACATCTGTGCATTGATTTACATGTGTGATTCTTTCAACTTAAAAAACAGACAGACATCTAATGCAACACTCTAAGTTTTAGATAAAAACCATACTTGGTGGGAGAGCTATATAATTTCTTCTTTTGTCTGTGGCTTACTTATGATGACCATTATCTTCTACAAAGTCTAAATAAACCCCTAATTTGAATGTTTGTGCTTCCAATTTTTCTCCTATTTTTGGATCCAGATAAATAGTATTATAACTGAAATTTTACAAACACTTGGAGGATAGATAACCTTATGCACATTACTCTCTGTATTAAATAAATGCAAATTTTAACATGGACTACATCATAGCAATTAGTAATTCTTTCAGTTTATTAAACACTTGAGTAATTTTGTCCTAATTATAGTACCTTATGTATAGCATTCCATTGTATTTTTTCAGATAAATAACCAAATTTAATTAAGCCCAGAAAAAATTATGAATATCCAACAATCAAACTGTATCACAGAGCAGGCCTACATCATTAGTGCTTCTAATGTGGCCATTCTTGGTAAACTTTCAATATTTTAAAAGAGATGTCCCACATACTTAAACAAAATCTCTACACATGAGTTGCATGTGCCTGCATTTATAGATGTTGTTTTATTTACAGATTGATTTTGGAATTATTATTACAATACACATGTTTCATGATGACATTTGAGCGTGTAATCATACCGTACCACAAGAATATGCTGCAGCTTGGAGAATCTTTCCCATTGGAGGCCTCCATTGTTCAAAGAGAAATTTCATGCCTTGAGTAAATATTTATTTACAAAAGGAAACCAACAGCAACAAAACTTCCTTCTTGCTATTCCTTTTAAAAGTCAAGTTTACTTTAAGTGAAAACACAATAACTCTTTGGTAATAAGGAACAGAAGTGAAGTTGCTGAATAAAAACTGCTTAATACCAGATAACAAAACAGAGTTGTTCAAAGGGAAGCTCATCTTGAACTATTTATAGCATAACCGTCCTCCTTTGTATGGAGGCTTTTATGTGCGATTTGGTTCTCCGGGTGATTCCTACCAACATATGTGTAAACCTTTTGTGCTATTTTGAAGGAAACTATTCAACAAATGCATGTATATTTATGTTTTATATACATATACAACGACAGAGTCCGATTCATCCACTGAACTTGAAATCTCATTTACACAAATCTATCTGTGTCAAAGTGGCTATAGGGAGCTTTAGCTGATATTTTGCAACCATTTCTTTTACAAGAAAGCATTAATGCATATCAGGTAACACCTTACTGAACAAGATTAATGAACATATGCCAGAAGTTTTAAGCTGAAGTACACATGAAAATAAGCTGCATTAAATAGAATTCTTACAAAAATTTGCTAGTTCCAAGATCATGTTAAAATCTGACACTGGCCATTCTGACTTCAGCACATAGACATGGTACATAGAGGGAAAGATGGAGAAGTTGTGGGCAGGAGTATAACTCAGGAGTCAGGGACCTGATTAGCATGCACAGAGCCCTAGGTTGAATCCCTAGGGGAGGAAAATGAATAGAGGGGGGAAGAGGGGGGAGGGAAGGAAAGAATAAGGAAAAAGGAAAGAAGGAAGGAAGGACAAAAGGAATAAGTGGTTGCATTCCCTTATAACCACATTGCTTCCTCTATGACAATTCTTGTCCCCAAATCCCCCTGATCCTCTGCCATTCACTGAGAAAGCCTCTGGTTGAATGAAACTCTGGAAGACCATCAAAAGAATTCCTCAATTTGTTAAACCAAATTTCAGCTTTTTGTCTCTTGCACTACTTTGAAAAAATGCTCATGATTAATGTAGTTGGCCTTGCCTGAGGCCACAAATAAAACCCTATGAGTGGCAATGTCCTATGTGGAGCTAGTGTCCTAAGAACCCATCCACCACAGGCATACCTGAGGGTGATGCTAAAGTGGAATGGATGTGGGGCTGTGAAGTGGTGGGGGCCTCCATTTTCCTAAGGATAATTGTCTATGAAGATCCAGTGTCTATCATATTCAGGACTTGCTCTGAATCCTAAGAAATTTCTCTGCTGAAGGATTCTGGTCCTCCAAAACAATACGAAAACAGTTGCATCCCATGAATGCCCTGAAATGTCCTATTCCTTGTAGACTAGCTTGGTGACACTCTGAGCTGCTCATGGAGTCTGGACCTTGTCAGGTGGACTTTGCACTGCTTTTCTTTCTCTCTTTGCTTCCCAAATAAATTTTAGGCTACAATGGAATCAGAAAAGCAGACTGACCCTACAAACCCCTTGTCCCTGCTCTGGGCAGCTGTGTGGAAATGTAGCCACTTGAGTGAAATGGCTCTGGAAGAGCATCTTCAAAGTCTTCATGGGCTGTTCTAGTTAAGTAGTGATGTGCAAAAGATCTTTTAAAAGTGGACCACTAATAGAAAAAAGTAATTTATCAGCAAGTATAATTATCTTTGGATTAATTACACATTGTTGCATTGATACAAAAGTAGTCTTGATACATACAGGAGCTGGTGCCTGTAATCCTAGGTCTTGGGAAATGGGTCAGGAGCCGTAGTGTGATTTTTTGGTCATCTTGAGCTATGCCATAAGTTTCAAGCTAGCCTGAGATACAATGTGATACTCTGACATAGAAGAAAGAAAGGAGAGAGAAAAAGAGAGGGGGAGTGGGAAAGGAGAAAGAGGGATGAAGAAGGGAAGAAGGGGAATGGGAGGGGGAAAGAAGAGGAGAGGAAAGATGAAGAAGGAAAGAAGAATAGGATGAAGGGAGAGAGAAGGGGTCTTACAAACACATCTCTGGACACCCCTAATCTAGTTGTTACTCCTGGGACTTACAGTAATTGCCTTGTAACTAGTACATTCCTAATCTAAATTCACACAAAGCATATATTTCAGTTTAGTTTACATTTAGTTTTTAATAATTTTTATGTGCATCACTTGTTTTCAGGTGCCGAAAAGGGCACTGGATCCCTTGGAATTGGAGTTACAGGTGGTTGTGAGCCATCATGTGGGTGTTGGGAACTCAACCCCGAGCAAGTTCTCTTAACCACTGAGCCATATCTCCAGCTCCAGGTTTTAATTTTCAACAGTAAGAAAACTACGTTGCAAAGTAGATAGATCTTTTTATATGATCTATCTACTTTGTGTTTTTAATTTGTTATAAACAAAAATCATCTGAAGTATTAACATTTTATCTCCTAGAAAGCAAGAGTTTTAGTTCTTGAACACACAGTCTCTCCTAGGACTTAAGAGAAGAAAATGGGTTAAATACAAATTGCTGTTGTTTTTTGTGACATGAATATGATGTCCAGCCTCTCGGATCACTTGGTCACTGACAGTGACTCAATCCTCAGCTAAGGCACACTGAAATTCTTAGTTTCAAAAACTGTGGAAATAACAAATGATGCTTTAAGCTGTCAACTTCAGGGGACATTTTGGGAAGTCATATGCAGCAGCACATTAATAAGAGTATAATAGCTGGGCAATGGTGGTGTATGCCTTTAATCCCAGCACTCGGGAGGCAGAGGCAAGTAGATCTCAGTGGGTTTGAGGCCAGCCTGGTATACAAAATGAGTTCCAGGACAGCCAGGGCTATTACACAGAAAAACCCTGTCTTGTTTGAAAAACCAAAAACTAAAATAAAATAAGTAAGGATATGCCATGAGCTGCATTCTCCTCTCTGATATACTGTTGGACAGAATATTTAAATTTTTGAATAATTTTTATAGTGCATAATACATGTAATTAAATGCCTAATTGGAGACATTGTGGGAAACTGAGTCCTCATCAACCGTAAACAAAATGAGACAATTAAAACTAAGATGGAAAAGAATAATTACTATTTAAACAACAACTAAGAGACAGGCAAATCCCCGGGGCTCACTAACTATCCAAGGTAACCAACTTGGTGACTTCCAGGCCAGGGAGAAACCCTGCCTCAAAAGGCAAGATGGACAGCTCCTATGAAACCACACACTGGAAATTGTCCTCTGGCTTCTGCACATACACAAACATGCACATGCATACACAAACACATACATACATAGAATACAACTATATGATAACTAAACACATTAGAAGATCATCAGTGCCAACATTCAATGGGGAAACACAAATAAAAACTACAGTGAAATGCCATTGCACAAAAACACTTAAAATAAGGGCAAAAATACAGAAAACTGACCATGTCAGGAGTTGGCAAGGCTGTGAAACAAGGGCTGTTGTGCATGGCCAGCAGTGATGTGAATGGCATGTCACTTGGAAAACGGCCTGACAGCCTCCTAAAAAAATTAAACATGTGTTTTCCATTAGATGGAGTAAAACTGAGTCCTTATATTGACATGAAACTTTGTGAGTGAATGTTCTAGCTGCTTTATTTAATTTCTAAAAACTAGAAACAAATAACTAGCCATCAACAGTACAGTATACAGTTCAGAAAATTACTTGGCAATTAAATACAGTGAAATAGTGATATAAACAATGGCACAGATGAATGGCAGAATGATTAATCAGTGAAAAAAATGACTATACCTGGAGCGAATCATGTGTGTACGTATATGGACATATATACAAAATTCCAGAAAAAGTATATTAGTTCACAGATCTAGAGTGCCAGAAACAGTATCAGTAGTTGTGTCTTATTGAATAACAGAAAAGTCGCAGGAAGGAACTAAAGGAAGGTTGACAGAGGAATATGGAGAATTTGTGGGCGGGGTGGGAGGTGGGGGGGTGGGGGTGGGGGGGGTGGAGAACCATAGATGTGTTCATTGTTTGGTTTATGACAAGAGTTTCAGGTGTCAGACCACATTGGTTGCATTTCGAAGGGGTTTAGTGTATGTCAATCATCCCCCCAATGAAGTCTTTTTAACCCCATCAGAAAGCAAAATGTCTGGTCTTGCTTTTCAGGTTTACTCAACTTCCACCTGACCCCTGTGCAGTCCTGCTTGTATTCAAAGCTGGAGTAAATTTTGTTTTAATTCCTCTTTTTTTTTTTTTATAATTTAGTGATGATACTAATTGCTTCAGATTGGCTAACAAACTGGGTGACCTAATTTTTCCAGGGTGGTGGCAGGTAGAAACCAAGGTGGCAGCAGGGGTGGTTTCTGGTGAGAACTCTCTGGTTGGACTGCCAATGGCAGCTTCTTGCCATGTCACAGAGCTTCTCTCCTCTGCACTCACAGAGTGGGTGGTCTCTGCTTTATTTTAATCTCAGTAGAATACAAGATGTATTAGGGACCCACCCGTGTGACATCATTGAATTTTAAGACCTTAAAGACACTATTTTGGAATTCAGTCATACTAAGGGTTAGGGCTTCAACATATGAATTTGAGAGGGCCACAATTCAGCAAAAACAGTGATATTTGTTTTGATTTATAAGCTTTGATCCCAACATAACATCCAGCAACAATTAAACATATGCAGGCCTCCTCTGAGGTGATCAGAACCAGGTCTAGTTGTTGTCAAGGCCAATATTCTTTGTAAATTAGACTATGTATGGTTCAAAGCACTGCTAAACAGCATATTCCTAGGTTCCAGCCTGGAATGTTAAGTCAGACCAAGGGTGGCATTTAAAAATAAGTATCAGGGGCTGAGAAGATGGCTCTGGATGAGGACACTGCTGCATAAATATGAGGACCTGAGTTGCAATCCCTAGCACCTACAAGCCAGGCAGGGCCATACAGCATTTGGAGAGAAATGATAGGTGGACTCTAGTTTATTAACTAGCCAACCTAGGTGAAACTGCAACCTTTAAGTTCAGTGAGAGTTCCTGTCTCAAAGGAATAAGGTAGAGAATGATACAGGAAGAAATTTGATGCCCTCTTCTGGCTCTTGAATACACACACACACACACACACACACACACACACACACACACACACACACACAGGTGTATGCACACCTACACACAGGCATCTACACACACACACACTTACACACACACACACTCACACACACACACAGAGGTATATGCACACTTACACACAGGCATCTATACACACACACACTCACACACACACACACACACACACACACGCAGATTCACAGAAGATTCTTGGCTACATTAAAATTTCAGCATCTTTTACTGTGACTTCCTTCACTACTTTGATTAAATATAATACACAGACCATATGGGTTAACAACACTTTTCTATCAAGAGCCAGATTATGCTTTTGAACTTGTGGCCTTTCTCCCAGAAGTTCTCTATTCCACCACAGTAGTGGGAAGGAGATAAACACACAAACAAACGGGGTAGCTGTGTTTTAGTAAGTTTAGTTTTTATCAAAGCAGTCAGGCAAGTTGAGGGCCATTTGACTACAAGGGCAGTTTGTGGATTCCTGGTCTCCTTGGTGAATTAATGTCACATACAAGAGGCAGCACCATTGAGCATGGGTTATACATTTTCTACAAGTAAGAGCAAAAACTCAATCTTCTGATTTTTGGAATCAGAAAAGAGATCCCAAGGACCAGTGGATGATTTGGAATATAGGTTTTCAGGCTCTCCTCTCAGCTATGGAGTCCAGTTTTCAAGGGGCCTAGACTCCATGTTTGTAGGCTCCCTGAGACCCAGCTATGCAGAGGGTGAGGAGGAGGACTCAGCATGGCCGGATTTGAAGTGGTGACATCCTCTACTATTCTAGGCCAGTTCGTACTGCAGCTGCTCCTCTGCCTAGTTGAGGCCACACCCATCACCCCACAGCAGAGGGAATTCTGATGTCAAGTATATGTCAGTCAAATACAAGGAACTAGGGTGATCGATCCAAAGCTCAGACCCCAGTCCATGAGGAGACAGAGACAAATGGAGGTTCTTCAGTGAACTTCCATGACCCCAGGAGTCAGATATGTCACTCTGAATTCCTCACACCTGCTCCCTCCATGTCTGATTTTTTTCCTAGCTTCTGCTCATCTCTGGAAGCCAGATTCAGAGAACCAAGTGAGGAAGGGAAAGGAACTTGTGCTTTAGAATCAATCAAGCCATGAATGGAAGGAATGTAATTGCCACTTTTAAGCCAGAGGATCTCAGTGAACATAGAAGAAACCATTCTCGCTGACCTCGGTATCTCTATTTCCAAAGGTGCTAAATCTAAGTAAGTACCTCTGAGAATTGTTTTGAGCACTTGACGAAATGATGAGTATGAGATCATACTCAGTTTATAGGGCTCCCATAATTATATTTCCAAAAATAGACAACATCAGAAAGCTAAGTGGATGTGACAGGTATTATTTTAAATATCCTTTAAATTTTAGGCCTTTAGAAATATTGCAGAGACTAGTCCACCCACACTGAAGCCAGTGTCCTCCACTGATAACATCTTACACCAATGGAAGCTTTTGTTACCGTTTAGGAACTGATGTGGATACATCATTCTAATGTCCACACTTTGAGTTGCCTGAGCTCCCCTCTGATATCTTTTCTCTACTCCAGAATCCGATTGAAGACCTCACTTTGCATGTTGGCCATCTTGTATACCAAGCCTTCTGTAGACTGACCACACCTCAGACTCTCTTCTGCTCTTATGACCAGCTTGAGGAATGAGGGTTAGGAATTTTATCATTGGGCTGTCGGTCAGTTTGAGAGTTGGTTGGATGTATTTCTCATGGTTGGATTGGGGTTTTGAGTAGGACCTTTGTCTAGCTTCTGTAGCTGTCACCAATGGATGTTATGTTTCAGATGATGAACTCCTATTGATTTGCAGAGTGGCTCCTGCAAATTATTCAGAACAACAAAACTAGAAAGGTGAAAGTGACTGATATTCACAGAATTAGAGCAGCAATAGGAAGGTGACTATGTGGTATCATTGCATAGACCAAGGATTCTCCAATGAAAACACAAGATTTACTATATATATGTGCTTGTATCAAAATGAATTTGGGTTCTTTGTTCAATAGATGACTATGATCTACAATCCTCACAAATTCTTTAAGTACAGGCAATAAATATTAACAAAGAGTTCTAATTCGTTTTTCGTTCCCATTGTGTTGCATAATTTGCAAGCAGTTTGCTTGTCTATGTCATAAAAGTGAAGCAACAAGCTACCCTTCAAGGTCAGTTAGCACAAATGCAAAAGATCTGATTCAGACCAACAATAAAATGTGGCAAAATGAGATCCAGGTGGACAATCTGTCCTGTTCAAAAGTCTGAAATGAAATATGATCACCAAATGATACAGAAAATTTCATCAGCTAAAATCCAGCTAGATTCCTTAGAAAAAGCTGCCTGCCCTGGGTACCATCTGCTGCAGACGCCAGGGATGCCTTTGCTATTAAACTGTATAAAGTACCCTGTAAGTAAAAACACTACGCGTTTTTTCCCAGCCATTGTCAGAACCAAGGCATCTGCATATTCCTGGAGAGCGTGTGCTACCCAGAAGGGTGTGCATGGAAGACTTTGATGAAGCTGAAGCCAGCATTAAGAATAACTCAGTAGGAAGGTTCTGTTCTTGGCTCACCTCACTTGCACACAGAGCTCCCATACGTGGGAGCTGGTGATTTCATGCATGTATCAAAGACTGAGTAGTTACTTGAGTTCCTGAAAGTAAAAAATAAGAGCTTCCTCATCTGTAAAACGAGCAAGCGGCACTAAATGATCTCCAGGGTCCCTTCCAGATTGAAAGTCCTAATGTCCTGTAATTCTATTATCCCAGCCTTTGATATGGAATACTCAATGAGAAATAAGCTCAAATCAGGCCTGACAGCCCAAATCGAATGTGCGGAATCAGCACTCCCCCTTCTAATGCACTAACTCAGTTAATGGGTCAGCAGTAAGACATGCCTTGCCCTGACAAATTCCATTGTGTATCTGGTATCAATACCCGGCCAGGGAGGGGATCCCATCCTCAGTGAGAAGCCTGAGTGCTGGAGAGGGGAGAGGGGAGAGGCTTGCAGTCCAGACTCTTAAAGAAAAGTACATGTCAGGAGATTTTCCAGGAGATTAGCTGGATTTTTCCACATTTGAACTTTGGGAACTTGGAAGTCAGCCCAAGTGCTCATAACTTACTGGCAAAGGGCTGGGATGAGATCTGGGGAGGGTGATGGAGGAGTTGAGTTTACCTTCCTTCTCCCTTTGTAACACTTCCTCCATAATTAGCAGCTCCTCTTCTTTTAGCAAATTTACTATAGCTCACAAATCAGCAAACACTGAAAACCTCCCAACAGCCCATGGTTGTCTCTGCCTTGCTGTGGTCACTAGGGTGAAATAAAGCCACTCACTAGACCCCCAAACCTTCATGTTTAATGCACAGATATCTAATCTTGCACAGCTATGAGCTCTCTAAAAGCCTTCAGCTCTGGGAGTCAGAGTGGCCCCAGATGATACATCATTTTTACCTCTGAGAGTGACTGAGAGGGTCCCCCAGCCTTCTTGCTCTTGCTACTGAACTCCGAAGTCAGTAAGAGTGCCAGTGTCACATGGGAAGCATGAGGAATCCAGATTCTAGGGCCTGGTCCAAGCAGAGCAACCAAATCAATTGCTACTTATGAACAAGGATACGGGTGCTTTGTGTGCACATTGGATTTTGGAAAATATCACTTAGAGTTTCCCTTTCCTCTCATTTTTCAGAGAAAAAATAGTATCTATCTGTCTAGTTTAGGTAGTCTGGACTTTGTGGCGGCTGAGAGGCCTCAGCATGATGAACAGTGGCCTCCTAAAAATATCTGGACCTTTCTCTGGATTCTCTCTGTGTAGGAGAGTTAATCTGAGGTAGCTCCTGCTGCTTCTTTCTTTGTTATGGATTTAGTCATGGACATGTTAAATCACTGTTAAGAGATACCCAGATAATGGCGTTTTGGTCTCCAGGGAAGTTGGGCTTCTCTCCTGGACCTCATGCACCAAGTACCATATGCCCATCAGAACAAATATAGGTCATTGGCAAATATCAGGGAGCCAGAACTTCAGGCTCACTCCATCACCACCACCATGACACCTAGCCGAACCCTGACTTGGCAGTGTCCTGACTAGTTTCACATCAAGTTGACACAAGATAGAGCCATTTGGGAAGAAAGAACCTCAATTAAGAAACTCTCTCCATAAGATTGGCCTGTGAGGAAGCCTGTGCAAGAATTTTCTTAATTGATGATTGATGTGAGAGAGCCCACCTCACTGTAGGTTGCAGTTCTGGGGACTGTGAGAAAGCAGACTGAACAAGCCATGAGGTGCAAGTCGAGTAAGAAGGCCTCCTCTGTGGCTTCTGCTTCAGTCCTTGCCTCCAGGTTCCTGTCCTTGAGTTCCTGCCAAGATTTCCCTGGGTGGCAGAATACAAGCTGTAAGATGAAATAAACTGTAGGCTCCCCAACAGGTTTTGGTCATAGTGTTTTATCACAACAATAGAAACTCTAAGACATGCAGACAGAGGCATCTAGCCAACCAGGTTCAACATTGAAGGCAGTCCTGTGGAAGCAGCAGCCTTCTATGTTCATGGAGGAACTTCTCTATCATCCCCATCTAGGTATCTTAACATGAGAACACCCAATTTTCTATTTCTTAGACAGAGGGGCTCTTGCTTCCACACTATCCCTTCCATACAGCCACCATTTTCCAACTCTTACTCTGCAGACTTCTTCTGAATATACTGGGCTTTTGCCACTTGTGCAGAAACTCAAGCCCTTCCTGAATCCAAAGAAGCTGAAGAATTCCAAAAATTCTTGCCCAATTCACATGTACTGAAGTTCAAAGAGCATTGATGTATATATATAAAACTACCACATACCTTAGAGAGAAGAGCCTTCATACACCCTGAAATGCTCCATAGTTCAGAATGGGTCTAGAAGGTCCTCAGCACATCTCGTGCTTGACTTTTGATTAGCTGTTTCTCAAATTGCCTTTCCTCTGAAATTTTTTTAAGGAATTTTTTTGGGATATGCCCTTTATGATCAGAGGCTCACAAGTTAAGTAAATGCCCATCCTGGAGCCCACACTCAGCTTAGTTCTAGAGTAGTTTTCACAAAATATTAGTCTAAGTAATATATTAAACCTTCTTGTAACTTGATAAGTCTCTAGTTATATATCAAATTTGGTCCAAATCTGATTGTTCCTTTGAGAACTCTGAGGCTGAGAGTAAAATGTTCAAGAGATTTAAAACAGAAGTCTCCCATCTCTGGTTAGTGATATCTAAACCGTGACACAGCAATGCCTGATTCAGGTTTCTGAAACCTGAAGAAGCATGCCATGGATGTGCCAGAGCCTTACCAGCAATTAAAATGTGGACAAAGCCTTTCTTTTCTTTTTCTTTTTTTTTTTTTTTTTTTTTTTGAGTTTTTTTTTTTTTTTTGAGTTTTTTTCCCTTTTATTTTATTTTACAAAACCATTCAGTTCTACATATCAGCCACGGGTTCCCCTGTTCTCCCCCCTCCCACCCCCTCCCCTTACCCCTAGTCCACCCCCCATTCCCACCTCCTCCAGGCAAAGCCTCCCCCAAGGACTCAGATCAACCTGGTAGACTCAGTCCAGGCAGGTCCAGTCCCCTCCTCCCAGACTGAGCCAAGTGTCCCTGCATAAGCTCCAGGTTTCAAACAGCCAACTCATGCAATGAGCACAGGACTCAGTCCCACTACCTAGTTGCCTCCCAAACAGACCAAGCCAATCAACTGTCTCACATATTCAGAGGGCCTGATCCAGTTGGGGACCCCTCAGCCTTTGGTTCATAGTTCATGTGTTTCCATTCGGACAAAGCCTTTCTTAAAGCTGCCTTTCATGATTATGGATCTCTGTATGTGGGTGTAGGTCAGCCTTCCAACAATATGGCTTGAGTGGCCAGTTGTCTGTCTTCCCAGGGCCCTGCACTGTCCAGTGTTCAGCAAAGTAATGTTTTCATTGCGAAGGATTTAGGCCAGTGAGCAAAGTGGCAGAGGCCTTGTCTTCCCAAGACCAGTTTAATTCTTCTAGAATGCAGTTTTCTCAGTAGTTGTTGTTTTCCAGAAAGGGCTAAGCTTGGTTAGAAAGTTTACCAAAAAGGCTCTTGGTTCCTACAGGAGTGGGTAGGTCCTCCACTGCCCAGTGTCTACCCCTATGATAGGAGAGAGTTGGAGGACTTGGCATTTTATTTAACAATCCATCAATTATTGTTTCATAAGAGGAGACAGATACTTCCAAAACAAAAAAAAGAAAAAGTTCTCCCACCTGTAGGAAATTCTGATTTCCTCTACCACTTTTCTTTACATACCATACATATTTGCCATATTTATTGAATAGATTTAGAAAATTCACTTATAGCTAGAGCAAGGAGGTTAATGTCAAGGCAAAAAGGGCTTGAGGATGGAGGTAAAGGACTAGGCCTAGGAAGCAAAATATGGCCAAAGAACATGACATAGAGAGAAGAGAAAAATGGGAGCTAGGATAAAAAAGAGAAGGGGATGCACTTAACAATGACCTAGATCAAAGCCTGCAGTGTATGGGTGGGTGAAAAGAGATCCATACTGGTGAACAGCTTACAGGCCAGGACTTGAGTGGCATGGCTGTTCTGTAATTTCATATCCGTAACCACAAACTTTGCTGCTCAAAGTTTGATCCAAACACCAGCAGCAGGTTAAATGCAAGCATAACCAACAAGTTCATGAGAAATGCAGGGTCTCTATCCCGATCAAATCTACTGGCTCACAACTACTAACCAGCAGACCTGGCAAGCTGTGTTTTTACGACTCAGAGGCAGTGTGAGTTTGAGCCCTTCTGCATACACACCACATATCATCTGAAAGCTGTTCAAAGAGAATAGACAAGGCTGTGGTGGCCAGAGAATCAGGTGGAAAGAAACATTTGTCAAGGGAGGTATGAGCCAATAAAGAATAATGATGTAAAAATCAGAGGAAAAGAGAACAGAATCCAGATCATTGATGGGATGGCCATTGGGGCAGATGTTGGGTTCTTGCTTGGATCCTGGCCATGAAATCAAGACTTTTTCCCCCAGGGGAAGAAAAAGGAGAAGACATAGGGCAATGCAGAACACCTTCCTCCCAGTTACTTTGTATCTTCAGATAACTGGTCCCTTGTGGGATTTTACTCAGGTATAAGACTCTAATAGGTATTCTGGTTTGTATAGTACATTTGTCAACTCTTCTCTTTTCCTTCCAGGCATGGGCCTCAATATCTCCCTCCATCACATGGTGGGAAGTGTGGTTTTCTTCTTGTGGTCAAGTGTCACTCACCAGGAGTATGTCCTCACTGCTTATAGACACTCAAGAGATGTACATATATATGACATTTGTAGGAGAGGAGAGATGTTTGTCTCTGAACTGTTGACTATTGAAACACATAGAAAATTAGCCTTCATTGGTCCAGTATGGCCATTCTCCACAACTTGACTATATTCTGTGAACAAAAAGAAGAGATATCATAATTGACCAGCTCTGCATCTTAAGGCTCTAAGCTAGGCTATTGAAAATAGGAATCCCTATCAGTGACATGTGATTGAAACAAGTAAGAGAATGTACCCTAATGGTAAAAAGAAAGTGATGGCTGCCATGTTACTTCTCATGGAATTGGTTTTATGGAGCCTCGCAGTCAGTGGAAGCCCATTATCATGCACAGATAAAAAACTGACTCTTGTTAATGCACAGTTCACTATCTAAGGCCCTGGGTGAGATGCAGAGAGCAGGGCAGGGAGTGTGGAGTGCAGTTATTCATTTAGCTGTAACACAAAACAATAGTACCAAAAATTCCAAAGACAGGCATGGCTCGTGAGGACTCAGCGTGGGAATCTCTAGCCAACTGTCCCTATATGCCATACTACTGCGACAAGCTATGACACAACCATCAAATCTCAGTGTCATTCCATTTTACTAAGAGAAGGCTAACAGCAGACAGATACCATCAAATATGAAACAGCTGGGACCTAACACCAGCACCCTACACCCTAGTTCTGCTTCCTTTCTTCCACATAATCAAACTATTAAGGTGAGGACATCCTGGATGTGCATAAGTATTGTGGTGGCCATAGGAGAAAGCAGAAAGAATACAAAACATCATAAAGCACATAATGAGAGACCAAATACAGATATTCCATATGCTAAATTTTCTTCATCCAAGAGAATAGCCTAATTAAAGTTCAGGCATGATTTAGTTGGGAGTTGAGGGTCTAAAATATGGAACTCTTTTGGAACTACTGCTGTGTCTTATTTTATGTCAAATTCTTGACTGTGTTTTATGATTTTAGATCTGATTTATGATGACTTAGGAAATTGCATAGACTATCACTACTAAGATATGTGACCATCTGAAAATGAAGGTGAGGAAAGAGCCGGAATCCATTACAGACATTCATTTAAAATTTGAGGGAGTGGACAGGAAAAAAAAAAAACATGGAGAGGACCAGCAGCAAAGTCAAGCTCAGCAACCCAGGACCTGATTGGAAAACGAAGGGAGTGGAGAAGCCGCAAGCTGTGCACAGTTGGAGAATTCGGTGAGCACTCATTTCAGTGGCCAGTTTTTGAACATGTCAGTTTAATTATGATGTATCACAGTTGACAGCGATACATGTGGAACCAATTACAACGCATGTTAAAATCAATTATTGCATATTTCAGCTCTCCTAAACACTGCAGCAAATGCTCTGTGCATTTATACCGATTTCAACTCCACTAATCATTTTTACTATCATGGCTCAGCAAGAAAAGAAATCTCTCTCTCTCTCTCTCTCTCTCTCTCTCTCTCTCTCTCTCTCGTGTAATACATATGTGCTGTGGATATCACTCTATGTAAATAAAACACTGATGGCCAGTGACCAGGCAGGAAGTATAGGCGGGACAAAGAGAGAGGAGAATTGGGGAAACAGGGAGAAGGAGGAGAGGGACTGCAGCCACCGCCAGGAGAAGCAGCTTGTGAAGACGCCGGTAAACCATCAGCCACGTGGCAAGGTATAGATTTATAGAAATGGGTTAATTTAAGATAAAAGAGCAGTTAGCAAGAAGCCTGCCACGGCCATACAGTTTATAAGTGATATAAGCGTCTGAGTGATTATTTTATAAGTGGATTGTGGGACTGTGGGCTTGGGGAACCTGGAGAGAAGCCCTCCAGCAACACATATGCATGTATACAAATACACATATACACTGAGAAGCACACACTAAACACACCAACTTCAAATGCAAAGAAGAGAAACAGTGGCAACAGATAGAAAGGCTTCAAATATTCTCTCAGTAAAAAAACTGTCTATCACACCTTTGTGAAAAGAAATAACAACAACTGAAATTCCTTAATAGTTCCCAACCCAGTTTTGGTCCATTTAATCCACTTTAGCCTCTTTACCAGCAGTGAGGTTGGATCCCAGCTGAAAGATTCTGGCTATTTTGGTCTAAAATGTTTGCCTTAACTGTTTACTCTGATTCTGTGCCCTTTCTTCCCCCTCCCCCTTCAGTTTTTGAGCTTAAAAATTTCCCTCCAAATTCCACGGCTTATTCATTTTCTGTTTACTTTTGTATGCACCAGCAAATCACTGGCTTATTGAAAATGAAAAGGAAGAGTAGCAGGATGGGGCAGGGGAGAGGATGGTGAGGAGGGAGAGATGAGGGAGCAGGAGTGCAGATGGCATTTGCTCTCCTTGCGATGTGTGCACTTAGCAGCATTAAATCAGCCCCCTGCTTTTTGTGCTTATCTCAAATTAAGTTTACTATGGAGAAGAGTTATGTTCTGCACACTTGGCTTTCTGCATCACGTCTACTGTGCGCTTCTTAAACTAGTTGCAGAAAAACCACTGTCTCTGGACCATGTTGAGAGGTTGGAGACTCCCACTGGCCCCTCGAGGTGGGAATTTATCTACGTAAATCCTTCTGCCTTGGGGTGAAGAGCCAGAGCTCTGAGGTACCTGGAAATTCCAGAAAAAGCCACATGCCTTAAGAAACTTGGCCCTTAGGGAACAAGTGGGTGTGTATCCTAGGAAAGAAATCAGTGGTGTCTGAGTTAAGAAGAGCCAAGTGGTCCAGGCAGGGGCAGAGGTAAACAGCTCATGTGGTTTAGTCAAGAGAGCAGCGGGTGGGATGTCGGGAACCCCAACTTCTCTGTTCAGCTGCTTGACCAGCTGGGGTGAAGTGCACAATGCCTCCTTGTCTTCCAGGCTGTACCATGGCACAGAGGAAAGCATGCCCAGGTAGGAACCCGCCCTCCAAATTTCTCCTAGGCCCAGAAGGCTGAAGGTTCTCTTTTAAATTTCTGAGCATCAGGATGGAGAACCATTTCCACTTGCTTGTTCTGTGACCCCCGACTCTTGCCAATTTTCTTTCATTTTTTTATGCATTTATTCACTCGCTTACTTGAGAAGCATCTGTTTTGGTTTAGTCCTGAGGAGCCCATGCTTTCTATTAGGAACCAGATAGATTTCCAGTGAAGCAAGTCCATCAATAATCACATGATATGAGGGGAAGGAAAATAACCCTGCGCCCCCATGTGGTATCCTGGGTGACCCAGTGTTGTGATGCATAAGCACCTGCCACCTGCTCCCTGCCACCTGCCACGGAGATGGTGTAGTGTGGAAGAAATGGAGAATGCAATGAACCTTCATGAGAATTTGACCAGCACTAAGTCTTCATTGTAATTTCAATCCTACAGGAGCTGTCTTGTGCGGGCCAGGCTATGTGAATAGGAAAGGCTGCCAGTGACCACTTGTAGTTAGAAGACATGATTTGGGAGGAAGGTTTTCATTGGTCAGGGTCCCAGTAAAATTAAGAATTCATCTATATGATTCCAATATTCACAAGGCAGTGACAACAGTGGCCCTGAAGACAGGGGAACCAATACAGGCTGGAGAAGCCTAAGAGCTGTTGGTAACTATTGTGACTCCAGAGCCTAGCTCCTGTTCAGGAGAGACGTCAGACACTGCTGAAGCTGTGGCAGCAAGTCTGGCGAGGAGGAAAGGGGACTCTGCCATCCTCTCCTGCTTGTTGGCCTCATTCAGAGCAGCTGGGTGTGTTGCAATACTCACTGTTCGGCCAGTTCCCTGGCAAATAGAAAGTAAGATGCATATCGTTAGAAGTGACCAGAGTAAAGGTTCTGTGGCCCAAATCTCATCTGGTTATTCCGAGGGTTCAGAAACCATGGTCCTGAGCAGTGTATCTATAACCAGAACTTGACCCTCATATTGGGAATTGATGAAGTATAATTCTGCTGAATTAAAGAAATAGAAATGGGAACAGGAAGGGGAATTGTTCCAGGATGAAGAAAGCTTTGAGAAAAGGTGTAGAATACATACAGGTCCTGTGGGATTTGGAATATTCTAGGAATTCTATATCTAGGAAATGGGAGGGGGACCTGGGAGCCTAGAAAATACTGGCCAAAATCTTGGGTAATTATGTTTATTAAGAGTTTATCATTGATTCTGAAACAATATCAAGAAAACAATGGCAGGCTTTAAATGGGGTGGGGAGGTTCATTCCATCCCTCTGGTCAGAAACTCACAAGGGGTTTTTACCTTAATAGGTTCAGTAGCAAATGAAAGCTAGTCACCTCTCACCAGGTGGAAGTAGCATGCTCATGAAGTAGTCAGCACAGGTCTCCTCTGACTGTCTGGGCTCTTGACCTAGTATGACCCTGAGCACATAGCAAGTCATGTCCTAGTTTTCTTATCTGTAAAACTGTGATCAAAATGGTCCTGGCTAAACCTAGCATTGGGACTCATGCCCTTAATCCCAGAACTCAGAGGTTGAAGCAAGAAGATCATGTGTTCGGACCCTATCTGAGCCTGGGCTACACAGCCAGACACAGTCTCCAAAATACAAATAAAAGAAACTCACTATCTTTATTAGATTGATTTGAAGAAAAACAAAAAACAATGAACCAGCGAGATGATGTTTGATCTTACATCTACCAGTAATGTCCATCCTCATAATAGTTACAAGGACTGTTACTGCAGCACCTGCCACTACCTTTAAACACTAAGAAGAGCATCCTGAAGAGCAGACATGGAAAAGCTTTCAGCTATAGAAAAGACTCAAGGCAACACTACTAACCCTCATTAAAATTGTTCCAGTTTTAGGAGTAAGGAGATAGTTTAGTGGATAAAGTGATTGACAAGCAAGACTGAGGACCTGAGATCAGACCCTTAACACCTACATAAATGTTAGGTGGGCATGGCAGCCTGATTGCAATTCCAGCACTCTGGAATATAGACACAGGAGATCCACAGAGCTAGCTAGCTAGCCAAACTAGCCTTGTATTCAAATGCTGGGTTCAACTGAGAGATCATACCTCAATGAATAAGATGGAGAACTACCAAAAACATTCAAACAAACAAACAACTTTTAATGTGAAAGCTACAAGCTTTCACAATCAGAGTATGTGCACATGTGCATGCACATTTGTACACACTTGCAAATAGGGATATATACATCTTAAACACAAATGCAAACAGTGCCCCATCTGGTATCCTAGAGCAAAACAAAGACCTAAGGAGTTTTTATGGGCACTCCTATGTAAGAAGCCACATTGATCTGATAGGGAAAATGCACACATTGGAAGTATTTCCAGTCCTTCACAGCCCCTGGTGGCATGTGGTAGCACTAGAGAAGCAAGTTTTCTATGTCATACCAGTGTAAGGCAGCTCAGACCCAGGAGGGGTCAATGCTGAGGCCAGCTCCTGGATTATCTGCTGTAATTCCCACTGCCATGAGTCACCAGCGGTTTCTGTCACAGTGTCACTGACATACACCCACAGCAACAAATGACTATTACCATCCGATCTGACTCACTTGGCATAGACAGCAAGCACAGCTGCCAACACATGGTCCATGCCACATGTTCCCTTGAATGAAAAGCAGAGTGTACTACAGTGTTTTCATGATCTTCTGCAAGAGGTTGAATTTCCTTTTACCTCTCCCTCTTTTCCATTCTCCTGGTGATATCCACAGCACCACAGCACCATAGCACCACAGAAGACTTGTGACCTGCTCTGAAAGGCCCAGAAGGCAGGATACCAGAGAGAGCACCAGTGGGAGATAGGGCATTCTGCAGCTTGCAGACTGAGTGTTGGTTGCATGTTAATTTTTTGCATTTCCTCAGCCTACGGTAAGACAGTATCTTTCTGTTAGGCCTTGCCACTTTCCACAGGGATTAATGTTGAGATCACTTTGAGGGTTCTGGACAGAGAATATATACCAAGTTTTTAGAATACACATTGTGCTCCTAGGTCAATGTATCTGAAGGATATTTACTTAGTGGCTCTGCTGCCTAGCTTGCTCTGAGAAGAGGAAACTGTGGTCATATCTCACCCAAGCCAACTATGGATCTGGTCCTTGCTTCTTCTCTCTACTCTTTTGGGACAGTAGTTTTCCTTCATATAATACGCAAAACCCAACAGAGCAAAGAGGAACTAAAAGGTACCAAGGCTTGCCAGAAAATCCCCGTTGCACCAACACCACAAAAAGGATGAAGACTGTGTCAGAGCAAGAGTGTTCTAGAGCAGCATGTAAGCCTGCTTTCAGAAATCTGCTTGATATTTGGATTCTCAGTCCCACCTCTGACCTGTTGAAATCAGAACTCCTGGGGTAAGGACCAGTCATTTGTGCATTGTCAAGCCCACCGCACAATGCTGATGCCCACTCCCTGTGGAATCATTGTTCTAGGGTACATAAGTTGAAACCTGATCACAAGAGACAAGTGTAAAGTTACACAAATCTAATTGTAGAGTGGAACCCTACAGGACATAAGCCACAGTCCTCCTCAAATGACTGGAAACAGACAAAATGGTGGCAGAAGCATAATACAATGGTAGAACACTGAGACACAGCCTTCCATCACAAGGATTGAGAAAAAAGAAGACATTAACTGCTTCAGAGTCTGGCAATTCCAAAGTGCATGTCCTAGCCCTTGACTCAACACAGCCATTTAGTGATCACAAAGTGGTTTCTTTGGAGACCCAGATGAATAAAGAGATGGAAAGATACATTCATCTTGAAGAGAGAAAAGACGCCAGTGTGACAGGTTGCATGGGGCCAGATTGAGCATAGTTTGAAGCCCCTAGCAGGTCTGAGACCCCAGTCTCTAAAATGATGATACCCTCTCAGCATCCATGTGACAAGCATGGAGGATGGTGACAGATATGATTGTATAATTATTGAAGTTCCATCTTTGAGCAGGAGATAGATATTGAGCCACCATCTTGTTTAAAAAAAAGTATCCAAAACCAGAGAATTATGATGTTTATTTTTTGCCTTGGGAGGGGTCTGTAGTGCAAGCAATAACCTAGCCTTCCTGTTTTGACACCATGCAAAACAAAGCTAAGCCCATCTACAGTTTGGGAACTGTGCATAAACGAAGGATTGTATAGCCTAGTATTCCATCACAGTTCTGAAGATAAGTTCATCAGGGAATAAAAGAGTTTGAATTTATTGAAAAGAGTTCTAATAAGGTGAGCACAGAAACACAGCCTGCCCAGTACTCTGGAGACTGAAGCAGAATCAATTGTACCTGAGCTACAGAGTAAATTCAAGGCTAGCTTGGATAACTTAGTGAAACTTTGTCTCTTTTTTTTTCCTTAAAATTAGAGAAGAGGTTCTAGCACAGTGGTTCTCAACCTTCCTAAGGCTGTGACATTTTAGTACAGTTCCTCGTGTTGTGGTGACCCCCAACCATGAAATTATTTCACTGCTACTTTATAACTGTAAAATTGCTACTATTAAGAATCATAGTGGAAATATCTGATATTTCTGATGGTTTTGGACAACCCCTGTGAATGGGTCATTTGACTTACCCAGAGGGGTCAGGACCCACATTTTGAGAACCACTGTTCTAGAGATATAGTTCAATGACAGAATGCATGCCTGGCATGTATAAGGCCCTATGTTCAACCTTCAGTGCCACTAAATTAAGTAAGCAAGTACGTAGATACATAAATAATTGCACTTATAAATAAGCTACAGACACTATGAATTGAAAAATATCAGGGTAGCATCTTTTGTCTATCTTTGGAGGTCCAGCACCCCCCTTCAATTTATTTCTACATGAATTCTCTGCTCAGCTGGCTGAGTCACCCACCTTGTCATGTTCCCCAAAGGTTACATGTCCCCTGTCTCTAAGTCACAGCGAACAATGGCTCCGGGCACGGTGCCTCTTCTCAGACCTTTTCCTGGTCCCTTGCTTTCCTACATCTTTGCAGCTCTGTCCCCTTGCCATGGACTCTCCCTGTCTTGTGGGTGTCCACTGTCACCCCGTGTTCTCCACTTGGACCTGTAAGGGTAGCAAACTTCTTACAGTCCCTAGAAGCCACCTAGGTACTCAACACTTTATTTTCTGAATTTTATCAAACTAAATAGCTAAAATAAAGGACATATCTTCTTACAATGTTGTTATAAAATTTTGTTCCTTTATGTATCTGCTAGATAAGGAGCTCAAATCAGAGTTTCAGGACAACTGAGAGAGCACAGGGATGCCAGGACCCCAGCAATGTGGGCCACTAACACAGACTGAAAAATGAGATGGGAGTGTCCTGAAGGCTGGCGGAGGGAGCAGAGGGAGGAAGAGAAGGCCTGCAGTGTGGGGCCCACTGTGCCTGTTTGCCTATCCATCTATTTATCTACAGATTACAAAATTATGCTGTTACAATACATTATGAAATTGTATTGAGATAATGCAGATGATTCTGAGCTTGTACGGTTCAACTTCACAACAGCACACACACACACACAAAAGCCATAAACATTCTGTAGAAACCCTAATTCAAATGCTGAATTTTGTTTTTGTTTTTGTTTTTTTCCCTGATTATCAATGTGTGGTTCTTACTCTCTGATACTGGACAATAGCAGCCAGTCCCATCTCTCCATCAGCTGTGAAGTCACAATGTGCAGGCACTCCATAGATGCCATGTTGCTAAACTTAGATGTTTGGTAAATATACTAAATGCATTTGAGGTCTAAGCTGCTTTCAACACACAATGAGCTTATGAGGACACAAACAAAATATCACCACAGACATAGCTCTTTTGTAGGTCAGGAAGCATCTACGTACTATTAACTAGGACACTAGTTAACCATCATAACACCCAACTTCCACAAATGGCAACTTACATGGGATGAAAGACTGTCTCTATTGCTTCATGGCTGGGGCACAGGTAATCCTGGGGAGGTCCTGGGAGCCAAACAGCATCCTCAAGGCGGGGGGCTGTGTCGGCTCTCTCCACCATCTGTAGAGTACAAGGAACAGGGTGAAAAATGGGGATGAATAACAGGAGGAGAAGAAGCCACTTGTAGAGCTACGATCTCTGCTGCACTGGCTTTCCTACTTTGTCCTGTAGAAGTCCTAAAGTTTGAAAGGTCTTTGACCGTATTCACAAAATTCCCCTCTCTATTCCCTCTCTAACTCATTATGCATTGGTGTTCGTTGTTCGGGATTTGTCTCACGGTGCTTGTGTTCCATTTCGCTTTCTCTGTCATGCCAAACTGTCACCATCACCTTGCCTGTTCCCCATCTGTCACTTTATATCTGGGTGTAAACTGTATCAAACCTACTAGAATTCACATTTTAAACTTTTGTTTATTTACCGGGCAGTGGTGTTTCACACCTTTAATCCCAGCACTCAGGAGGCAAAGCCAGGTAGATCTCTGTGTGTTCGAGGCCAGCCTGGTCTACAGATCGAGATCCAAGACAGGCACCAAAACGACACAGAGAAACCCTGTCTCAAAAACAAAAACAAAAACAAAAACTTTATTCTGTGGCTTTTGTTAAAAATCTGGTTCAAGTTGCCAGTAAAAGAATTTAAATATTCTAATAAACCAAGAGAAAGAGAATAGAGTGAGAAGAGAGGACAAAAATTCAGGGAATCTACCCCACAGCAGTGGTGACTCAGGTATTTAAGGATATAATTTTATTCACATACAGTTTAAAAAAAAACAGAAATCATACAAAAAATAGCTTTGTAGTTTAGCAACCCTCTCCATACATAATAGAAACAAATATAGATTTGGTTCAATTGAAGTAAAATATTTGCACAGTAACTTTGCTAATATTCATTCAAATATACCACTTTGGTGGGCTTTTTTTTTTTAATGAGTCCATTGTTGGAGATACAAGTTTTGCTTTGGAAAACAGTGAGTCTTGAACCCATTCCTGACCACTTATGCACAGAATGAAGTGTTGGGGTGGAAACAGAGAGGTGAAGAAATGCAGAAAACAGGTTGTCGGCCTTTGTGCTTTGATTTGGGGCATGGTGATTTTGATTATCTGGGCAGCCAGTGGGGTAAAATAGGCCTAGCAGACTGGACTCCATCACTAATCGACTTGGTCATGTTTGCAAACTTGGTTTTGTGGGGGCTGGAAAAACAGAGGGTTCATTCCTTTCCAGAGGAAGGATTCTAGAATGTATTCTATTTCCAGCATCCACCCTATGTGAAGATGATCAAAACTATGTGAATTGAAAAAAGAAGAGAGAAAAAGATTGCACTGATGTCCCGAACAGGACTGCCTGCTCCATTGAGACCGATGTTTTCCCTTCTCCTATAATCAAGCTTCAAAGGCTCTAACAGACAATGGCTAAGTCATCCCAGATGGTGGCCCAGACGCAGGGGAAAGGAAGAGCCACACATGACCCAGCTACAGTGAGCAGGATGAGTTTCCCGTGTCCACCCAGAGGGTGGTGAAGCAGGCTGGCCAGACAGGAGCTGCAGACTCACAGAAGGTGCCGGAAGCCTCGCAGTGAGCCAATGGAGAGGGCTTATTTGGGTGCCACTTGTGCATCGGGGCACTGCCAAGGCTTTGCTCCTCTGCAGCTGCAACTCGTATTCATTAGCCTGCCGGGCCCAGTGCTACGGAGGCACAATGTGAAATGCATTAAACCAACAAGCCCTGCTTTCCAAGAATTTATGTTTTCTTTTTAAGATTCTTTTCTTCGTGGCCACGTTGGGCCCCCACAAGGTTTGCACCAGCCTCCCTTCTCCCTGCTCTAGCCTCAGGCTGCATCTTAACCAGGTAACCCTCACTCAGGGGGAGGCCTCATCATCCCCAGCTCAGCTAAGGAGCCACTGGGAATAGGTTCTGCTTAAAAACAAATTCCGAGATGTAAGATGTAAGCAAAGAACGGTTTTATTTTTATTTATTCTCTAAAAAGTCTGACCACTAAAGAAGAATTTCTCAGAGAATTGGGTCTTTCTAAGCAAGGGCGATTTACACAACGCCTATTCATACTCTTTTTTCCCCGAGAATTCATCTATTGTGTAAAATTAAATATAACCATATTGTTAGAGTCAACATAATTATATCAGTTATTTCATATAATAAAAACCACAAGTTTCATTGTGTCTTCTGGTTGACAAAGCACTTTCCTAACTGATTCTGCAAAGTCTCCAGTCAAGCAGTTAAATGTTCTCCATCCGACACACACTAAGGAAGAAAGCAGATGCTTGGAGAAGTTAAACAGCTTATTAAGATGCACAGTTGGCAGGTGACAGAACTGAGACCCAAATCCCTTTCTCTGACTTTCCTCTCATTTCAGCTCTTTTACTATGGAACCAGAGTGACCATGTGTCCCAATTTGCCTAGGAATGTCCCTAAGTAAGCCTTTTCCCTAGAACAAATTTGTTAAGGGCATCTTCTCTTATTTCCCAAATTGACCCAGCTTGGATGCTAAATGACATCCAAACTGTTTGATGCCCTGCATCTCTCAGACTCTTAAGATCCATCCTGGATCCACATGAGGGCTGGGAAGAGCAAAGGGAGAAAGGGACTGAACAGGCACAGGAACACTTAATTGCTCTTCTGCCCAGTCTGGGCTGCTATCCGCCTCCAGATCTCTGTTCTGTTTTGAAACAAGATGGAAAATGGATGTGACTCTTCTAAAAGGTTGGAAAACCTTTTATCTAAAAATATAGCAGAAGCTACTGTGGGGGTGGGTGGGGCTTACCAACTATTCAACCTGCCATTGAGTGTGGAGAATAATGGACTCTAACACCAACATTAAGAGACTTAAGCACTCAACAAAACCTAACAAAGCTCAGCTGTCCCACCATTCGGAACTCTTGCTGTTGCTGTGAAGTGAAACTCCCACTCAAATTGGTGTAAAGAAAAACGCAGTGAGTGGGGCGGGGTGGAGGATGACAGGAGACACTGTGCTGACCGACTGGAAGGGGGACAGGCCCTGCATGCCCCCAGCTGTCATGAGTGTGAGGTTCTCCACCTGGATGTCTGCCTGGCCTCCATTGGGGGATGCTGAGTGGTTCTCTCCATCTGCATCAGCATCCCACAGGGCAGAAACTGGATTGCACCATCCGTGGCAACAAGAGACTTGTCGCTCCCCTCCTTTCTAAACACGCTCAGACTGGCCACCCGAACGGTGCAGGTGCAGCAGGGGGCACCTGGGAGTATGCTCTCTGAAAACCGCTGCAGGAA
Organism: Peromyscus leucopus; assembly: GCF_004664715.2. Classification (NCBI taxonomy): domain Eukaryota; kingdom Metazoa; phylum Chordata; class Mammalia; order Rodentia; family Cricetidae; genus Peromyscus; species Peromyscus leucopus. Next base: position 123,900,508 of record NC_051066.1, on the reverse strand, counting down.
GGTGGAGCAGGGTGAACTGCCCAGAAGAAGTCTGTGTTGCAGGGGCAGAAGGCAAGGACGGAATCTTTTAGCCAACACAACGTCACTCCCTTCCACTACTTGAAGGGTCAGAGCTATTTCCAGCCTCTGAAGTCCCCGCCCCCTTTTTGCTATTCCTCTGCCTAGAACTTTCCCTCTGTCCATCTCCAGGGTGACAATCTGTGTGGTTTTGATTTTGGTTTTGTCGGTTTTGCTAGAATTTTTCGAAGCACCAACTTCTGTTTTCATTACTTTTCTGCATTGATTTTCCTTCTCAATTTCATTAAATCCTGGTCTTAAACTCTTTTTTCCTGTCTATTTGTTCGAGAGAATTTGTTTTTATTTTTTGAGAATGCTATAAATTTCACTCTGAAAACTGATTTGCCTGTTCCTCCAAAATGTGATATGCTTTATTCTGTTTTTGTTCAGTTCAAGGAGTATTTTTGTGTCTCTCCTGAAACTTTGTCTTTCACACGTTGGTTATGTGTTGTTTAATTTCCAAGGGACAGATTAATTCCTCCTATACTCATGTTATTGGTTTCTAGTTTACTTCAATTTGTGGTCACAGAACATTACTTTGTACAATGAAATCTGTCTGGATTTACTGAGACATGTTTTCTGACCCCATGATGTGATCTAGCTTGGTGACTAGTCACTGCACATTTGAACAGAGTATGTAGTCTGATATGATAGTAAAATGACTACCATTGTATTTACCCCAATTCCCCCTTTTAAATGCCATGCATAGCCTCTTCTTCTCCATTAGCCTTCTAATAGTTCCCCTTTCTTCTTTCATGCCATACATATATGTGTGTGTATATATATAATCTAGATATCTAGATTCCACATAAGAGAGAAAATAGGCTAGGTGATAAGTTTCACCTTTCTGAGTGTAAGTACAAGCCTTTCTGAGTCTGGCTTATTCCACTTGACATGCTCACTAGCTCTGTCTGTTTTATTGCAAGAGGATGATTTTTGTCCTTTATGGCTGAATACAACATCATTGGGAATATATATATATGCATACATATATACATCTACATATATATATATATATATATATTACATTTTCATATGCATTCATCCATTGGTGAGGATATTCTATAACTTGGCTAGTATGGTAAGTATTGCTATTTTTTCCTTCTGTGTTATATACGTTATTGAGAAGAGGAAAGGAAATGTCTGACAAGGATTTGTCTAGTTCTTCAAGTGTATTAGTTATATTGGTTTTTCTTCACACATTCTGAAGCTTTACATTGTGAAGTGACTGCTTTATCTTTATACAATGCTCTATCTTTGGCAATTGAGTGTGAAACACACATTTTCAGATACTATAGCCATCCCATTTCCCTTTGGTTAGCCTTTGATGGGATTTTATTCACACTTGGCTTCTTACTATTCTTTGGTTCCTAGAGGACAGTTTCACTGGGTATACAATGTTTCCCTAGCATTGGTCCTTCTGTATTTGGAAGCTTGATTCATTGCTCCTGGATCCCACAGTTTCTCAAGTAATACAGGTTCTAGTGCATCACTGTAGTTTATTAGCTGTTGGTGTATTTGAGTATCAAGCTTTTTGGGTTCAGAGTCTTTACTCTTTCATTTCTTTTCTCAAATGTAAACGATTTTCATCTGCCAGGTGGTGGTGGCGCATGCCTTTAATCCCAGCACTCGAGAGGCAGAGGCAAGTGGATCTCTGTGAGTTCGAGGCCAGCCTGGTCTACAGAGTGAGTTCCAGGACAGTCTCCAAAGCTACACAGAGAAACCCTGTCTCGGAAAAACCAAAAAGATTTTCATCCATTGTTTTTTCAAGTGTTTTCTTTTCACCACATATGTCTCTCCTCCTTGTCTGGACTCTGATGACATGGTTTTATTCTCTTATAGTATATTTGATTATCTTCTTCATCTCCCACTTTGTTTCTCTGATATTTAAATGAAATGAACATCTTCTGAGTTATCTCTAATTTTACTGGTCCCTCTCATTTCTTTACTACTGTTAAATCCATCAGTTATGTTTGTGATCTGGAGTAACTTCTCTTTGCTTGTTTAGGTTTTCTATGTTCTTGTTCATTTAGAGAGTGTTTGCAGTTGATATTTTGGAGCCTTTTTTTATGATGGCTGTTTTGCAACATTTGTCAGAAAACTCTAGCGTGTGTCTTTATCCATTTGTTCAACAGAGCACCTAGACTAGCTACATTATAAAGAAAATAGGTTCATTTTGCTAATATTCTAGAAGTTTGTGGCATCTGCAGCTACTTGGCTTCCAGTAATGATCTCACTGTGAAAATGAGTGGACAAACAGGCACATATGAGAGAGAGTGACAGGTGAGTGAAAGGGAGAGGGGGTACCAAGTTAGCTGTGTAACTGTTCATTCTACCAGGAAACAATCTAGCCCAAACTTGCTCCCGCAAGAGAATCACCAGACTTCTTGAGGAACTAATCATCTCTCAAGTGATGAACTAATCATCACTAATTATCCCTCACATGTGTCACTCTGTTATAGTGGGGACGTAAATCTCAACTCAGTTTCCATGAGGACAAAGAGTAGTAACAAATGAGTACATATTTTCCTAATTCTTCACATGATGAATCATTTTGGAGTATATTCTAAATAGTTTGTTCATTTTCTTTCAAAATCTTGTTTTGTTTTCATCTCAGACAAATTTGAGATTTTTATTTTTTATTTACTTTTTATTAAGAAATTTTTTATTCATTTTACATAACTATCACAGATCCCCCTCTTCCCTCCTCCTACCCCTCCAGCCTTCCCCCCACTCCCTCCTACAAGAAGGTAAGGCCTCCCATGGGGAGTCAGCAGAGCCTGGTACATTCAATATAGGCAAGACCAGGCCCCTCCCCCTGCCTCAAGGCTGTGCGAGGTGTCCCACCATATTTTATCAGCAGTTGCCCCAGTTAAGTTAAATTATACATTCTGATTCACTTCCTGTGGATGGTATTTCTAATGTCAGTTCAATTTTCAAAGTTTTTATTGTGCAATACAGTGAAGAAATGATAGCTTTTTAATAATTACTACTGGGACAACTAGACATCTACATTAAAATATCTATAAATAGTGCTTACAACTTTTACAAAATCAGTTCAAAATGGACCACAGACTTAAAAGTAAAGTGCAATGCTGTAAAGTTTCTAGAGGATAACATAGGATAAAGCTTTAGGTGGCCTTAGATTTTTTGATGACCTCCTAGCTCTGACACCCAAAGCCCAGCCAATGAAAAAACAGTAGTAGCATGTCGGTTTTAAAAGTCCACTCTGAAAAAGATGCTACTAAGAAAATTAAAAAAAAAAAAACACAGATTAGAGGGAAATATTTTTGCAAAATACAAATCTGACAAGGGAATTTTATACAAAATACACAAACAGATTTTAAATTTCAACACTAAGAAAACATTAGTCAATATTTTCATGAACAATCTGAACAGATATCTCACCATTGAAGAGACAACTGATTATCTGGCAAATCAAGAGGTGAAAAGAATCTCATTATAAGTCATTTAGGAACTGGAGATTAAATATCAATGGCATACCATTATACACCTGTTAGAAGGGCTAAAGGAAATATATGTACAGTGACAACTCCTAATGCTGCTGAGGATGTGGTGAGAGTGGGGATACAAAATGATACTGGTACTTTGGAAGACAAGAGTTCTTATGGAACTAGACATATTCTTAGCATACTATCCAGCAATTTTACTCCTGTGTGTCTAGTTAAATGAATTACTAATGTATAGTCAAAAATATCCTGCACATAAATGTTTATAGAAGTTTTACTCATTATTGTCAAGTTCTTAGATCAACTAAGATGTCCTTCAAACAGTGAGCAGTTTAACTAACTGTGATATATCCATTTAATGGAGTATTATTCAATTATTTTAAAAGAAATAAGCTACAAGCCACAAAAGGCTCTAAAAACCTTAAAAGAATATTGCTCAGTGGGAAAAATATCAAATATGAATAGGTGATATACTATAAGATCCCAATTATATGACATTCCAGAGTTAAAAATAGATATAGTAAAGACATTGGTGGTGCCAAGGGTTGGAGATTCAGAAAGGGATAAATTGGAGCACATAGGAATGGTAAGGATGGGGTGCTGTGGAATTGTACTATATGGTGGGTACAAGTCATTAGACATCTGTCAAAATTTATAGAATTACAGCACAAGAATCTAATGTGAGCTACAGATATCACTTAATAACTGAACCATCACAGCCTTATCAGGTCTAACCTAAGCACCACATTATGAAGAATGTTAATGATAGGTAAACGGGATAAGGGGTGGGTGCTACCCCTATGTCTTTTGAGCAATTTCCTGAAGGCATCTGTAAGATGCCTTCCATTAGCTTTCTAGACTGCAAAGAAACAACCTCAGTTAGCAGTTCCCTTTGGCTGTCTCCCAGCTCTGTGCCTAGCAGCTGTCCCAGGTCTGGGCAGACACCTGTCTCCTGCTCCACTCTCAATGTCTTCTGAGCATTTTGTATCAGCCCCATATCTACCACCCATCACTCTCCTGGGCACATCTATATTCTAGGATTTTTCGAGATGTTCTGGTTTCCTGGAGTCCCTGTAGGTTTTCTCACAGCAAAGGTAGGACTTGGTTTCCCCATCTGACATGTGTTTCTGCAGCTGGACCTACAGACAGAGCAGAACAGACAAAAGCAAGAGACAACAAAGGAAGATTCTCTACAAGCTCAGGAGCACTGTAAATTGTGGGCTCTCCTCTGACTCCTCGGATCCACAGAGCTTCTCTGGGCTGCCTGGACATGGCCAGAGAAGAGGAGGGAGGAGAGACATGCAACCCTAATCATACATCTCCCTCCACCAAACTGACCAGGCCTTCTCACAACTCAGTGATCACAAGACTAGGAACAACAGGGGTGAATCTTCCTGAAGCCAAGGGGCATAGAAACCTCAGAAATGCCGAGGATGAGTCAGACAAAAAGCATCAAGGAAGAACAAAGTAGAAGAACATAGCAGTAAATAATACTACATGGAAACGGGCAAAGTTTAAAGAATATAATATTGTATCTATGGTAAATTTGCTGGTTTCATAACTGTATTGTGCTTATATGAAAGAATATTCTTGAAGGGCTTGAATTCAACTTACACTTTCTGGTCAAGTTACTTCATCCTGTTTCCCTTTCTCTCAGGTGGGCCTATCCCATAGAGTTGATTGCTAAGAGGATATGATGCTGTATAGAAAGTTCCAGCACTTCGGCCCCTGTAAACACTGAGACCATCACAGCAGTGCCAACCTTACCTGCCTTACAGCTAGCTCATGCTTGGATTTGGCAACATACAAGTCTCATTCATCACATGGAGAAATGGGAGGTAAATATGGTCCATGGAGGAAACCTGCATTAGCCCAGAGAGAACTTTTGAGTAAAAATACCGTGGGTTGGGGATAGGACCACTCACTCCTCAAGTTTTACTATAGTGTTCTGGTTCTGGAACAGCATCTTTTAACAGAGATACAGCCCAGGCCCCAGAGGCTGCTTCAGTATTCCAGTGGCCACATTAGGAAGTAAAGGAAAGCAGGTGAAATTAATTCTTAGTAAATGATATATAGCCTAGTATACCCAATCTCTTATCATTTCCACATGTGATTAACTTTCAGAATTATCAATGACACATGTTAAAAATCTCACATGCTTTTCTTTCACACCAAGCCTCTAAAACCTACTGACTGCCACAGTTCCAGCATTTCTCAGTTAAGATGACAATGTATTATCAGAAATCATCCTTTCATGGATTTCATAAAACTGGTATTTGCCCAGGTACCTCACACACCTGACCTTTTCAAAATGTCCTCATAAGTCTTCATTGACTGAATTTGGTTCTTAGATTTAAATTTAAGAATAAATAAATTAAATAACTAGAGTTAGTGCCTCAGTTGTAAGTTACTTTCCCAGGGCTCAGCATCACATGACCGAGAATCTGGTGAACAAAGTGATCCTGCTGTAAACACAGAGACTCCCAGGGGCCTCAAGACATTGCATGTGAATTCCATGGACCTTCCCATGAGTCTGTGAGCATCCAAGTGTGACGGAAAGTGCAATGCCACCTTCATTTCCCAATGATGGAACTAGAACCATGGTTAAAGACCCTTCTTACCTAACACAATGGTCTTCCACCATTCACTTAAATGGTCTATTATACCAATGACTCCATGATTTATTACTCATTCACACAATGATTTCTGCAAGCTATCCTGTGCACAGCATGGGACAGATAGTACATCTGGAGTGCCTTTCTGAAGGACAAGATACCAACCCTGCATGGGAGAGGAACAGGATTGAAACAGGTACCGTGATGGTATGTATCTGCAGCACCTACAGCATCATACTTTTAGAACAGTGTTTCTCAACCTGTGGGTTGTGACCCTTTTGGCAAATCCCTATCTCTAGAGATGTTTACATTGCAATTCACAACAGTAGCAAAGTTACTGTTATGAAGTAGCAACAAAAATAATTTTATGGTTGGGGATCACCACAACATAAACTGGTAAAGGGCCACAGCTTTAGGAAGGATGAGAACCACTGTTTTAGAAGGTCCTCCAAAATAGGAACATCTTGGGGGAAGCCCCTAACTGCAGACACTGCAGCTCCTCACCCTGAGTCCTGGCCTGAGTCTACAGCCAATGGTGCCTAGTCAGCATTCAATCTTCCACCAGAGATGAGAAACATCAGTGGCCTTAGGCCTCAGGACATGGGGAAGACTGGCCAGGTGCCTGCAGGGCTTCCTATCAGGGAACTTCCACAGGGTGAAGGAAAAGCCTACAAACCTGATACCTCTCTCTCTCTCTCTCTTCTCTCTCTCTCTCTCTCTCTCTCTCTCTCTCTCTCTCTCTCTCACACACACACACACACACACACACACACACACACACACACACACACACTGAACTCTATTATTACAAAGGAGCAGCAATCTGTGTAACAGGGTAGAGAAAAGTAGAGAAGCCTGAGGGTGAACTCAGCACAGTCAGGGTTGTAGAAATGTGGAACAATTACATTCTTTCTCTCATTCATTCATTCATTCATTCATTCCATTATTTCATTCAGCAAACATTTAATTAGCGTGCAAGTACTGATAATATTTTTGCAAAATTAAGAATTTCTTGCTTACTGAAAAATCAGCTAAGAGGAGACAACTGCCAGCAGAACATTCCAGACACCATCTGGATCATTGGGCAGAAATCAGAGAGAATTTCAGGGCTAGGAACCCCACAGCATTTTCTAGAGAACAAGTCATAGAGACTTTGCTGATTATTGTCAGGCTGGCCCAGGCTTGTCTCTAAAATGGGGTGTTTGTGCTAACCCAAGCCTCCTGAGCAGGAGGAGTGGGTTGGATATAGTTGTTATCCTAGGGACCTGGAAAGGCATGGCAGAAAGACTCTAGGTCTTCACAGGCTCTGCATACCAGGGGAGGAGCCAAAATGTCAATAGATGTGTTCCAGACAATGCAGTATTAGAGCAGTGGTTCTCAACCTGTGGGTCGCAACTCCATAAGGGTCACATATCAGACATTTACATTATGATTCACAACAGTAGCAAAATTACAGTTATAGAGTAGCAACAATAATAATTTTATGGTTGGGAGTCACTACAACATGAGGAACTATATTAAAGGGTCATGGCATTAGGAAGGTTGAGAATCATTGTAATAGAGGATGAGTGTTTATTTTCAACCAGCTAGCTATAGAACAAAAAAATCTGAGAATTATTGTCTCTATAAAGCAAGTTCAAAGTTTCCTCCCTATTATAATGACTAAGAAATACCTCTCAGTGGATTTTCCATGTGTCTAAGGCATTCACAGTGCTTCATTTGTCTAGAGTAAGTATATAATAAAAATCTACTCTGCAGATAAGGGGTATCCAACGCCCAGAGGGGCTAGGCTACTTGTTCAAGTTTACACAGGTAGTGTAGAACCAAGACTAGAAAATAGGGCTAATCGTCCCTCAAATCTGGTGTGTGTGTGTGTGTGTGTGTGTGTGTGTGTGTGTGTGTGTGTGTAACCTAGGGAGTTAAGAGTCCCAAGTAAATGATCTATCATAAGCTACATCCCTAGTCTTTCAAATCTGTCTTCTTAGCTAATATTATATTAAGTCAACTCATTTCCACCTTGCACATAAAGTTGTCCACCTGTCTGGGAGAATGGAAGCAGAGAACAAAATCACAGCCAAAAGGCTAAGACTCATTCCTTTGGACTCTGCCAGAGTCAACTAGGGATGCCAAACACAGTGAGGGACAATTTAATGTTGTATTGAAGACTGATTTCTTCTAAACCAACGTAAAACTTGTATTAGCAGTCCTAAAGAGGTGAACTGCTCAGAATGACCTACCTGAGATGGCAGAGTAGTATACAAAGATTTCAAAAATATGTCATTAGCATACACTGTAAATGGAATCCTTTTGTAGGCAATTGGGAGCAAGGGTGAACTGACTTTAAATTTTAGCTCTGTTGCTCACAAGTTTCGAAAACTTGAGGAAATTGCCTCATCTCTCTGGACCTCAGCTATCATCTCCAGAGTGGCCTTCATCATGTGACTTCAGGGTCTTGCTGTGTCACTGGAGAATAAACTATGTTTAGAGTGCACAGCTCCAGCAAGGTCTTTTCCCCATAACAAGATGAAAAATGAAAGTTAAGAGACATTCAGAGAAATTGATCTGAAGAAGATATTCCAATACAGAAATATGTGAACATGTGTACCACACAAGCAAACAAACAAATAACCTGATGCTTTGGGGCTGGAATAATGGCTCACTGCATAGTGTTTGGTGCAAACATGGAGATCCTAATTCAGATTCCCCAGAACCTGCATAAAATCTGAGTGCTGCTGTGCACGCCTGCATCCCCACTGCTGGGGGTGAGGGCTGAGATGGGCACATCCCAGGGCTTCCTGGGCAGAATGTCTAGCCAAAATGTATGCTTTATATTCAGTAAAGAGACCCTATCTCCAAAAAGTTACATCAAGAAGAGATCAAGGAAAGACATCAACCTCCTGCACAGGTTAGCATATGCACACACACACACACACACACACACACACACACACACACACACACGCCCGCGCGCACATGCACACGCATGCATGCACACACATTTACACTCTTAAGGCAAGAGGATAAGATAGATATAGGAACGGGTGGGATTGGAACACAGATTACATGCTATGTTTGCTTCACAGTAGGACTCATCAAGAAGTTAAATTTGAAGGCTGAGGCAGAATGCCAGCCATCATTTGGAGAAACAGCAGAGAATCCATGCTCAGAAACAACTACCAAAGCTGGATAATGGCAAGAAAATAACTCAGAAAGGAGCAGAAAGCAGGAGTGAACTGATCATGAGAACCACAATGGTGTACAGACAGGCACAGGAGCCAGTGTTTGGGCTATACAGTAGCAGCCAGCAAATATTTCCACAAAGGGTCAAACAATAAATACTTATGACTCCCTGGGAGCTATTCTTGTGAATGAAGAGAGGGAACCATAGCCATCACTGGTACTGAGTTATGACCATAAAAACAAATACAATGATATCTACAAAGAGATGAGATGCAAAGAAGTCGATTTGAAGTTAAAGAAGAGGTAGTGGGTAGTGGTAAGGAAAGATTTGGTTTGAACACCATTCATCCACAGGTAGAAATTAAGAGCTCCCAGCATGATACTTTTAAGACAAGACAATCTCAAAGAGCCTGAGTTCCCCAAAATGAAGGGGTTGTGGGGGAGGTTCAGTGGGAATAGGACAAAGGTGGCCTACACTCAGAGCAGTATGCTTCAAGCAGAACAAAGACCCCACAGGGCTGCTTGCCTTTGCTGCATGAAGAATTAATTAGTCAGTGCCTTTAAACACATCATACTGCACCATCCATCTTAGAGATGAATTTTCAGCCCGGATACTCTAACAAATCAGAACCTGTACTCTTCCATAAGGCACACAGCATCCCCAGGTCTCAGTAGGAACCCTGTGCTTGTGGGAGCCACATGGCTACAGGACCCAGTGAAGGATCAAATCCGCATTTCATGAAGCATACTTGTGGAGCTGATCATGAAGAGGCCAAAAATGACATTCCCAATTTTAATAAGGTAATCACATCTAAATAAAACAAAGATATATTACCTCCAATCAATTCTTCAGAAGCAGATGTACACATACACACACACACACACAACACACACACAGAGAGAGAAGAGAGAGAGAAAGAGAGATTCAGAAATTATTCTGATTGTAATGACCACCAGAGCACGTTCCAAAAATATAAACGTATGATCATACACTCATTCCTTTATAATGTTAAATAAGAAGCAGGGCATATGTTTATGATTAAGCTTGAATTTGGAATTAAGGCATTTCAGAGACTGAATTGAGTAGCAAATCATTAACACAGAATTACTTCTGAAAACCATCATATAATATCATGAAACATGATATTAGCCCAACCACATGCTTCCCCAAGTAGTGCATTGATGAAGGTGAGATGCAATTCACATTTATTGAGTACCTGCTAGGCTCCAGACTGAAGGCTTCTCTTCACAGATACTGCCGAGGCTAACTTTCATATTTCTTCTTTTCCAAAGTGTATATTGGTATGATCACTTCCAATTATAATTATTGCCTATTTATGAAAATCAAAGTCACATGGAAAGAGGGGCAGTGTAATTCATAACTCTTCTACACTTTAACATAGCAGGGCAGTGCCTAGAGAGATGGCTCAGCATTAAAAACACTTCTGCTCCTGCAGAGGACCAGGGCTCAGTTTCCAGCACCCATATGGCAACTCACAGCTGTCTGTAACTCCAGTTCTTGGGGATTCAACACCTCTCCCAGCTTGCAAGGGCACTAAATACATGTGGTACACATAAGTGAATGCATATAAACACTCATACACATTTAAAAAAAAACAAGCAAGCAAATAAGCAGGACCAAGACAAGGATGCAAAGATATTTCTGTGGATAAATTCACTCTAAATCTTTAAGATCAGTTTTTTTTTTTCATATTTATTTATGTGGCAATTACTACAGATCTTCACTGGATTTCTTTTTAAAATTCACAAGTTACATTAACATACTAGTAACTCTCATCTTCACAAATTTCCAGAGATCATTAAATCTTATTGCCATGGGATGTTTAAGTGACTCTTCTCATGTTCTATTCAGAAGAGCATTAGAGGTGAATGGAGAAAGGCTCAGATTATGATTTCTGGGTTGTTATCAGTTTTCCTGAGTAGACAGTTAGTTGTCCAGGCAACCCAGTGTGTGCATGTTCAAGGTCTGATCCAATGTCAGCTTTCTTCAACCCAGGCTTGTCCTAGAATCTAATAGCTAAAATCTTTACAGTTGATATGGCCATCCATTTTGACTGGAGAGTTTGCCTGACTTAACACACATGTAGAATACAAAATTGATACTGTGCATCTTCAAAAGAATGCTTTTCAGACCTTACCAACAACAACAATTCAGCAGAATAGTTAGCATTTATGAGAACTTTAATTTCATTTGTGGGGGGTGGGGTGAAGAAATCATGTTTACAAAGGATGGTCATTTTACCAATCTCAACTGGCCTGTGATAGGAATCTGGCTGTTACCTAAGTAATCAAACAATACCATGATTTTGCAAAACTCTACATCTTAGATCTTGCTACAGGTTAAAAAAAGGGGGGGCTGGGCCCTAGGGGATAGTACATTACCACTACTCTGCAAAAGGGACATAGTATTAAAGCAATTTTTGATGAGTTATCCCTATATCCACACATTAGTGTATCTCTATAATTCCTCACCAGAGAAGAATCTTTTGTGTGTGTGTGGTAGATATCAGTTTTCACAGAGACTCACTCATGGTCAAGGAGCAGAGAATAAGAGTCTGGAGCACTCAGTCCTAAATGGAATATCTATGCCACACCCTGCCCTCCTAAGGCTCAGGACCCTTGTAGAAGAGGGGGTGGAAAGATCACAAGAGCCAGAGGTGGTAGATAATTCCAACAAAAGAATGTTTTCTAGACACAACTGTGGTGGTATTGTGTTCCCCAAAATATTGTGTACCCTAATAAACTTATCTGGGCTCAGAGAACAGAAAAGGCACTAGATACTTAGGATAGGCAGTGGTAGCACACACTTTTAATCCTGGCATTCCAGAGGCAGAAATCCGTGTGTTCAAGGATACAGCCAAGCTTGGTAACTCACGCCTTTAATCCCAGAAAGCGAGCCTTTAATCCCAGGGAGTGATGGTAGAAAGCAGAAAGGTATATAAGGTGTGAGAACCAGAAACTAGAAGCATTTGGCTGGTTAGCATTTGGCTGATTAAGCATTTGGCTGGTTAAGCTTTCAGGCCTTGAGCAGCAGTTCAGCTGAGAGCCATTTGGATGAGGACTCAGAGGCCTGAGGAAACAAGACCAGCTGAGAAGTTGGCCAGGTGAAGTTAGCTGCGGCCTGTTCTGTCTCTCTGATCTTCCAGCATTCACTCCAGTAACTGGCCTCAGGTTTTATTAATAAGACCATCTAAGATTTCTGCTACACACAACAGGCCTGATGCACATATAGACTTACAGCAGTGTGACAGCTTGCACAAGATCTATGCAAGCTCACATCAAATGAAATCCCAGTATAGAGCGTGGACATTGGGGACCAAGTCCCACTCCTAACTGAGGAACTCTTAGGAACTGATAGTTACTTGGGAAGGTAGAGTTCCAACGGACACCCATGCGTGGAAGAGTATATGAACCACATAAACTGGACTCGATGGGAGGAAACAAACCAAAACCAAAGTTCAGTGACTATGGAAGCAAGCAGGTGGTTTTGGAGGAGTTGAAGAAAGAGGAATATGATCAAAATATAATATATGGAATTTTCAAAGAATTCAAAGAAAAACATTCAAAAGACAGAGTCTTGCTATATAACATCATTGAATAACTTCAAGGACCAGCCCCCACCTTCCATTTAAACCACGGCAGGAGGTGCTACCTCATGGCTGGCCTGCCATAGGCAATGGCACATGATCATTAGCCTGGCTGCTATTGTTTGGCAGTGTCCATCTCTTGCCCCAAGTGGCCCCCATAGGGAAGCTCAGCAAATTCATTTCTCCCTTTTGGTTATGAATCAAACTCTAGATCAAGGCTTTATTCCTTTACTTTCAAGGCTGAAGCAACATCTCTAACCACACTGACCTCAAAGCTACAAATACATTTCAACTTTGAGTCTTACAGTAATTGTCATGTTTCAGAAACACAAACATTGAAGAAAGCTATTTTTCTTCGTTTTTTTTTGAGACAGGGTTTCTCTGTGTAGCTTTGTGTCTTTCCTGGAACTCACTTGGTAGCCCAGGCTGGCCTCGAACTCACAGAGATCCGCCTGCCTCTGCCTCCCAAGTGCTGGGATTAAAGGCGTGCACCACCACTGCCCGGCTTTTTCTTCATTTTTCAACATAATATTTCATCTAATAAAAATTCCTTTATTTTGTATCCTCAAAATTCTATGTAAAATTATAACTGATTCCATCCACTGTGTTTCTTTACAAATTATTTTGATTATTTAAAAATGCCCACTTCCTCTTATATTTCCTTTGCAGGGTTTCTCCTGCTTAGCAAGCCTTAGCAGCTTCAGGGCTTTGGTCTTTTTTGCTTTTGTTTTGTTTGTTTTTTATGGACTCGATCACTTTCCCCATTGATCCCAACCCTTAGTACCAATTCCTTCACTTAAATACTTGAGATCTATGTATTCATTTATAAATGTATATAAATATGTTTGCATTTGTGTTTATAAACATTAGCTAAAGATAACTAAAGCTAGAGGCTACTTCATTCTAGACTGAGTATTATAGTCCACTTGGAATCCTTTTGATATACTGATAGAAGGAGGGAAGGGTAAAACCAGAGACAAGTGGCAAACCCTCCATTATTTGTGTATAACACAGCAAAATGCATAAACCATTGAGCCAAATTCAGGGTGGGAGGGGGCTATTTTAGAACCATACTGTTTTCTCCAAACTCTGTTAGGGGCCAAATACAATTTCTTAACCCAATGACATTTTATTAAAGTTTTCACAAATCTTATTACAAGAATTCATCATATTTTCTGCATAAAAAACTGAAACAGTTCTTTCAAAATAACATTTTGATGAGTTGAGTGTAAATGAATTAGAAACACACGGATTAAATTTCCCTCTAAATACACATGGGTTTCAAAATTAAGGGGAATTAACTTCTCCAAATGTTTTCAATTTTCCCTAACCTCAGAAGTTTGATGCATGGTTTGAGACAGTTGGCCTCATGCCCATTTTGTGCATCCTTGCCAAGGCTCTACCTGGGAAAAACATTTTATTTGCATCAATCCTTAGTTCTGATACATTAACAATATGACTAATCAGATAGGTGGGGGCCTAAATTGTGCCATAAATATTATTTGAAGTGAGCCCCTTGCCTAGACAATGACTCTCTGACTTTTACCCAGTACTGGGTGATACAACAGTCCAAAGCAAATGATGATGTCATGGAACCTCTGAAGATATTTGGCAGTTTCTATCTTTGATAAGTGACTACCATCCTCATAAAAGGATATTAGAAGAAACAGAAACTTAATTTGAGGTGAAATTTATTGACAAATTGAAACTGAAATTTTCTGATCATTTTTCCACTCCATTTCTTACTGGGTTTACTATATGGATATAAACTCCTTTCCTACCCAAGCCTCCACATAAGAAAATATAAGCCTAAGTAAGGTACCCAGGAATTCTTTGAGATGGTGCACTACTGTGAATGTATTAGTTACTTTTCTCATTGTTACAATGCTATAAGAATCTTAATCTAGTGCCCCCTTATCCCAATTTGCATTTGCTTAATATGTTGCAGAGACAGTAGTTTATCATATGATCCTGTATGTCAGGTTGACGTTTGGAGATGTAACCAATCACCCCTCAGCATGTCACAGCTTAACCCAGAGCCCTGGACTAGATGCTTCATTGGAAAACCCCATGTGTTTCAAGGTAGCTGCATCTTACATATTCCATGTTCTTGGCTCCTGCAGAAATTTTGGAGTCTGCTTCTATAACTGAATACTGCAGTGTAAGTAATTTATGAAGAACAAAGATGTATTCAGCACATAGTTCCACAGCCTGGAACACCTAAGGGGAAGGGGCTGCATCTGAGAAAAACCTTCTTGCTAGTGGGGTCTCTAGGAGAGACCCAAGAAGGCACAGGGCGTCATTTAAGGAAAGGGGCACAAAAATAGAACTAAACTGGCTTGTATATACCCACACTGGAGAAAATTATTTAATCCGTGGAAACATTAATCCATTTTTGAGAGCAGAGCCCTCATGATCATCTTAAAGATTCTACCTGTTTCTACATTTTACTATCCCACACTGAGAACTAAATCCCAAAGGCAGTTTATCTGGAGACATACTGTGTGAGACTTTTACTGGGGGGATGACACACATAACTACTCACCCAAGATAGACAACCCACAAGAGATCAAAGTAAAAATTACAGTGAAGTCTGACTTGAACCAATGAATTTATTGAAACTACTTACAAGAGTATATAGGTGAGCGTTTACCAACAGAAACAAGGATTAGAATGTTTCAATTTAGAGGAAACTACTATACAATGGGGTATCATGAATCAACAAGAATAAACCCAATGAGCCCGGGCTCCCACAGCAGAACATTTTATTGAGTGAACCAGGAAAGAAGCAAGGCCTCTGAATGTTTTCCCATCTCTGAGTCCTATGTCAGTCTCCTGTCTATTAATCCATGAAAATGGGTGTGACCTGCAAATATTGCCAGAGACTTGGTCTTCCCTGGAACATACCTCAGTTTGACTGTGCAGGCTCATATATGCCAAGAAGGTCTTATACATTTGAAACCTAAGTTAATAGCTGCAAAAGCCTGAGGAAGCCTGTTTCTCTCCGTATCAGCTTCCAGAAGCTTGACAAGCAGAGAAGAAGCCTTGAGCAATTAATGACAATTGTACAAAGATGCCATGCTTAGCTGCTAATCTGATCATTCTTTAGGGCAATGGGGTCTCCACAGTTGAACCAGAGCCATCTTCTTATCCCATACCTAGATTATGAGAAATGTGTATTACTGAGCATCAGCCCATACCTACCAGCTAGAAATGATGGGTGTGGAGCCCAGACACCTGTTTCTTTACAAATTCCCAAGGCAATCGTGTGCTTGCTCAGGCTTGAGAGTCTATGCTCTAATGAAAACAGGGAAGTAGTAAAACAAAGCCATAACTATCTATTATAATTACTCATATAAGTACTCAATAAATACCCAACAAGTGAAGTTCATCTGCATTATCACAATGATGCTTCTAGGTACTGCTCTATTAATCCCTTCATTTCAAAAGATCTGAGTAGCATTAAGCTAATACAAACCAGATGTGGCTTAATCCAGATGAATGAATTTCTTGGAAGCTTGGGCAGGGTTATCTGTGTGGGGTCTGCCCAGCTTCCTCTTCCCCTTTATCATGCCATCACTGGACCTGAATAGCAGTGTTCTCCAGTTCAGGGTTATACACAGTGTCCTCCTGTACTTTTGGAGTAGAAGTCTGAGTCCCAGAGAGAACTTGCCCCATGACTGAATGAGACTTGACAAGAGACAGTATTAATTTGCACAAGGATCAACACCTATTTCAGTCAAAGTTTCTAAAAAGATGTGCATGATTTGTTTCTCAAAATTAATTCCCCATCTTGTTGCAAATTAGTCAACAATCGCTTCCTTTATGAGTACCTTTGGGTAATTATGATATCAATGTCAGTTCATATTTTGGAACAAGTGTTCAGCCCTGGTGGAAATGCTGATCATAGGGATGCTGCATGAGTATGGCATCAATGGATATGTGGGAAATCTCTGTCCCTTCCTCTCAGCTATGTTGTGAATCTAAAATTACACTTAAAAGTCTTTTAAATTTTAATCATTGTTTAAAAAGGACATTGCAGATTCCTGGGAATCTCTCTAGCACTGTGCTTCTCCCTATTCCCATGGTGTCTTCATTTATCATGGTATCTCTTTCCTTGCTCTCCCACTCTGTTCTCATTCCAGCTCAAACCTCCCGCTCCCCTAAGCTCTTATTCCCCTGTCCCTTGCCCTCCATTACCCTGACCCCTCATTCCCAGTTTGCTCATGTAGATCTCATCCATTTCTCCATCACTGGGCAATCCATGCGTCCTTCCTAGGGTCTTCCTTACTAGCTAGCCTCTCTGGAGCTATGGGTTGCAATCTGGTTATCCTTTGCTTTACATCTAGAATCTACTTATGAGTAATACATACTATGTTTGTCCTTCTGAGTCTGGGTTACCTCACTCAGGATGATATTTTCTAGTTCCATCCATTTGCCTGCAAACCTCATAATGTCATTGTTTTTCTCTGCTGAGTAGTACTCCATGTGTATATGTACCATATTTTCTTTATCCATTCCTCAGTTGAGGGTCATCTAGGTTGTTTCCAGGTTCTGGCTATTACAAATAATGATTCTATGAACATAGTTGAGCATGTGTCCTTGTGGTACAATTGAGCATTTCTTGGGTATATGCCCAAGAGTGGTATAGCTGGGTTTTGAGGAAGATTGATTCCCAATTTTCTGAGAAACTGCCATACTGATTTTCAAAATGGCTGTACAAGTTTGCATTCCTACCAACAGTGTAGGGGTGTTCCCCTTGCTCCACATCTTCTCCAACATAAGCTGTCTTCAGTGTTTTTGATCTTAGCCATTCTGACAGGTGTAAGATGGTATCTCAGAATTGTTTTGATTTCCATTTCCCCATTGACTAAGGATGTTGAGCAATTCCTTAAATGTAAACAACTGTCTCGCTTATCCAGAGGGACTAGTCCAGTACCATGGGGGCTCCTCAGCTATTGGTCCACACAGTTCATGTGTTTCCACTAGTTTGGCTAGTTGTCTCTGTACTTTTTCCAACATGGTCTCGATATCTCTTCCTCATAGCACTCCTCCTCTCTCTCATCAATTGGATTCTTGGAGCTCCACCTGGGACCCAGCCATGGATCTCTGCATCTGCTTCCATCTGTTACTGGATGAGGGTTCTATGATGACAGTTAAGGTATTCAGCCATCTGATCACCAGAGTAGGCCAGCTCAGTCACCCTCTCGACTATTGTCAGTAGTCTATGGTGGAGTAATCCTTGTAGATTGAACTGTTTAGGGGGCTCCCAGACAGTGGGATCAGGACAAGTCCCTAGTGCATGAGCCAGCTTTTTGGAGCCTAGTGCCTGTGGTGAGACACTTTGTGCAGCCTTGGTGCAGGGAGGAGGGGCTTTGACCTGCCTCAGCTGAATGTACCAGGCTCTGCTGACTCCTCATGGGAGACTTTGCCTTGGAGGAGGTGGGAATGGAGGTGGGTTGAGGGGGAAGGCTTGGGGGTGGGAAGAAGGAGGATGTGGCATCTGCAGTTGTTATATAAAATTTATAGAAAATCTCTTAATAAAAAAAAAAGAAAAAAGAAAAAAAGGACATTGCATATGAATCTCCTGGATATATTGCGCAAATTCAGAGTCTGGTTTTGGGTGAGGGTTAATCCCCAGGATCTGTATTCATCAGGAGTCCCTAGAGATGCCCATGATGCTGGTCCACAGACTACTCTCTGAGAACCTAGGATCTAGGAGAAGTGTTGAGATGACCCAAATTTGAGCCTCCATTCTTGAAAACAAGTATGATAAAATAGGTAACTGAGAAGCTCATTAGTGAAAATATATCTGGATACGTGAAGTTCATTGAGGAAAATTGGAAAATTTTAATGTATTGAGGCAGTTTAAGAGGAGGAAAGAAGGGTCTGGAGAGATGGACCAGGGATAGAAGCACAGGTTGTCCTTCCAGAGAACATGGGTTTGGTTCTCACCACTCACGTCAGGCAGCTTACAACCATATGCAACTTCAGTTCCAGGAATCTTCTGGCCTCTGTGGACCTTCATGCATGTGGTGAATATATATGCAGGCTAAACATTCCTATACATAAAATAAATAAATCTATTTTTTAAAGGAGTGGAAAAGGTGATTCTTCAATTATCTTTTGCATAAACCAATAATGAAACATTTAATTCTAACCCATATTTTTCTTGCTTTTACTAGTTTGTGAACAGTATATTTATATGACATTAAGATTCAAATATTTTAAATACTTAAAATATTCTATAATTTTATTTGGGGGAAATGAGAAATTAATTTTGTAAAACATATTGTTTGATGGCTTTACACATGCATATAATATGGTTTTTTTTTTTACCAAATTTACCCCCCAACTCCCTCTCCATAAAAAACACTTCTAGTTTGTTATTATTAAAGAATTCAAGAACCACAAAATATTTTTTTTCTTTGTATATTACAATTAATCAAAATTTGTCCTTAGACTGTTAGATATTCTTTGGTTTTCTAGAACAATTCTCCAGCTTTTTGCTTTTTTTCTCAAGCCTCAGTTTGCTGCCAAGCTTTTCTGCACCCTCCTGCATCTTTCTGGGTCCTCCTGCATCTTCCTGGCTCATCCTCTTACATCTTCATGGTATTTAGTGTTTCAGGATTTGGCCTTCATCATGGTCTTATGTTTCTACATCTGCAGAATATTGGACAAATTTGTTGAACTTTTTTTTTTTTACATCCCAACCACAGTTTCCCTTCCCTCTCTCCTCCCCTCCCCCCTCCACTTCCCCTCTGCCCACCTCCATGCACTCCTCCTCCTCAATTTCTGCTCAGAAAAGGGCAGCCCTTCCATGGATATCAACAACAACAAAAAAGGCTTATCAAGCTTCAGTTGGATGCCAGGCAGTGGTGTCTCTGCCTTTAATCCCAGCACTTGGGAGGCAGAGGCAAGCAGATCTCTGTGAGTTCGAGGCCATCCTGGACTACAGAGTGAGTTTCAGGAAAGGCGCAAAGTTACACAGAGAAACCGTGTCTTGAAGGATCTAGAAAAATATCTGAGATAACCGACAGAAAGACAAATATGTATGTATCACTCATAGGAAATGCTAATGTGGAACAAGAACTGACTGCTACTCACATCACCAGTGATGCTACCTGGAAAACGGGACCCCAAAAAAAGACACGGAGAAATGGACGAGATCTACATGAACAGCCTGGTCATGAGTGGGAACAATGAAGGGCGACGGTCGAGGAAAGAGAGTGGGAGATCCTAGCTGGATCAAGAAAATAGAGGGAGAACAAGGAATAGGAAACCATGGTAAATAAAGACCACATGAGAAGGTGAGAAGGGGAGAAGCAGAGAGCTAGGGATGCCCACGGAGATCCACAAAGATACCCCGCAAAAGACTGCTGGCAATGGTCGAGAGACGGCGGGAACTGACCTACTCTGGTGATGGGATGGCCAAACACCCTGATAGTTGTGCCATAAACCCATCCAAGGACTGAGGAATCTGTATGCAGACATCCACGGCTGGGCCTGGGGGAGCACTGGGAGTCTAATTAGTGAGAAAGAAGAGGGTTTATATGAGCAAGAATTGTTGAAGCCAACGTTGGATAAAGCACAGGACAAATAACCAAATGAATGAAGCACAGGATCTATGAACAAAGCGAGGGCTCCAACTGATCAGCCCCTGAATGGTGAGACACTCATTTGCTTGATCTGTTTGGGAGGTAGCTGTGCATTGGTGCGGGTCTGGGCTCATTGCATGAGTGGCTGTTGAATCTGGACTTATGCAGGGACACTTGGCTCGGTCTGGGAGGCGGGAATGGACTGCTGGACTGAGTCTACAGGTCGATCCGGTCCTCGGGGAGACTTGATCTGGAGGAGGTGGGAATGGGGGTGGGCTGGGGGGGGGGGCGAGAGGGGGAGAAAGGGGAATCTGTGGCTATTATGTTGAACTGAATGGTGTTATAAAATAATAAAAAATAATAATAATAAAAAAGAAGAAGCTTCAGTAGGACTAAGCACTTTACCTTGTATTAAGGCTAGGGGATCATTTTAGGTTCAGGTAGAAACCTGGTGCAAGGGAAACTCCCAGGAATCTATAAAGTTGACCCCAGCTAAGGCTTCTAGCAATAGATGATATGTAGCCTGAAATTTGTTGAATTTTTTAACACTAAATATGCTAATATGTAAAAAAAAAATAATAATGGTAGCTTCCAGTCTCGAGGTTCCTGCTTAACACAAACACATATGTAAAGCAAGGGGTTCCAGCTGATGCCTAGTGTATTAGTCAAGGCTCTCTAGAATAACAGAATGTATAGAATGAATATATGTATCATATATACATACATATATAGAGATTCATTCTGTAAAATCTGTTACACACACACACATAAATTACAGAGCAAAAGAACATGGGTCCTTCTGGACACTGGAAGGTGTCTTCACTATATGCACACAAATGTGTTCCTTCCTATAGTTCCCGAAGCTTCTTGCAGTTACTCACAAGGGTGCACCGTGTGACAAGAAAAGACACACAAATAACATCCCTATCTACTCATGAATGTCAGTAATTTCCTTCCCTTTCTCTTCTCTTTTTCTTTTTCAAACGACCTCTGGGAAACTAAAAGGAGCTGTTCCACGTAAGCACCAGAGAAATACGTAACTACAAACTGAAAGCTGGTGACCTCAATCCCCAGAGCCCTTTGTCCCTCATTACAGCAGCAGTTGGTGTAGGGAAGGATTAAAGAGGGCTAGAAATCAGTGTGTGTGTGTGTGTGTGTGTGTGTGTGTGTGTGTGTGTGTGCATGTGTGTGTGTGAGCATGTAGGGGGGAAGAATTAAAGAAAGCTAGAAATCTGTGTGTGTGTGTGTGTGTGTGTGTGTGTGTGTGTGTGTGTGTGTGTGTGTGGTCTGTTGGAATGACTTACAAGCTGCAGTCCAGCTAATCCTACAATGGCTCTACATGAATAGAAAGTCCAAGAATCCAGTAGTTGCTCAGTCCATAAGGCAGAATGGCATAGCTTATCTTCGGCATAAACTAAAATCTTGAAGAAGTAGGCTCTAATGGAGGAATGGACTGGATAGCAAGGTGAGGGCAAGCAAGCAAAGAGCAAAAACTTCTTTCTTCCTTGTCCTTATATAGGCTTCCAGCAGAAGGCATGGCGCAGATTAAAGACCCAGGATCTAGATTAAAGGTTTGTATCTTTGTAACTCAAAGATCCAGATTAGAACTGAATTTTCCTTTTCAAATTAAAGAAAAATGTCTCACAGGTGTGCCCTCCAATTTTGGGGTTTTAGTTTCAGATGTAGTCAAGCTGACAACCTAGAACAGCCACACCTAGTAAGCACCCAATGCATTGTCTGCCACAGTGATCAAACACTGTTTGAAACATAAGAATGACAATTACTGGAGGAGATTGCTTCTGACTTCATCTTGCCCAGAGAGTGGACATGCAACTGGTCATAGTCAACTTGCCCCATGAAATGCCTCCTTGGCATAATGCAAGTCATTTTAGCACAGCGCGGAGTTGTTCATCCTTCCTCCTGTTAATTTTTTGAGGCTGCTAAGCTAACAAATCACAAAATTAGCTCAGGATTCACCAGCTTGAGTTCACTTAACCACCAACCAAAGTGTGCGAGAAATGTAGAATGATGTGAGCATACGTGTTGAGGCAGAACCAGGTTTGTTATGAATGTTATTGCCTACAGCTAGGATTCTAGCTCACTATATCTCAATTGACTGCAACAGTTAAAATGCTTATTTCTCTTAACTGCAGCAATTTCTCATGATTATTCTTATCCAATCTTATAATCCCCAACTAGAAAGCTAGGTTGTCACACATGAAGCTTGTGTACTCATGCCATTCTAAGCAAACTTCAGAATATGGGTATCACCTTTCTGTGTGGCTCACAGTTTGGTAGAAAATAAAAAGGGAAAAATGGTGAGTAATAACTATATTTTCCAATCAAATATGTTGATTTATTTAATTTTTTGACAATTTCACACATGGGTATTGTATTTACATCACTTCCACCCCTTCCTCTTCCCCTTCCAGTTTCTCCTATCCCCTTCCATTCTCTCTCAAATTCATTACCTTTTATTCTTTTATTTAATTTTTTCATGGCCTTTTATACACACACATTCTCGCTCTCATATATATATACATATACATATGCTAGACCTTGAATAAATTTTTCATTTTTATTAAGAGCATTATTAAATCATTTCTCCTTTCCATTTTCTCCCTCCGAATCCTCCATATAACCCTCCTTGCTCACTTTCAAATGGTATCTCTTTCATTGTTGTTGTTACAAATGCGTGTGTGTGTGTGTATTCCTAAATACATAGTATACAACCTGCTCATGATGTATAATCACACTTGTATGTATATTTTCAGGGCTCATCATTCTGCTTTGGATAACCAGTTGGTGTTCTCTTCCCTGGGGAAGTCTATTTCCAACTCTCAGCACCCCTTGGTTGCCTCTAGTTCTTTTTAAAACTCAGTTGACTAAATCTGAAACTGTAAGATTAGATTGATGCTGTGAGAGCTTGACACTAGATCAAGAAGAGCAGAATGAGGCCAATACAAGATGTGCTCACTGTTGTAAGGTAGTTATTTGCATTGTCTTCCCCTCATTATAAAATACAATGATTTTACCACAACTCAACGAAAATTTTCTTTTACATTTTTCATGAATGCATAATTTGTTCAAACTATGGGAATAAAATCTAATCTGAAACATTGTGGAAATTCTGTTGCTATTGTTTATTATGTAAAACATACATGCTGCCTATTCAATATTTTAACACTTAGTGGTTAAGAGCACTGGTTACTCTTCCAGGGAATCTGGGCTCAATACCCACATGGCACTGACAGTATGCCTGTAACTCCAGTTCTAGAGGAATCTGATACCCTCTTCTGACCTTCAGGGTCCTGCTTGAACATGGTGCACATACATAAACTCAGGCACACACAGATAGATAGATAGATAGATAGATAGATAGATAGATAGATAGATAGATAGATAGATAGATAATGGATGGATGAATGAATATTTTTAGAGAACAGTACACAAGAATATATATTGTAAAAACAGGAAGTCTAATACACGATGGTGTTAACTCTTTGATAGGTCTATCTGGAAGGTATCAAGGCAAAAATGCTTCTGGGAGCTGGTAATATCTTGGTTCTTGATTGGATGTTTGTCATGCAAGACTATTCAATTTGTGGGAATCCCTTGAGCTGCAACTAGTGATTTATGTACGTTTCCTTAAAAACTTCTATTTACAAAATTTACTGCTGGTGCCTATCCTGCCTCATGACCTCAGCATTACCCTGGTTTTTAATCCTCGCTGCTTCTCTTCTACTAATTCAGCCATGTAGCCTTGCTCAGCCTTCTTCACAGGTGTCAAATGCTGTTTGGTGGGGGAAATGGGCATCCTACCTGATTTAAAAAGCAACATTTCCCCCAAAAACTCACTCTATACCATATAATTTTTGTTGCTGGTGTTTTAAATGTTCTTACTGCTACCCAAACACAAGTAAGACAGAAACACAAGGTTCCCTTCATCCCTTTAGCAAGATCTTCAGCAAAACTGACAAACACAGCCTTCATAAGCAGCAACATGGCTCCCTCATCCAAGTGCATGTTTTCTTACACTTTGTTCTCTGAGTATACTGCCACGTTGTTCAGAGATGCAGGAGACAGCTTGTCTTATCTGAGTCAGCAAAGTCCTGCTCTGTTACTTGCCATGAGTTTCCAGCTTCTCTCATAGCTCCTTGTTTCATTTCCATTTATCTTCTGAGTCTCTTGCTGCCCTATAGTAGATAGTCAGATGTGGTAATAGGAACAAAGAAAGCTGATGAGATCTGCATATGAATTTATGTGTGTGTATATCCTAGAATAACTGCCGTAATGATAAACGTTTCACCTGTTTTATTTAGGAACCAAGAAAAGATACTGCTGGGAGGTGACAGGACCACAATTCCCCTACAAACCATTGCTCAACACAATAAATACGTTTGTATTCCATTAGCACTTACCACAATGTTTTCTAAAAGTCCAACAAAGTACTTTATAACAATTTATTTTCTGATGGTATTTTTCACATGTGTTTATGAAGTCCCTGGGACATGTTTTTCCTTGTAAATGCAACAAGAACATCAACAAAGCATCACCATGAGTTTTCAACACATGGACTACAGGAAGATGATGACCTCTTCCTTGGAAGTGAATATTTGGGGCTACAATTTAAGACAAGGAGGAAACTTGGGGATCGTCAGCCTTTCCATCTGGTCCAAGCACAAATCTGGCAATCGGACTGGAGCCAGAGAGCGCAGATAATTCTGTGTTACTTGCCCAAAGCACTGGAAACAAAAGGGTGTTTCACCAAAAGGCCAAGAAGGTTTGGGGGTCCTAGAGATGCTAGAGTTACACAGACAGCTCATGAATGGAGAGAATATAAGTAGAGAGCTCTTGGCTGGAGAAATAGTCAGTTATTTGATCTGTAGAATCCTTCCTTGGACTGAAGGATCCATTCCCTCATTTCCTTTGGTTCCCATCACTGGTTCCAGAGGTGTAGGAGAATTAATACAGACTTCCTGCCTATGGTGGCCAAGGAGATTTTTACAATGTTAAAAAAAAAAATCAAGATTCTAAAAGCTGTACATTTAAAAGAAACACTGCTAACTAGGCATGTGTTCAGTGCTAGAATTGTGACTAGTTACATTTCATTTAAAAATTTTCAAAGGATTTGACTGAATTTTACAAAATTAAAATTTAAATGTCAGCTTTATTTAAACAATTTGAAGGTTTGAATAGGGCAAATCTATGATAATGGTGCTGACATGGTGAGTAAAGAAAAAGATGTAAGACTGTAAATTTGGCTGAAAACCAGAAGCATTCTTTGTGCCATGCGAGGCACATGTTTTAAATTTGTTACTATGAGACATGGCCCCAGCTGGGCCAATAGCAATGACAGTCCTTAGGATGACTCAAAATTGTATATGACATTTTCTGGACTTGCCCCAAAATGGAACATCTTGATCAAACACTATCATTTTTTTACTTTAGGAGTTCTCTCAGTCACATGACATATGCTGCCAGAATGCTGATAAAGAAATCAGATTTAATTCAAACAAGACACAAATGCACCAGAAGACTTAAGTGAATGGGAAAGTTACTCAAATGAAGAGGAGAGCTTAGTCTTTGAAAGAAAAATTAACTTTGAGTTTGCACTAGCCAGAGTCATTTGGCAGGAGCTGAGGTTGCTACTGTATTAACAATAGTTTATAAAAACAGATCCAATTTTGACCACTTTATTTTTAAAGGGAATTTTTAAATTATAGGTAAAAATGTGGGCTTTGTTCCTAATTTAAAAGTGTGTGTGAACTGTGGAAGAAAGCAACCTCTCAAGGAAAAAAGAAAAGAATAAATAAATTACAATAAGGAAACAAAACATTTACAACTCTAAAGGGGGAACACTCCAGTACCCCCCCCAAAAATCACTAAATTAACTTTCTACAGAGAATAGTTCACAGATGCTGCTACTAGGGAACTGGGGAGACGGCATAGTAGCTAAAGCCAGAGGACTGGAGTTCAGATGTCCAGAACTCATGTCAATGCCAGGTGGGCATGGTGACCCACCTGGAATTCTAGCCTTGGAAAGAAGATAGAGGGAATTCCCAGAGTAAACTGTCAAGCCACACTAGCTGTACTGCAAACCCTGGGTTTGATTGAGAGATCTGCCTTAAAGTAACAAGAATAAAATGGGGGAATGATCAAGAAAGATTCTCAGTATCAATCCTGTGGAGCCACATGTGTATATACATACACATGTGTAAGTACACACACACACACACACACACACACACACACACATGTGCTAGCACACACATGAGTACACACCTTGCATATACATACACATGAGAAGAAAAGGAGATGGTTTAAACTGAATAGTAGGTGGGTGGGGGTTCTTTTATAATATTCTAACACTGAAAATTCAGAATAAAGATTAAAGTGACTACAGATCTCAAATGCATGGATTTTGTTGTGTTTTGTTTTGTTTTGGTACCAGGGGTAAAACCAAGAGCTTTGTGAATGCTAAAACACACACCCTACCACCAAGCTCCTTTCTAGTCCCTGCTCCATAATTCAGGCAATGCTCTAAAAGAGGTTACAGATCTCAATTGCATCAACAGTTTATACATTAAAATTAAAATGTATAATAAACCCTTATATTTTTTTTTTTGGTTGTGAGCCTAGCCTTTAACGGCTGAGCCATCTCTCCAGGAGGGTTTATATGAGCGAGAATTGTTCAAACCAAGGTTGAATAAAGCACAGGGACAAATAGCCAAACGAATGGAAACACATGAACTATGAACTAAAGGCTGAGGGGCCCCCAACTGGATCAGGCCCTCTGAATAGGTGAGACAGTTGATTGGCTTGATCTGTTTGGGGGCATCTAGGCAGTGGTACCGGGTCCTGTGCTCATTGCATGAGTTGGCTGTTTGAAACCTGGAGCTTATGCAGGGACGCTTGGCTCAGTCTGGGAAGAGGGGACTGGACCTGCCTGGACTGAGTCTACCAGGTTGATCTCAGTCCTTGGGGGAGGCTTTGCCCTGGAGGAAGTGGGAATGGGGGGTGGGCTGGGGGGAAGAAGAGGGGGACAGGAGGGGGAAGAACAGGGAATCCGTGGCTGATATGTAGAACTGAATGGTATTGTAAAATAAAATAAAAGGAAAAAATAAAAAAATAAACAAAACAAAACAAAAAAGAATAATAACAGTGAAAACAATGTAAAAAATGTATAATAATTTCTGCCTGTCATAAATGGTGGTATCACTTGCATTATGTCATAAATGTCATTTATGGTGGTAGCACTTGGATTGTGTTAAAAATCCATTTCTGTGGCCTTAGCGAGGTGTATCTCTGAAAATGGAAACTAACTTTGGTAGTCTATTGAAGATCAACAATGACTGGAGAAGGTCCACACATTTAGCATTGTTTTCTGTGAACACAAATAATAAAAAAAAAATCTTGACTAAAAGATTTGACTAAATGATAGGTACTATCAAATTAAAAGCAAGGAAAATTTAAGGGTAAAAAAATGGCAATTCATGAGTTCACATTTAATAATTCACCTAAATATCACTGGTATATTCACAGTAAGTCCTATCATCCTTGATATTTTACTGGCTTTCTGTCACATTAAAAACCATAGTTTCTGGTTTAGTATTATGTAGCCCTCCTTGTCCATGGAGAATAGTATCTCTTTTATTGGACAACTCAACAGTTTTAGTCACTGCTTTTAAACATTGTGTGCATAGAAAGTCCTCCCTGCTTAGCTTCCAATTACTTGCTAAATTTCAATGATTCCTATCTCATTAATTAAAAACATGTTTTGTGGTGCTGGATATGGACACCAGAAATATATACATACTAGGTAGGTGCTCACCACTGAGATATATCCTCAACCATCAGTACAGGATCAACATCATCAGCCTTGGGCTATAGGGTTTCCATCCTCAGTCATGACCTACAGGGTCTACATCCCTAGCCTTTGATCTACAACCCCAATCATTGGTTGCCATATACCTCAGACTATCCTTAAACTTGCTATGTAGCCCGGGCTGTACTCAAACCTAAAATGTTCTTTTTTTTTTTTAATCTGGCAAGTGCTTGGGTTAAGGTACGTATAGACATTCTTAACAAAATTTTCACTTTTTGATTGATGCATAATACTTTTATATATTTATATGGCACAAATTGGTGTGTTAATCCATATATGCATTATGGAATAACCAAATTGGGCTAATTAACATAGATATAACCTCAAATATTTATTATTTCTTTGTGGTGAAAACATTCAAAATCTTCCTCTTCTAGTTATTTTGAAATATAAGGTGCTACAGTTAACTCTATACACTCTTCTATGCTACTGAACACCCAAACTCATTTCTCCCACCTAATTGTGACTTGTACTTACTATCTACCCTACCCAGTCTCTGGTAACCTCTCTTCTGTTCTCTGTTTCTCTGTTGTCTTATAGGTGAAGTGAATTCCAGACTGATGTTCTGCATATTCCCAATCACCTGTTCTCCAGATGCCCCATCCCCCATCCCCATATCTCATAGGATCTTTGGCTCTCTGGGTGTGTTATATGCTCCTCAATGAGTGAGACATGTTTTCTTTCTATACTACCTACTAAGATCACCATCCATGACCACCTTTAATTCTGACACTCTTATTCTTTCAGAACCAAGGAGGGAAGTAAGGAATGGAGGGAATTCAGACTTCAAGGTGTTGCTTCTCCAAACATGTGTAGCTCTCTGATATAGCTCTTTGAGATGGGCTGTTCACCTGGTCCCCAGGTCTTTGGGTACCTTTCCACTGGAAGATAGAGATAAATGAGCAAAATTGCCAAGCAAGCACAGATCTTGCACACTGGAGTTAACATCTGGTGTACATTTGGGGAACATGGAGATAAAGTGGAGGAATAGAGGGGGAGAAATGGTCCCTTCTGAAAAGTCAAGAATCCTGGTGGTCCCATGTTATCAGATCTTCTGTTGCTGTTTTTCCCAGAAACCAATGTCCTTTCATCAGGAACTTTTGAAACACTCAGATCAACCCAAAGTTGGCACTCGGCAAGGTTTTAATTTGGTTCAAAAACTTCAAACCTATGAAGTTGGACTGAGTTCTGACTCACATAATGCACATTCCTTCAGAGGTCACTTGACTTCACCAAATACTCTGAGATGGAGCCCAGAGCTCTTGGTATTGTTCTGCATCAAAGACCATGGGAGCCCAGTTTTGGGGAATCAGACATCCCACTTCATTCCGTGTGCTCTTCTTTCACTGCTTAGGGCGTTATAGAGATGTGAAGATTTTCCCTTTCTATCGTATTCACAGCCTCACTTTCTCCACCTTCTCCTTCTCAGCTGCCATCCTACACTTGAAGGGATTCAGTTATGTAATCTACTGGCCCTGTGCTTCCAGACTGTGAACCTGGTTCTCATTAGCAGCCCCAAATCACTGGCAAACACCAGTGTAACTGGAATAAAAATAGACTTAAAATGATTATTAAGACAAGTAACCATTTTTGTTAGGAAGGCTGTAGCCAAATGATCATGATTTTCCGGCTTCTAGTTGAATCTCATAGATATAGGCCCAGAACATTCTAGAATTGTATAAACTCAGGCAGCTGCCTTGTGTGCTAATGATAATGAATTCAGGACAGATTGCTCAAACGTGACCTCTGTAGAGCATTAGGTAAAATATTTGAACCTGAAATGCTCCTATCCAAAGAACATGCTCCTATCCAAAGAACACCTATCATGAACATTCATACAAACCAATCAGCCAGCGAGTTCCCCAGGAAGGCTTCAGAACATGGGTTTGGGTTGTATTTCCTTTTATTTTGGTTTTTTCTTGGTGTGTGGAAGCAATGATTCTTAGAGAACACCACGTATTCTGTGAAAGCGAAATACATCAAAATCCTACAAGCTTGGGTAGGGTTGAACTCTGTGTTCCCATGTCTGGAGGCCTTATCAGAGGCACTGTTACTCTGTGGTAATTATGAGACTGGGGTAAGCTTTGAAATGGTCACCAGCACACTTAGAAGTTCTTTCTTCACACAAAATCTGAGAGGCATGACTTTTCTGGAAATTTTAAATAAATTCTTTTTTTGTATTATGTGTTCCAAAGCAAACATTCTGCCTGAGGTCAGTCAAAGGAGAGGGAATGGAAGGGCCCTCCTATGTCCAGTGGCCAGGAGCCTGCTGGGAAACAATGCTAGAGCCAGGCAAAGGCAAGCGGCAAGTTGGGAAATGAGAAGGAGGCAGGATATGAAAGCCCTGTGCTTAGGAACTTGGAAGGGAAGATTACTGAAGGATAGCCACGATCTTGCTTGTAAAGCGCTTCCTGGAAGGGAGAGTTCGCATCTGTGTACACTGTGAACTATGCGTTGACACTGGGAAGACTGCACTTCCTTCCCATAAAACTAGTCTTTAGATTTTGCTGGCAAAGATGTGCAGGTGCATTTGGAGGTCAGCACAGTTGAAGGCAGCTCTTTTACCATTTTAGGCCCAGAACCACTGTCCTCTGGGGCTTGACACAACCTTTCACCGACATGCTGCCCAGATCCTGCAATCTACTCTGCATCCGTATGCCTATGGCTAGGCCACTCTTCACAGGAAAGAAGAAAGTAAAGAAATTATGCTGAGAGCCCTTGCCTTCCCGTCTCGGCCCTCCATCCCTCCCAGGATGCCACACACATCACAGGGTTAGGAGGCGTTGGGTTTCGAGAGACTCTGGACAAGTTCCCTGAGCCTCTCACCTTCCAAAGTAAAGCAGCGTTTTCCCCTTCCAATTCTCAAATCTAGAAATACATTCCCTATTTCCTGGGCAAATTGCCTGTAGAGAATATGTCTGCAAGCGGGATGTCCTGTCTGATATTAAGTGGGGAGCTGGCGGTGACATCAGCGGGTTCCTGTTGCCAGGAGAACCTCAGTGACTCCTGGCCAGCAAAATCACATTTTCAGTTTCTCTCCTCACCAGCTAGAGAATCAGCTGATCTGTAGGTGGCTTGTAGCAGGATGGTGCAGTGACTGGGAGAGAGGCCTCCAAGGGGGTTCAAATCCGGATGCTGGCATGTCTTAGTTACAGGCAGCTTAAGCAAGTCACTCAACCTCTATTTCCTCAGCAGCAAAATAAAAGTCCTACTATATAAAGTACTATATAGAGGGAAAAGAGTTATCCTCAGCAACAAAATAAAGGTCCTACTAGGTAAATTACTGTTGTGGAAGGAAATGAGTTGTCCTCAGTGATAAAATAAAGGTCCTGCTAGGTAAAGTACTGTATGGAGGGAAATGAGTTAAAACACAGAATGCTCAGACCAGAACCTGGCACTCAGAAGTGCTCAATAAACATATTGGCAGTTATTATCACCATTTGTCTTTGCCACAGGCTAATGTGCTCCAGTGATGTAGGGTCTGAGTCTCCAAGAGTAAAACAGTCGTTACTAGGACAACTAGAAGAGTTCATGGAGTGTCGTGGCACAGAGTGTGTCACCTCTAGGATGACTCTGCCAATCCAATCTGTCACATGGTTTCAGAGCCCAACTCGGTAAATGACTGCTTCGCTCTCCAGCATGGATCTTCACTGTTGTCATTTTGAAATGTCCTTTAAAAGTGATCAGCTAAGGTGGTTATCATAAGACATACCTCTAATCCCAGCACTTGGAGGGCTGGGATAGGAGGATCACAAGTTTCAGGCCACCTTTGACCTCTCTCAAAAAGCAAACAAAAGAGAAAGAGAAACTAACTTTACAAGAG
The DNA here is from genome assembly GCF_004664715.2 of Peromyscus leucopus. Lineage (NCBI taxonomy): Eukaryota > Metazoa > Chordata > Mammalia > Rodentia > Cricetidae > Peromyscus > Peromyscus leucopus. The sequence goes on along the minus strand of NC_051066.1, from coordinate 123,868,269 downwards.
GCAGACTAAAAATGTTGCTGGGGTACCAAACAATCAAAATCCTACATTTTTTTTTTTTAACATGTGAGTGTTTTGCCTGCATGTATCTATGCCATGTTATGCCTGGTGCCAATGGAGGCCATAAAGGAGCCTCAGCTCTCCTGTAAATGGAGTTACAGACAACTGTGAATTGACATGTGGGTGCTGAGAAATGAACCCAGGTCTTCTGCAAGAAAAGAACATGCTCTTAATTGCTGAGCATCTCTCCCGCTCTTAGAAAACTGTTTTAAATAGTATTTTATTTGCCTTTTGAAAATGTCATACATGTACATAATATATCTTGATTATGTATATACCCCCCCAACTCTCTCCCTGTAATCCCCCCAGGGCCCTCCCCCAACACATCTCCCTTCCAACTTCATGTCTCTGCTTCTTATTTCTAATTTTTTTTCAAAAAACCTACTGAGTCCAGTTAGTGATGCTTGTATGAACTTGAGTGTGTAGCTGTCCACTGGAACACAGACAACCGATCAAAGGCCACAATCCCAAAGAAAGGTGGTTCTTCCTCTGAACTCATAACTACTGTGAGTTTATGTCTAAAGCAGCCATTCCGTGGCCATGGATATCAGTTTACAACAGTCCACCCCAACCTCTGGCTTTTGTTTGAGGTTGTGCCAGAATTTTTTCAAGATTTGAGTTAGTTGATTGCAAATAATATCTGTGCAATTAGGAGTCTCCATGCCCAAAGGATTTCTGGGCAAATTTTTCCTTTGTCTTTTTGGATTATTTGTTTAAAAAAAAAAATCAGACTTACCTAGAACTGAGTAAGTGCTCGTTCCTTTACATTGTAAAGTTACTTGCTTTCCAGGTTACCACTGGGATTATAATCCCCAATTTGCATCACTTTTGGCACTTAGATATTTAATAATCAATTTACATATGGAAGGTAGTAGAACCCTGCCCACAGGTTTCCCCACCACCTCTCCCAGGTTTTCCGAGTGGCAAGTTGCACACAGTCACTAAGCCGTCATCTGCAGACTGCTGCCACTTAGCAACTGGCTGCCAAGGGCTTAAGCAAAGGAGGCTACTAAGAGTAAAACGCCTTTTGGCCTGTCTTTGGGGGCATATCTCTTTATGTTCACCATGCTGGTCTCAAAATCCTGGGTTCAAGCATTCCTCCTGCCTCAGTTAATCCTATAGCTGAGATTAGACAAACTCTTGTTGCCTAGATAGATACCTTTAGAAATTGCCATAGCAATCTAGTTACAGCATCAAATGTGTTAACTTCTCAGTCTTCATTGAGATGAATCCAGACTAGTTGGGATCCTGTGAAACTTACCTGGAGATCGACATGAGTGAGCTGGAGGCCAGTCATATGCAATGAGAACACACTCTGACTCATGAAAAACTGCTAATTTCAAAACCACCTCGTCTATCACTTAAGAGAAGCTCCAGAATAGCAAATACTCAACAAGGAATGGAATGCCTAATTGAACATAAGTCAGAATACATGAACATAATGTACAGTCAGCAAACATGGGATGAGATGTAATTAGGACATGACTTGGATAAAGAGCATTATTGAAAGTAATTTTGTCCCATGTCATTTTTTAAGCCACTATGATCCCAAATAATCTTCCTTGTAGAACTCTTCCAAATGACACATTTCTCCTTCACATTCAATATGCCCCTTAAATCCTCAGCCCCATTTGTCATGGTACCTGAAGACCTTGCCTGGTGATTTGTGAAGATCATGTCTTTGGGTTTCTTAAAATTCCTCAAGTGTTTTGTAACTAGCATCAAAACCATTTGTGGGGCTTCAGCCGGCCTTTTTCCATTTCTAGAAAACAAGTGGATTTTTTGTTGTTGCCATGAGTAATGATTTAACTGCTGTGACACTCCTCCCCATTCGTCTTGCCTGCCAGAGAACACCACAGCCCAGGCCTCCTGGCAGAACTGCTGCAGACTGAGCTGCGAGAGTCAAGTGGGGCATCCCCTAACTTCTCCCCATAGGAGCATCCAAAGGCCAGCCCTGGCTGTACCACAGCAACAGCTTACCAAAGTGATAAGGCTGCTTTGAGTTCATGCATCTGATTTTGAAATTCACACAGAGGAGTGATAAATGGATGTCCTTGACAGTCCATAGAGGAAAATGTTATGAAAGTTGTTTATAAGATTTTAGCCAATACCCCTGACCACTGCCAACAGGAATGGCCAATTACCTTGATATTTCCAAACCAGTGTTGAGTCTGTGACATCCCACCTACCCAGGCTGCCCTGCTTGGCAGGGAATGGATGCTGCATGTGTTGGAGACAAGGAGTTTTACTCTAAATAGTACTGATGACTCTGTGGAGACTATCAACCTGTGATGACTGCTTCATTAGAAAAATGATGAAACCATTTCTACCAACCTACCCATGCAAAGGACAGGGGTTGTGGGAAAACTTGTGTTAAGAGCCAGCTCCCTCTGCAAGTAGAGTAAGGCATGTGGGCAATAGAAGCTAAGGCAAACACTTTAGAATTACCACATAAATTCAATTGTACCCTAAATACAATAATATCCCTACTCTGATGATGTCTTCTTGTGAGCCAAACACGCAGATGGGATAAGTAAATAGTGCGTGTTTGGGGAATATGTACTGCTTTTCCAGCCAAGAGGCCATTTACTCTTATAGTTATGTTACATATACACTGAAAAATGTGACAGCAATCATAGTTCAGTGTGATCATATGTGATAGCTATAATGACTGGTCACAGAGATATGCACATATTTATCCTTTATTGTTGACACTGGCATATTTGGAAAATTTTCTGTGAAGAAGCTATTTTCATCTCCAAGAAATACACTCTATGACTTACATTTTAAAGGAAACATTTTGAGAGAATTGCAGAACTTTACATGAGCAAGAATAAAAGCAGGACTTTAGTCCTCATGTAACAAATGTGAATGTCCATTCGCTGAGACTATGATATAATGCCTCATTATTTAAAATGGCATTTGCTTGGTAATGATAGTTTCCTCTTTTTGTGTGATTTTTCTGACATATTTTACCTGCTGCTTCTACAGCAGTGGCTGTGAGTGCAAAGTCATGGAGTTTGATGGCAGACAATGTGCCACTTCAATCCCAGGACATCCTCTGTGCTGGGAAACAAAAGAAGCAAATATCAATACATTATTAATCCCCTGTAAACCCAGAAGGCTCAGCTGCTTTAGGTTAACTTTAATCTTATTTGTCAAATTTCTGTCAGTGTGTGGTATTAGAAGTCTTTTTCTCTTTGTTTGTTTTGCAACCCAGAAGTTAACTGGAAGGATTTGGGAGGGTGACTTGTTATTTTTTCCTCTGTTGTTTTGTTATTTATTATTAATTTCTCTTGTTGTTTTCTCCTCACAGAGGGCATGGGAAAGCTAGAAACACTGTCTGTCAGTTCCTTGTGCTAATGTCACTCTGAAGTTGCAGCTTCCTTTCATATGCTCTTTAAATGTCACAATGCTGGAAATGCCATTGGTCTTAGTGTCGCAGTGATCACCCATAGCACCACCCTCTTGAACACCTATCTGCTAGACACCTGGTTCCTCTGCAGCCTTCATCAGGGGTATAGAGGACAAAGTGGCAGCAGCAGCATGGATAAGGAGAAATCCTCTCTGGCTGTCTATTACATGTTAACGTGGTATCACTTTAGGCAGGAAGCCAGCCACGGTGTTTGAAGATGAGAAGAGTCCGTGTGTGTAAGTGAGTGGCTCACAGAGGCACTTAGCTTGGGGAGCCACAATTAGAACATGAAAAAGAGAGAGGTGGAATCTTCGGAGTAAAAATTAAAGTTTGCAACTGAGGACTGTGCTGAACAGAACTTGGCACATGCGATGCCTGAATCAGCAGGGAGTGCAGGACACATCACATCACGCAGTAAGCAAAACACAGGAGGAAATTCACACTTCAAAAGATGCACCCAGGATGCACATTTCAGATGTTATGTCTGTCCAGAGCCATGGTCCAGAGTGAAGGTCATTTCTAGCGATTCAGCTGTCTACAATCAATCCTGCTTATTTGAAAGATTCCAGGTCTTATGAAGCACTTTGTGCCAGATCTGTCAGATTGCCATTCAATGCAAAGATTAAGTACTGTCTATTGTGAAGGATTCTTATAAGCTTTGAGATGTAAATAAGTAAGTACAAATCTTGCACTATAGAGACAAGAGGGCTGCAGCATGCCCAAAGAATCCAGTGGAGCCAGCTGTAATAGTGCAGGCTGGCAGGGAATGCTGAAGACGCAGAAGCAAGAGGATCATCAGGTTCAAGCCAGCCAAGTCTACACCATTCTCACAGGTGATATGAAGGGAGAAAGAGGAAGGTTTAAGTAAGGAGAGGGATGTGAGTTAGGGACAGAGAGGAGGGTGAGGGAGGGAGGGAGGGATAATAGCATTAAGGATGCTTGTAGGATGGGATACTCCTGGGATAATTTATGGGATAAAACCATAAATTGCCAACTAAACAACTAAAAAGCCAAGTGCCAGGAAGTATGGGATACTTCTCATGTCATTGGCCAGAAGAACCTTAAAGACAATCCTCAAACAATACAAGCTATTGCTCTTTGTTGCCCAGCAGAACTTGAGAATAAGATCCTATTGCTGAAAAACACCACACACTTGGGTCAGAGGATATGTAGAAATCAAGTTGGTTGTGACCAGTAACTTTCCTCTCTGCTGGGTATCTTTCATGGTATTAGAAGGAGCTATGTAGGGGGTTGGGTGGGTGGAGGAAGACAGTCATCAACATCTCACCCAACTGTGAACTATAATAATGACTGGTGTGGGTTGATATAACCATGGGTGTAAGAGTAGCACAAATGTTATAGTAATAACCAACCACTTTCTAATTAGATTTAAGGCCAGCTCCACCAGAGGGAACACATGCCTGGTACTACAAATCTGGCTAAAAACCCATGATTAAGGATCTCACAGGCCCCCAAGAGTGAACCTACTACTGCTATTTTGCTAAATGGACAGAGCATCAAACTGTCTTCTAAATTCATATCTCTCTACCCATAGATTAGTACAACTTTCAGACCTCATTAGAGACATTTCTTTGTGCAGTAGATAATGATTAACAGAGAAACTGACAACTGGTCAAAATGCAGAGAATAGGTGTTACCAGAGTGCTCAGCCATAAATGAGACATCCATATCATACTCCACCCCACCAATGGTCAGGAGCCACTGAGAAAGAGGATGTGAAAAAACTGTAAGAATCATAGGCTAAGAGGACTTGAGTGATAGATACAGCCTCGCTGGGATATAACAGTATTACTGTCTTCATGAACTCACAGCAGCTGTGATTGCCTGCAGAAAATCAAGTCAGTCAACATTCTAGAACAGAGGAAGGAAAGACTCACAAGCCCCCACCCCTAACTGAGGAGCTAATGACAGTTGATGACCTCTGGGGATAGGAAAGTCATTTTCTTTGAGGTTGTGGCCACTTATGGGTTGAACACACTCCAGTGAATGGCTCCATACCTTGGTATATGGGCAATACCAAGTGGAACCAGTGGGTTATTTTTTTTTAAGCACATGAAGTTGGGTATCGTAGGGAGGCGGGAGGTGGATCTGGGAGGAGTTCAAAGGAGGAGTGGAGGGTAAATATGATCAAATTATATTATATGAAATTTTCCAAGAATATACATATGCATACATATTGATGTTTTGTTGAAGTAAAGGTCAAGCCATCATTTGGTATTGGACTGGAACAAATACTTTACAGCTTATGACTCTCACAAGGAAGACTCGAGGTCATACTAAACCTACTTGGTTGCTTGTGCCATGCTAACCTTGGACTTTAAGCAAAGAATGGCATTGATCAAGAACACCTTCAAGATCATGTTCTACCATGACATCATCTTACAGCTGAGGAGACAGATGCCTGTAGATATTATGAACCATCCTAGATAAACAAGGATGAATCCTAAAGTGACCAAATGCTCAAAAGCACAGACAACAAAAACAAGTTAGAGAAATAGGCCCCAGTTAAGCTTATAAGCTTATAAACTTAGTCACAGAAAAAAATCAACAGTGAATAGACAAAGAATGAGAAAATATTTGTATATTGCATTTGACATTCATAATATATACTGAATTCACATAGTTCCATGTCAAAATAATAATAATACTTTATCAATTTTATTATTAATATATAATAAAACAAAATGTTATTAATATTAATTGTTGAAATATTAATGAGATATTAATATTTTATCTATAATATTAATGAAACATTAATGTTTTATTGATATTAATCATCATAATCTGGTTTTATTCTATGTATTTGGTTTTTTTGTGAAGCACAATGGGGTTTAATAAATATATTTTAATGTAGGCTTAAGTGTGAGAAGTAAGAGAAAGAGAGATTCTCGATGGGAAAGACAAGACACACCAGAGAACATGGATCTATGGGCTTCTCAAAAATGAGTCACAGAAAGAAAAATATACCAAGTTGGTTTGGGCTCCTCAAGAAAGAGTTGCCTGAATCTGATTTTAAAATGGGCAAAAATGCTAGTAGAAGTTTCTCAGAAAACATGAAATAGCCACAAGGTAAATGAACACCATTCAACATGATGTCATTAGAGAAATTCAAATCACAACCTCAATGAAAAATCACCTTATTCTAGTTAGAACAGCTTGTATCATAAGATGAAAGAGAACAAGTGTCAGTGAGGACATGAAGATAAAAGAAAACTTCTCCACTGTTGACGGAACTGTGAGTGAGCCAGGCCATTGCAGGAAAACAGTACAAAGGAGCCTCCAAAAACGAAAAGTAAAATTACCGTGTGATGCAGAAATTCTACCACTGGGTTTCTACTCAAAGGAAATGAAATCAGCATACCAAAGAGAAACTCCATGCTAATTATAGCTCTAAGAGTTGCATCACAACCAACTAGGCATCATGGGGTGTTTACAGGGTATATCAACTCAAGCACTGCTATGACCCTGGGTTTTGAATTTAAAGCCTGCTGTCTGAGCTTGTCTCCACATTTATCATGGAACCAACTTCAGTCATGAATCTCTGCTTGAGTTGCCTCAGTTTTAAAAACAGGGACCCTTGTAACCCCATTGTAGAAAGGTAAGGATAAAATTAGACAACTCCTATAAAGCATTTAGCTTATATGCTAATAATCATACTATTTTTTTTTTGTGACAGTGTCTTGCTATGTGTTCCAGGCTAGCTTTGAACTTGTAATCTCACTGACTCTTTCTTCCAATTTTGGAGATTATAGACATATGACACACATCTTTTAAGCTTAGAAATATGTGGCAAAACCCAACCTGGTACCACAAGCCTGTCTGCAATCCCAGATACTGAGGAGACTCAGGCAGGAGATTGAAAGTTCAAAGTTATCTTGAACAATTTAGGGAGATTCTGTCTCAAAATAAAAAGCAATAAACAGGCCGGGGAATCAGTTGGGGTTATGGTTCAGTTGGTAGAGCACTTGCTCAGCATTTGGAAAAACCTTGGGTTCCATCCCCAGTGAAAGGAAAGACACACACACACACACACACACACACACACACACACACACACACACACACACACGGTGGGTGGGGGGAGTGAAGGAAGGAAGCAAAGAGGCTAACTAAGCAGAAGCAATTTTGTCACATGGACATGAACCTGTTAGAAGTTGAAGGAAAACCTTTGGACCTTCTTCAGACTTTAAGCAAGGAATCTACAACTGCCCATGCACTGGCACTGCTTAACACCAGCAGGTCTGGTTTCATTTTAGAGGCACAGATGAATGTTTGCATTTTTTTTTTTTTTTTTGCCTAAATTCCCTATAACAGCAACACAAGCCTCCCATACCCCGCATTTCGCTGAAAGACTACATTTCTTGGCAGTGTTGGCACTGGGTTCCTTCTGCCAGGCATCTTCGTCCTCACATGACACAGTGGAAAAGTTCAATGGTACTGTAGGTCAAGGTTAATAAGTAAGGAGAGGTATTTCCTCTTGGGTGTCCATCTCAGCTTTGCCTGATGCTCATACTGCCAAATACCAAATGACTAAATTATAATCAAAAGGCAAAACAATGAGAATTCCGACACCAGTATCAATCATGCAGTACAGTACTTCCATGTCAGTCACTCTAATGGTATACGATGTGACTAACTTAACTCTCTCCACCCTGTGGACTGTTTGCCTTTGTCAGCAAGCAAGACAAAGAAATATCCTATGCTTTAGGAAAGTATGTGATTTTCTAAATGGTGGGAAGTTGGAACTCTTTTGCTCATTTTATGGCCCAGTATGACTCATGAAGACCACAAAATAAGGTCTGTCTGGTAAGGCTATAGTTGTGAGCCTTGCAGGGACGCAGTGGAGACTCAGTGAAAGCTAAAGGCATTTCCCTGAAGTGCTCATCAGTAAATTTCCACGTGCTGTCTGCGCTCCGTGAGATGCTGGCTGTGGAAGCAGATTTGCCTTCCACCTTCTCCTCACTTGAGACCCAAATGTCCTGGAAAACTGCCTGTCCTGGGTCAGGCTGGCCACCTGGCTCTGCAGCAAGGAAAGAGAAAAACAGAAGCAATTAAGTATATTAAAAACATTACATCCTAGAAAATGGGCAGAGGGCGAACCATTTCCAGAAGGTTACTGCTGTTTATCCCGTGTTCTAATAATGTAGGCAGTGGGGACAGGAAGCCAGAGTTTCAGCCATAGGAAGCACATCTTCAGAAAGCAAGCTCAAGCAGGAACGACAGCTGATTGCCTTAATTTCCTCAGTCAGTTTCTGCTGGATGTCTGGAAGCCCCCAATTGCATGATGCTGAATCAGGCTGCTCCAGCTGTCCCTGCTGCATGCTGTAAGCCCCTAATTTAAGGATGCTTCGCTATCTGCTGCTCCTATCTGCTGCTTGTTGTTTGTTCTTTTATTTTTACTTGCTACACACTTGGTAAATCCACACAGTTGAAACTGAAAGTCCAGTGATCCTAGACCATTCTGCAGACCACACAAAACATCCCCTTACCTGTCTGCAGATGGAATGCAGCTTCAGCTGACTAAAAACAGTAATTAGATACAATATTGTTATTAGAAATCCATTTTTTTTGTTGTTGTTGTTTTAGTTTGTTTTTAGGTAAGTCTCATTGTATAATCCAGGTGGGGTTAGAACTCACAATCCTCCTGCCTCAGCCTTGAGACTGCTGGTATAACAGGTGCACACAGGGCATCCTGCTTAGAAGCTCACCTTATAATGGAGAAGAAATCGAACCATGACTTTAAACAATAAAGGGAAATCTGTCCAGTGCGGTGAGTCTATCCAGAATGTCACTTGAATGCCATCTGACCAGAGTGGAGAGTAACTTTAAAATAATTCATGATTCCTTCTCATAGTCCTTTTCATAAGAGACCTCAAAATACTGTACAAGTTTTCCATCATAGACAAGTCTGTGAAATGTCCTACTGATTTATTTTATGCATCCTAGTAAGAATTCTTTGGAAAAGGGCACTAAGATTGCTTGAAGCATTTACTTTTGAATTTACAAGATATTCTGAGTGTCGTTTGATTGACTAAAAAAAGATGAAGAAACCAGTTATAAACAACATAAACCTTAGCTTATTCTTACAAAATGAGAAAGAAGTCTGTTTTCCAACTTGCTGAGAATAAGGACACGTCTTTTAATCACAAATACCTGAAGCACGTCTGAATAATGAGGAAAAGCCTTCAGGATGGTCTGTGTGCTATTATCCCACCCTCCCAGGAGAGTCACAATGCTTCATGGGTCAGTGAGGCCTGAACCCAAAACAAACATGCAAGCTGTAAGTTATCCCAGCAGGCCCTGGATGTCTTTATCAGATCTGCCAAATGTCAGTAAGGAGGAAGACAGCCACTTGCACATCGGGGGCTCTGTTGTCCAAGTGAGTCGAATGTCTATTAAAGCATTTAACACTAATAACTGAACACACTCCTTTTAAATCCAATCATCTCAGGTCCAGCGCTCACTGACGTTTCGGAGAGAAGCTGCATCCAGTTTAGGAAGATGGTGGGCCACTGGCATGAGGCCACTGGGTGAAGAAAATGCCCCTGGAGGCTCCTTTTGTTTGTTCTTGTTACATTGACTACTTAAACTGATACATTAGAAAATAAAATTGGTCCTATTATTGAGCTATCAGGTTATATTTCAATACTTGTATAATTGTATAATGCTTAAATCTGGTCAAGCAAACATTTATCTCAGGTATCATTTCTTCATGTTAGAAATTTCTAAATCCTTTATTCTAGTTTTTGAAATGCATAGCACCTTGTCATGTATAGCCTTCCTACTGGGAGAAGGCAGAACCGCTTCTGTCTGCAACTGAGTACCCACCATTCAACTCCTTCCTGCCGCTCCCTCCTTTGGACCCTCTCAGCCCTCCACTGCTACCACCTTACTCTCAACCTCCCTGAGATCACTATTTTTACATCCCAGGAATGAGCGAGATCTGCCCATACTTCCTTACCTTTCTGTGCCTGGCTTATTTCACTTAACATACTAATACCAGACATCCCAATTCCCAGGTTATTGCAAATGGCAGGATTTTGTTCTTTTTTGATGGTTGACTAGTGCTCAGTGGTACATATGTGCACATTTTGTTCAGTCACTTAATCTGTCTATTTGTATGCTATACTTTGCATTATTATTTGGTGATTATTCTAGGTATTAGAGTATAGACACTATCACTTAATGTTTACTGTAGTTTACACTACACTATTCTTTATAGAGCACAGGAACCTCATAATTTCTACAGTATCACATGTAATATATCTATTCATGCAGTAAAACCTCAGTGTTAGAATATCTGCTTTAAAGATAAAGGTAGATTGGTGAGATAGATCAGCAGTTGATGGTGCTTGTAGCCATGCTTAATAACCCACGTTAGATCACCAAGACCCGTAGGATAGTAGGAGAGGACCAATCTCTGCAACATGTTCTCTGATCTCCACATGTACACTAAGTGTACACACACACACACACACACACACACACACACACACACACACACACACACACCTTTCCTGTCAGGATCAGATGATATCTGAGTCTGACCAATGTTGTAAACCCCTTTCTAGGATTACATCTACTCCAAGCTCTTAGCATTCATCCTTCCCTAAAATTTGGATTTAGAAACCTCCTGTCAACCAATCAGACATCTATGGACTGGAATTAAAGTTCATTGTCAAGGTGGGTAACTTTTTTTCTTTCCCCAGGAACTCCCTATCTTCCAGCACAAATAGAAAAGAGAATTTTTGCTTTCGAACACAGAAAAGTTAGGGCTAAAAACTATTTGCCCTCAATCAGAGGGTTATTTTAAGTTACTAGAAGTATTTCTCAAATATGGAAAATAAGAACTTCAGCTAATTATTCATCACAGTAATACTGACATTTTTGCTCTGTGGATTCTAATTTATTCAGACATGTGTAAAATGTTTACAGAATTACAGCTGTATCCTGCTTTTGAAGCCTCATGGAATAATGTATCTTGTAACCTGTACTTCTGGTTTGCAAAACCTCTGTAGGCTTTGTGCGTCCATTCATTTACTTCCCATAGCAATCCTGGTTGGAGCTGTTTGCCCTGTTTACTGACGCTCTAAGAAAACCAGGCCCTTGACAGTGATCACGTGAAACGTTTGAATATAAAACAGTGGAATGGGAATCTCATTCTCTTTCACTGTACTCGTGACCTGGAAAGACTTCCCCAAAACTAAAGAAAGTGAAGAATGACGGTAACTGGATCAGCCATGGCTCCTGCCTGTTCTTATTTAAGGTCAGCACTGGAAAGAAACTTTAAACAATTTTCAGCCAGTCACTTTATAAACATCACTGGCATACAAATAAAACATGGGTGACATTTATGTTTATTTATGTGTGTGTGCACACGCATGCATGACATGGACACACATGATGATTAGAGGACAACTTACAGAAGTCATTGGCTCCCTTCTTCTATCATGTGGCTTCCAAGGATAGAACTCAAGTCCTCAGTCTTTGCCATAAGTGTCTTTACCTTCTGAGCCATCTTGCCAGTCCCATTTTTTGTTTGCTTTGCTTTTTTTTTTTTTGGGGGGGGGACAAAATCACTTAGGCCTTGTGAGTGTATACATACAAATAAATAAATGAATAAATGTCTTAAAAGAAAAAAAAACAGTCTCACTATGAAGTCCAGGTTGCTCTTGGTCTGGAAATCCTCTGTCCTCATCCTTGAATAAGAGAATTATGGGTGTGAACCATGGGGGCTTCAATATAAATAAATAAACCTAAAGTAAAATTTACCTTAATGTAAAATTATGATTTCCCCATTTAATGACATCTGTGAGAACGTAAGCACCGAGTCTGTGGGGAGATGTGATTTCCAGTAAATATGACACCAATCTGAGATCTAACTTTCCCACCTGTAGCCCCAGGATGGAAGATTCCATAGACTGCAAGCACTCCTCTCCCTGCTTTTTGCAATAACTCATCAAACATTACAACCTTCAAAAGAACATACAGACAGAATGAAGTCAAGCAGTACTTCTCTCCCTCCTTTAGACTAAGATACCCAACAGCACAGCCACAGAGGTGGCAGTCTGATAGACTTAGGGCAGAAATTCCCCTGATAGAATACAGGAAAGTTCATAAAAGGAGATGTAAAGGCATTATCAGTCTTAACTGATGGCATGTTGAAACTCACAAGTCCATGGGTGAGAGATTCTGTCTCAAAAGATGCAGTGGAGAGAAATTGACATTGGCATTCCACATAAACCTCTAGCTTTCACATGCACCTTCAGATAAATGCACAAACAGGTGAATAAATAAAAATATGAACAAACAAACAGATAAATGATAAAATAAAAATAAGTTACAAATCCAGCTGGTCATGTCCCCTTGTCGTGTTTGAGGCATGGATCTTATCCACATGGCTCTTTTTTGCTCCAAAGTTGAAGGGAGCGCCACATCCTAGGATAAATTCAACTCCTTGTGATGGCAGAATGGTGAAGGCACAGGGCTGCAGGTGAGTTTTCAAACTTAACCTTAGCACCATTACTTCCACATGAATGCAGTTCAAACCAAACAACCTTGTCAATATCAAAGTCAAGAGGCAGGAAATTTACACTGCTGGTGATGAGATCATTGCAAGCCTGTGATTGAAGAGTGGGATGAAAATGGGCTACACAACCTGCCGTGGCCCAAGAAGTGGAAGAGTGTCACAGGCAAAGGGCCAGACAGAAGGTGGCCTGTTCCTATGTCTAAGGAACAGGGCTATTTGAAATACTGGCTGGCTCACAGAGGAAGCCACAGAAGTGTGGTGGTATTATGTTCCCCAAAATATTGTGTACCCTAATAAACTTATCTGGGCTCAGAGAACAGAAAAGCCACTAGATACTTAGGATAGGCAGTGGTAGTACACGCCTTTAATCCTAGCATTCCAGAGGCAGAAATCCATGTGTTCAAGGATACAGCCAAGCATGGTGACTCACGCCTTTAATCCCAGAGAGTGATGGTAGAAAGCAGAAAGGTATATCAGGTGTGAGGACCAGAAACTAGAAGCATTTGGCTGGTTAAGCTTCAGGCTTTCGGACAGCAGTTCAGCTGAGACCCAGTCTGGATGAGGACTCAGAGGCCTCCAGTCTGAGGGAACAGGATCAGCTGAAGAACTGTCAAGGTGAGGAAGCTGTGGCTTGTTCTGATTTTCTGATCCAGCATTCACCCCAATACCTGCCCCAGGTTTATTTTTATTAATAAGAACTATTAAGATTCATGCTACACAGAAGAGCAGATCAAACTAGATGTAGGGACTGTACTTGGGCCTGAGCCCCAAACCAGTAGGGACCATGACAGTGAAAGAAAGAGCAAAAGTAAATAATGCTCTTACTTTAGAAAGATGTCTGTAGCCTCCGGGAAAGAGTGGGCTGGAGAACACAAGATTCCAGTGAGAAGGTGAGGATTCCAGTGAGAAGGTGAGGATTCCAGTGAGAAGGTGAGGATTCCAGTGAGAAGGTGAGGATTCCAGTGAGAAGGTGAGGATGTCAGTGAGAAGGTGAGGATGTCAGTGAGAAGGTGAGTATTCCAGTGAAAAGGTGAGGATTCCAGTGAGAAGGTAAGTATTCCAGTGAAAGGGTGAGGATACCAGTGAGAAGGTGAGGATTCCAATGAGAAGGTGAGGATTTCAGTGAGAAGGTGAGGATGTCAGTGAGAAGGTGAGGATTCCAGTGAGAAGGTGAGGATGTCAGTGAGAAGGTGAGGATGCCAGTGAGAAGGTGAGGATCAGTGAGAGTGAGAGAGAGGTGAGGATTCCAGTGAGAAGGTGAGGATTCAGTGAGAAGGTGAGGATACAGTGAGAAGGTGAGGATTCCAGTGAGAAGGTGAGGATCCAGTGAGAAAGTGAGGATTCCAGTGAGAAGGTGAGGATACCAGTGAGAAGGTGAGGATTCCAGTGAGAAGGTGAGGATCCAGTGAGAAGTGGTTCAGTGAGAAGTGAGATCCAGTGAGAAGGTGAGGATTCCAGTGAGAAGGTGAGGATGCCAGTGAGAAGGTGAGGATGCCAGTGAGAAAGTGAAGATGCCAGTGAGAAGATGAGGATGCCAACACCCCAGCCCATGATATGAGGTAGGAGGAAATAAGCTGTGCTTTGATCTATAGTGAGCCCACCCAGCCCAGTACCAGGTGGATATCCTGTGAACTCCAAAACAAGGCAAGAGGAAGCTATTAATACAAGAAGTTGCCAAGCTTGCAAGCAATGAACTGTTACATCAGTGCCCAAATACAAGAAAAAACAGTTAATGGATGCTAACCTTTCCAAGCCCGTGTGAGCAGAACTTTAACTGTTAACATTTCCCATGAATTCTTTGTCTCCTTGTACTCTATGGAAAATGCTATAAGCATTCTTTTTAGTGTTATCTAATTTATTATACTCTCTCACAAAAGCTGGAGTGGCAGCATCCAACCACATGCCACAGTTTAGGCAAGAGCTAGTGTGAAGAGTCCTCTGTATCAAACACATCCACAAACAGAATGAACAACTCCCCCAGCCAGGGACTGATGGTCTGCGCTTCTAGGCAGCTCCACTAGAGCAGGTGGAAAGGAATTGAGTTCAGAGTTGTCACCCATGGGGTGCTCACTGAAATTGTAGGGAGTGTGTGTTTAGGAAAAGAACACATTTCAGAAACTTGCTGTTTTAATTACAAAATTGTCTTTGTATCAAGGAAAATGCAAGTTCATGTTTTATACTGAGAATTCCCATCTACATATGAGCTGAGATTCACGTAGAACAAGTGGTATCCCTACAGCCCAAGCAGCTGAGATGGAGTAGAAAGAAACTGGAGGCAGGAGCTGGGAGTCTGGCCAGACCTGGATGAGCTATGTGACCTTGGAGGTCATTGGTCCCAGCTTTTCCTCAAGATAATTCACTCAGCATTTACTAAACACTTTACTCCCCTCTCCACAACTTAGACAACATTGTCCCATTAGAAACTGCCTCATTTTTTTAAATTCATCTATTTATTTTACACTCTGGTTGCAGTCTTCCTCCACATCCCCCCATCCCTCGGCAATTTCTTCCTCTTCCGTCTCCATCCAGGGAAGGGCATGAGTATTAATAAAGCATAACAAACTGCCTCATTTTAGCAGTAAGTCTCAACCAAGTAATGTGTAGAGGAACAGATTAGTGAGGGGGTGTGTAATAGGAAAGTGCACCTGAGAAGTCAGAAGACCCTCTTCTACCCACTTCCTTCCTCAGTGTATGTGCACATACGCACAGACACACATACATATACCACCCACTACATACTACATGCATCCATATGCAAACATGTATGCACATTAAATGTTCGTAGACCACACAACACACATACACACTGCACCCACATACATAAACTCACATTGCACATGCATGCCACATAGAATGCACACACACACACACACACACACACACACACACACACATATTGCATGAACTGTGCATATACATCAATTGAATACATACAGGTGTTACATACATATGCACAGACACAGAAAAATATTCCTCTTAAATATGGACATAGAAACACACATGCATACATAGCACACACATGCAATATACACACAAAAAAGAATGTGTTCAACCATTATTACAGCTCAAATGTAATTTAGGCTCCAACAACCTTTGACTTCAGCACTCTCCCATTCAGATCCAGGGCTTGTGTTCAGATCTTATTCTGGTTCAGTTCTAGTTAAACTGCATTGCATATTCTGAAGCAGAGAGCGATAATCTGAAGTAAGCTTTTACAGAAGCCAGCTGCAGGACACCAGCTTTCATGGGGTGCAGCTGTCCTTTGGTGATGGCTCTGGTAGGTATCCCAGGGGTGCCTCCTTAGAAATGGCAAGAGGGCAACAAGTGTGGAATGGAGTAAACTGAGGGCTGGAGAGAGGAGGCTCATTGTGGCCCTTCTGGTTTACTGAAATCCTAGAAAGAATGGACAGACCTGTGGCCAATCCTACCTTCCAAGGCAGCTTTCTCCAATTCTCAGATATCCTTTTCATTTCTCTTTATCACCCCCACGCTCTGGAGTCCTATTTAGTGCATCTGCCAACTTCAACGTTGCTGCAGAGTATTTATGGAAAAGCTGGGAGTTCACAGCCTGTTTTTCAAAGACAAAATATTCCCCCTTTCTTTTATAATGAACAAAAGAGAGGGCCAGGAGGACAGCTCAGTGGCTCAAGTGCTTGCTGTGTGAACAAAAGAACATGAGTTCAGATCCCTAGAACCCATAGAACGTTGGGTATAGTAGTGCAGGCATCTGTCACCCCAGTTCTCCTGTGGGGAGATGGGAGAGCAGAGACAGGAGAATCCCGGGAAGCTCACGGGAGAGCTAGCCTGGCATATGCAAGGGCAAACAAAAAGAGCAGAAGGTGAGGGCATGGAGGCTGTCCTCTAACCTCTATACACACACACACACACACACACACAACACAGGGATACCAAAGAACACCAGTGGAGACTTGAGGCAGCTATTTTTAATTTCATTCATCTAGAAAGATGTCCAGTCAGACTTGGAAGACCGGGCTATACGTTACTGAAGACAGAAAGCTCCCTTTTCTGTGGAACAAGAAAAGCCTAAGCAGACAGGCCTACTGGGCTTCCATGGACAATTTCTCAGGGCTGCTGATTCAGGAATCCACATTTCAGAAAGCCTCTGGTGACATGCAAAAAGATATCTGCCTCCTATGCTCTGCCAACATCCAACAGCAATCACTCATCCACGCAGGTGTGTGTACAAAGGCCCAAAATAAACAACGTTGTGTGAATTACACAATTCTTGCACTTGTACATCCTACTTCCTCTTATATTTTTAATGCACAGTTGTTAAGAATGTACTCTAGAAGGGAGAAATAGGGACATTTTTAGGAATGTCTGAATTAACATTTAATACAGCCATGTACAATAAATCTACGTAAAGTACTCCTATTTGAAATAAAACCCCTACTGTCATTATTTCATTAAATATTGTTTTACTTAGGGTTTCTATTGCTAGAATGAAAAAGCACAACCAAAGAAACTTGGGGAAGAAAGGGTTTATTTAGCTTACTCTTCCATATCACTTGAAGGACAGAAACACAAACAAGGCAGGATCTTGAAGGCCGGAGGGGATACAGAAGCCATGGGAGGGGTGCTGTTTACTAAGGGAGGTTTATTTTGTGGGGTAACTTACAAGTAAAGAGAAAGGTTACAGGGTCCGGGAAAGGTGTAGTGCCGTCCAGCGGTGTTCTCTGGAGAACTATGCTCGGTCTACCTCCAGCATCCAGGATCCAGGAACCAAGAGAGCTGGCACATCCAGATCTCAGGTCTTAAGGGCTCCTGTCTTTGCCCTGCCTCATAGGTGTGACAGTTACCGGAAGCCTCAATGGGCTTAGTACTTCCAAGTCAAAACTGGAACAGCTACTGACTACAGTTTACTGGTTTGCTCCTCATGGCTTTACTCAGCCTGTTTTCTTATAGAAAGCAAGACCACCAGCCCAAAGATGACACCACCCACAATGGGCTGGGCCCTCCTCATTAATCACTAATTAAGAAAATGCCCCATAACAGTATCTTATGGAGGCATTTCCTCAATTGAGATTTTCTCCTTTCAGATGACTCCAGCTTGTGTCACGTGGACATAAAACTAGCCAGCACAAATATGTTTTAAGGCAAACATGTTAGCTGATTCTACAAATCAAATACATAGCTGGACACTCAGCTACCCAACCAGTAGAGTTCAATTTGTCAAGGAACAAGGGACTGGAGGGTGGTTCTATGACCAGTACTTGTGATTTCAGACCTTTTAAGACTCATTTTATTTCACATGTTTAGGGTAAGCAGAAAGAGGAGATACTTAGGAATGGGAGCTTTCATGAGTTGCTGTGGGATGGATGGTCTTTCTGTATGCTGTGAAATATGTTGCTACCATTGGTTAATGAAGAAGCTACTTTGGTCTACGGCAAGACTGGTTATAGCCAGGCAGGAAATCCAAGCAAAGATACAGGGAGTAGAAAGGCAGAGTGAGGGAGATGCCAGCCTGCCACCCAAGGAGCAACATGCCAGCAGACCAGTAACACCACAGCCACATGGCAATACATAGATGAATTGAAATGGGTTAATTTAAGCAAGAAGCCTGAGCCACAGACCAAACAGTTTGTAATTAATATTAAGCCTCTGAGTGATTGTTTTATAAGCTGCTGCAGGCCAGGTGGGACACAGGAAATCTTCTGTTTACAATGAGTGCATACGAAAATTGATGAAACAGAAATATAGTGAAGTACCCACCAGAGAAAACTGCTCAGATGTGGGTTTAAGCCAATAGAAAGTCTTTTTTAGCTGGCTAGTGATTACAATGGGTGTTTGGGATCCCTTCCTCAGGGTGAGCATTGTAGCACAAAAACAAAAACATGTTCTGGGTTGACATACTACAGTTAACAAGAACTGTTAGCCAGAAGCTGAACTACAGAAGTCAAAAAGTAAAGTGAGTACATTTAGAGACATTCCCAGAACTGTGGATTTTAATGGCTTGGGCCTTTGTTTTGGTTTTGGCAGGTGGTGCTGTCTATGTGCTGAGTTTTACAGCTGAATGGTATTTCATCACGGAGTCAGTTGTGGAGAGATCTGTGATCCTACTAAGGTCTGGGGCCTGTTACATCCCCACTGGTCTAAGTGAATGAGTCAAATCCTGAACTCATCCTGCTCTGAAGAGGTGTGGTTGGTCCTAAAGACCATTAATTTTACTGAATTGACCATATAGTTTAAGATGCAGGGCCCTGCCATTAATTTAATCAGAATGAGAATTAACGATCCAGCTAGTTAGCCAGGGGAACCAAGAGGACTGACACTGGCATTTCTGTCTTTCTCTTTTGGAGGCTTTTAGATCATCTCTAATTACTCCTGATCAGTTAAAACAGAGAAACAACAGGTTCCTCCCAAAGCCATACATAGTTTCCTTTATTTCATAAGAACTAAGTCTAAGCCTTTTTACTTTGTAGGATTATTTTTGTAAGGGAATCTAACTGTTGTTTTTATTCAGAAACAGAAATTGTAATACCTTTATGTCCTGATCAACCTGTCCACTTAGTTTGGAAAGCATCAGAAGAGGCACATTTAGTCAAACCATTAGTACATGCCCACTAAGGAGACTCAGGGGGTCGGTGCTATTGAATTATCAGAAAAAAAAAATTGTAAGTTAACTCTGAATGGATGATCTACACTTGAGATCTACCACTAAGTTAGTAAGCTGGCCCAGTCAGTAACATCACAGCTTCTTCCTGCTATTACAAGAAACACAAATGGCCTCTTCACATTTCATACTCCCTTTGTACAAATCAGTATCAGGCAGCTTTGGAGCTCTTCCTCAAATGTGGAAGGGGTCCGTTGTGAAGTCCCTAAATAAACTGTATTCAAGCATCAACCTTCTCCATCTGCTTTAAACCAGTACCCAAAAAATGGGGACAACAGCAGAAAGATGGTGAGAGAAGACTTGAGGAACGTTAGTTCTGTTTTCATTGAAAGAGTTTTTTTTCTCTCTGACAAGCACTGTCAAGTGACAAAACAAACAAGCTACAAAACAACAACAACAATAAACAAGATAGGATGGCAGGTAGGACCCCAGAATGGCTAGGGAGAATTTGGAAGGCAATGGGGAGTCCTGTGATTCCTGCCTGAAGTGTTCTTCCTATCACGCAGGGATGGCTCTTGGAGAGTCTCTCCCTCTGATAAGTGCTCAGATTTCATGTTGGGGCATTCACATCCAGGGCCTCTCTGCCTGTTCTGAAGTAGATGGGGTGAAGAGTAAATGCGACATTTGTACTGTGTGAACATTAAGAAGAAGAAAAAGAAATTCAGCCTTGAGAAATGGATTGGAGAGACAACTGCTTTGGCTTCATTCCACAGCTGAGTCTGCAACGGGAGCTAAACTGTAACATCTTTTAAAGTGTTCTCATGGGACCCATATGCACAGGCTGCTAAAACTGTTAACGGACCCAATTAGGTTTTAATTTATCTTAGTTTCCTCGAGCCTGCCATTAAAAGTCACACCACCGAGCCGGCAAGCCTAGCATTACCAGCCCCACAGTTTTGTCAGGTGCTTTCCCAGCAAGTCAAGCTACACACGAGCTGGAGAAACCAGACCTTCATCTAAACTAAGAAATGTCTAAATGGGTCAGGACCATTTACCCTGGACATCTGTTTGACGCATAACCTGAGGATATTTAAAAGTCTCTTAAAAAAACAAATAAAGGTTTCCACATTCCCAAGGACAGAAACCATTTAATCTACTTACACAGTCCTTTCAAGAATGTAGTATTTTGGCAGGGCACGCATGTCAGTAAAGCAACAAGCAATGAGATTTATAGAGGTTAATTTATGATTGAATCTGTGAGGACAAATTCCGGGTAGTCATGCTCGAGCCTGGCCGCAGGTCCCTCCTGCACACTCACGCTGCTGCAGTTTACTGCAGCAGCAGGCCTCGTCAGAACACCAGTTGCTTAGCACAAGCGCCTGCTGATCCATTTATTACAGGGGAATCAACACCTCCAGTGAGGTCACTCGCCTCCCTTTGGGTGCAGTACAGCAGGTGATGAAATCGTGTATTTATCTACAACTTATTAGATTCATTTGATTGACTAGGGATCAATTTTTGCTTAACCAACTGTGTGGGTTGCTGGGTAGGAAGTTTCTGGGTACAGGGCTGTGGTGTGTTTCAAAACAGCAGTTAAAATAATTATCTTAATATGAGGCCACTGGGCCATTCTCAAACACATGTTGGAGACGCGCTGAAGACGGTGCCTAGAACTAAAAATACCAAACACATGGAAAAGTCGTTGGGCTCCAGAGGCACTGTGGCTTCTTTATAAATTAGGAAGGCCCAGTAAATGTGTGGGATCGCTCAGGACACCGGTGGGCTTTTCCTGCCATCAGTGAACTTACGACCTTACTTCCTAGGAGGGCTGTTAAAGTGAAGTCAGAGGGCATGGCAGCTATTTGCAAGGACCCTTTCACTTGTGTGGTCTGAACAACTAGCAGATTTCCTCCAGAAGATGGGCAGTGAGAGCGGAGCTGAAGAAGCAGCTGGTGAATTCAACATGTAGCTCAAAATACAAAAATCTAAACACAAGAGCCAGGGCTGCCCTCTGGCTTGGTGGAGGAGAGGATGTCTTGCTTCAAAAACCTACATTTTCCCCATTGCGCACCATCAGCACCAGAAGACCCAAGAGGCTTGTGCAACACAGCATGCCATCAGGATCAAGGAAGGGGGCCTCTGTTGCTAACTGGGGGGCAAAAGAGCCTCTAATTTGCTACTGTGGAGAGGAAAAGTAGAGCAGGGGCCTAGGCAGTAATGCCATATTTAACTCCCATCATGCACAGTATCAAACAGATTAGAAAGATTGCCCCCAGGCCCTTTATCCAAAAGAAAAAATACTGGGCCTGATATTGCAGACCTGAAATTCCAGCCACTTGGGAAAGTAAGGCAGGGCCATCAAAAGTTCAAGGCTAGCCTGAGCAACTTAGTGAGGCCCTCTCTCAAACTAAAAGGTTAAAAGAGGACTAAGATAACTCAGTGGTCCACCACTGACCCAATATGCATGAGACCTAAACTCAACCCCGAGGCCACAAACAAAGAAAATGAAAATAAAAACTTGGTCCCATGGGCCTTAATCCTGATTCTACCACTTTAGTTCTATAATATTAATTGAATTTCTGAAAAATGAAATTAACAAAAAAAAGTCAGTTTAAGGCCAGTGTCTGGGCATAAAGAAGAAAGGTTCTGAATAATGGGACAGGAGGCGAAGAAGAGTCACGGAGGGGGATATCCTTGTGCCTCCTGGCTCAGTGCGCAGGGTTTTGCTGAATTCTTTGAAGCTTTTCTATTACCCCACACACTCTGATGTGGACACTGCATGAGTGATGATTGCCACTACAGCAGAGAAGTTAGAGTGTGGTTACTGACCCTCATACCACTAAGGAAGAATTCTGAAAGAAAAGCAAACCCAGCAGAGGGTGGACCAGAGACCATTGCTAGGCCGGGTGGACCTGTTGGTTCTCTCTGGTTTCTAGGTCTGCCTTGACCCCTGGGAGCTGGAAAGGGCCATGTTCCCCAGTCTTCTCAAGTGGCAAGTTACAAACTATTACTAAATTGTGGGGACAAGAGACAATGTTTTACACAATACAGAAAACAAAGGTATCCAGCTTACCTGAGAACATGACACAATACAGAGGCTTTGGCCTCTGTCATATATCTGTGGGCTAGTTCTCCGTGCAAATAGTATTTCTTACTGTGGCTTATGAACAAAAAATAAAGACCCTTAACTTACTGTGAAGGGTTTTGTCTTGTTTTAATTCTATAGCAGGGTATAAGAGGAATCCAGAACCTCCTCAAGATACTCAGAAAATGCATTTTTTTCAAGATCTGACCCCTAACCCTGATTCATTTGTCCAGAGGTAGAACCTTAAAGTTCCCTCCAAAAAATTCCTAGTCTGAGAGATGGGATAGTTACTATCTAGCTCACCAGTAAGATCATGTGAGTTCTCCAGAGCAAGGTAGTGGGAGACCCCTGACCCCTCATCTGGTTTTGCTCTTCATTCATTGGGATATCTGAAGTGGGAGCAGGTAGGAAGTACTGTCAGCATCAATAGGCATATTGTTGACAAGAAGCATTGAAACATATACTTCACCTAAAAAATTCTCTAGGCTTGATTTGCCAATAAATTATCATTTTTATGAAAGAGAAATGGCAAAGATAAAAGCAGCATTTCTGTAAGTGGCTCAGGACTCATGTGAGAGAACCAGCCAGGCCCTAGGCTGGTTATGATTCATGGATCTGGGGCAGACAAGGGACTTATGCACATATACACCCCACAGGGCTTTCAGAACTCAGGTGTGAAATAGGTTTGAAGTTAAATAGGACAACTCTTTATCACACATGTGGTGAGAGTCCGAGACCTTAATTTTTTTCCTGCAATAGTCAATCATTTCATATTCTCATTCACTAGGATATTACTATAGGCCCTGTCAGAAACACACAGGAGCACACAAACCCTCAGCAAATATTTGACAAACCAATTGATTACTGAGTGAACTACATCTCCCCCACCCCCAGAGTTTATGAATTCATCTAAAACAGGTTTAAAAAATTACCTGGTATAAATCGCCCTGCTATAGAAATTTACAACATTGATCATTCAATAGACTTGGCTTTTTAGAAGGGCTGTTCCTATTTAATTTCTATTTTTCTCTTGAGCACTTTAATGAAAGTTTATAACCTGTCTACTGAGTTGTTTAAATTTTACAAGCTCTGGGTAACAAATATAAGTTACTGGGCTTAGGTCAACCCAATCTATCTCTCTTTGTGCTTGAGATTCTGAAGCATTACCCTCCAACAGAAATATAATATGGGCTACAGATGCAAAGTTAAAATGTTATTCAAGGCTAAAGAGGTGGCTTAGCATTTTCTGCTCTTGCAGAGGACCTGGCTTTGGTTCCCAACACAATGGCTCACAAACATCTGTAATTCCAATTCCAGGAGATCCATCCAGCACCCTGTTCTGGTTTCTGTGTGTACCAGCCACACAGGTGATACACATACATACATCAGGCAAAACATTCATACACATCAAGTAAAAATAAATAAAAACTTGAGATGTTGTACACATTCAAATGCTTTTTCAGACAAGTGAAACTCTTTTTATTTATTTATTTATTTATTTATTTATTCATTCATTTATTTATTTATTGGTTTTTTGAAACAGGGTTTCTCTGTGTAGTTTTGTGCCTTTCCTGGAACTCACTTTGTAGACCAGGCTGGCCTCGGACTCACAGAAATCCTCCTGCCTCTGCCTCCCGAGTGCTGGGATTATGTAATCCAATATATCTAAACTATCATCACTTACGTAAGCTATCTGAGGAACTATTGATGAGCTTTGCTACATTTTCTTCCCGATTAAATCTTTGAAATCCCGAGTACATTGTAGAGCACATCTCAATTTTGACTTGCAACATATTCAAATCCAAAGTGGCTTATGGCTGCTATGTAGAACAGCACAGGTTTAGGATTTAAGATGAAGTATAAATTCAAAACAATGACTTCTAAAGCCATCCATAGGACAAGGGGTAGAACAAAACAGTATTAGTATTGTTTTGCACTGAAAATTCTAATAAATTCTGAGCCCACCATTATAGCTGACTCCATTTTCACTGCTCTCCTGTCTACCTATTTGACTCCATGCATCACCCACCTTGCTGAGAGGCAGCTGCGGAAGAGGTACCTGAGTGTGGATGTTGGCATCTGGCTCCTGCAGGGCTGATTTAGCAGCCATTTGCCCTCTGTGTTTCCTCATCTGTGAAACAGACACAGTGGCCCCAACTTCATAGAATTGTTCAGAGGGCTATCTAAGGTTACACTGTAAAGTAATTGAATGCTGATTATAAGTAAATTGAAAGAAAAAGCATCAGTATTCAGAAAAAGAAAAGCTGCTCATAGGAATCATCTAACTCCTCACAAAATAATTCCCTATTTCTGCCCCTTGCCCCTTTCTGGCAGGTTTTGGGAAGAATCTCTTACTGTAAATTATTTATCAGCTTTCTGGTCATGTACCATCTCCATCCTGCTTGCTTGGGAGAATTACCAAGGCAACTGTTTTCTCCAATTTGCTATAAACATCCAGGATGACCCACAGACACGAGACACTTCTATCTAACTGGTGAGTCTAGTACCTGTAGCCCTCTTTACCCCTCCCTCTAAGCATCAATTACATTTCATCTCCCAAAACAAATGCCAACTGTAATCATCACTAACTTTAATTCAACATCGTAGTGAAAGTTGGGTGGGAAAAGGAAGAGTAGGCTGTATCTACAAATAACTGACTATTATCCAGACTGAGAAACCTGAAATGGTAAAATGCCATGAATTAGGCATGCTAGAGCCACTTAAAGTTGGGTGGGCATTTATTGTTCCAAACATAAAACGACCCCACACTCTGATTTTTGCTTGCTTGCTTGTTTGTTTTTGTTTGGGGAGATTGGGGGAGTTGTCCATATCATTATGTTCATGCTCTGATGTAAGGGAAATTGCAGCAGTGATATTCTTGATATGAGTCTTGTAAGAAAGGCTGAGCGGACACTCACCAACCACAACTGCACATTCATAGGCAAGGCTTGGCTGTGCGGCCCATGGTCAGGAACTGAGTGGACAGCAACACCCTTTTCGGTAGAACAAAACACTTAAAGAGGGTTGTGAGCTGTCTTTGTGATTCCCCCACCCCAAGCATTCTAATACATAGATTAGCCACCAAAAAAAACATGAAATAAGAGATTGTGTCTTGCCTAGGCATAGCACATTTCTCTGGTTTGGGGTGCGTTTGCAGTGTTAAAATTGAGAAGGTACAACTTAGAAAGTATGATGCCATCTATTAAAAAGAAGGTAGGAGATACCCAGGAAAACATCACCTGACCTCCTGCCTTGACTGCGGAACCCACACACACTACAATCCTTGTTGGTAGGAAGTAAATTTACCTGAGGTTTAACAGTTGCAGAACTGCAGTCAAGCTCAAAAAGGAAGAACAAGGAGGAGCAGGCATTTCTCATCATGGCCCCAAAGCCCCAGACACATGTTCTTCTTCTGGCTGGACTTACAACACCTACCAGGGATCTCACAGAGTACCACCAACTACTTTCAGCTGTTCCCTGGTGATGAAAAGTTTCAGACATATGGTCACAGAGATTAATATCTGTGCAGACCAGTTTTGAAACAGCCCAGAAAGCATTTGGGAACATGTGGCATTAGACAAATATAAATCCTGAGCTTGGCTGTTTCTTCCATGTGTCTCTCCCTTCCACACCTGGCCATTCACAGTGAGTCACCCAGAAATCTCAGGAGAATGAGGACAAAGGCCTGGGTATTAGCACATGCTTAGATTCTCAGCCACTGAGCAAAATCCACAGGAGGGAGTGTCAGCCTTGGTGGATCACAGGAGAAGGGGGCTCCAGGGCAGATCTGGCCATCAGACAGTCCTTCTCTAAGGGAAGAGCCTGGCTGGGTCATTTGAGGATCTGCTGTGGGAGTCATCAATGAGAGAAATGTCAGACTTGTATCAAAGTTTCTTCCTTCTTCAGGTCACATGGTGTGGGTTGGACCTAGCATGTGGTATATACTTTATCTATTTTTCTATTTCTCAGAGAGAAAATTGCCCCCACTTTATTGTTACATTAACCTTGAAATGATCCTTAAGAAGAAGGAAGAAATAAAGAAAAATCCAACACACAGAATGGTGAAGATTTTCATGGCTGTCTCAACAAATGGTTTGCAGAAGTCTTATACACATTCATTCCTCCAAAAACACTATTTGAAAATGGTTTCAATTGTGGTCAGAAAGTATGTGCTTTGTGTTTTATAGAAGCATGAGCCAGAAACGATGGATAAGTCAGAGATGGCGTTTCTAATTTAGGTCTTGAAAATTTGTTATTTATTACCTAGAGTTAGAAATGCTTTCTATTCTGAGAAATGACATATGGCAGAGCATAAAGACAGACAGACAGACATGCATGCATTCATACACACAAACACACACACACACCAAAAGAAAGTTAATAAAGTTGTGGCCAATAAAAATATTGGGAAATTTTTATTTACAAAGACAAGAAGGCTGAGGAAGAGAATTTGAATCCTGGCCATCACAAGATAGAAAACAAGGAACATTCTCAGCTTGGACTCAAACACTCCAAGTCTTTCTTCAAAAAAATAAAAGGGAGGGGGGAGGACTGGGACTGGAGAAATTACTCAATTGTTGAAGCACTTGCCATGCAAGCTGGAAGGTCTGGGTTCAGATGCCAGAAAGCCATGTAAATGCCTGATGGGCATCACCAGCCCACCTGTAAGTCCAGTGCTCAGAAGACAGAGAGGGAGGATCCCCACAGCAAGCTGCTTAGTCAGATTCCAGACTCTGAGCTCAACTCAGGAACTGTGCCTCAGTAAAAATAGTGGAGAGCATTTGATGAAGATTCCTGACATTCATCTCCACGTGCATACACGTGGAATGCCACCTGTATGGTGCAAACACACACACACACACACACACACACACACACACTCACACACACACTTGCACACACACATGCATGTGCACCATATACACATTAAAATAGAGTCTTTTAAAGAAATGAAGCTTTTTTTCTTCTCTACTGTACTTCTTGCCCCATTCCCTCAAAATGGTGAATTTCTCATGACAGTTTTCTATCTGCCTTGAGATGGCACCATGACTTACTGAAGAGGATGGTCATAGGCTGAAACTGTGGAAATTCTCTAATACTGTTCAATGTCCTCAGGGATGAACATAAGCCCCTCAAACTGAAAGGATTCACCAATATTAATAAGCTATGGATATTTAGCTGGACTATTTTTTTTTCAGAATTCCTGTGAGAGCATATTATCCTGCACCAGGGCTCAGTGATGTATTCTTGCCAAAACTTTTGAACACTTGCTTACCTCTCAGTATTTCTCCTGAAATAAGATTATGGAAACCCAAGTTTTTCCCTCAAAATGTATTCCCATATTCACTGAGGCAAAGTCCCTGAGTTGACAGGAATAAAGATAACACTGGTGGTAAGTTTGTTTGTTTGTTTGATTGATTGATTGATGTTTCATGTTTGTAGCACTAGGAACTGAATTCAGAGCTTTGTGCATGCTAAGTGACACTCCATCACTGGGCTACATCCTTAGCCTTTTTTAAAAAACAACTTCTCACTAAGTTGCCCAGGCTGGCCTTGAACTCACTATGCAGCCAAATTGGCCTTGAACTTGTGATCTTCTTGCTTCAGGCACCCAAGCAGCTGAGATGACAGACTGGCCTCAACAGGCCCAGCTTAAGGCTGTCTACAAATTGTGAGCAGGATTTCTCTTTAAAAACTTCCTCTTTTTTCTCACAAGGCAACTCCCAAAAAGACACGAAAGAATTGGATGCCAAAGCAATGTAGGCCTTTTGAAAACGGAGTTTGTTCATAAATAAACTCCCTAAACACTGTGTGAATTTAGCACATGGGAAGTAGCAGGAGGTCCCCAGTCCTTGGACTTTGGCAACCTTAGTCGGTGCCTTAGTCTTAGTTTCTATCACTATAGCAAAATGCTCTGTACTGGATTGTTTTTATAAGGAGCAGATACATTAGTCACAGATTTAGAGGCTGGAAGGCCAGCATCAAGGTGCCAGAAAGTGTCTGAGTGTCTGCTGAGGGATCCTCTCCATTTCCAGGATACCAGCTCCTTGCTGTGTTTCCCATAGTGAGAAGGACAAAAGGGAAAAGGTCAGTGTCCTCACATGACAGGAGAAATGAAAGTTAAGCAGTGCCCTGAAGCCTCTTATGAGAGCATGAATCCCATCCAATAAGAGAGGAGTCCTCCCAGTCCAATTACCTCCCAAAAGCCAAGTCTGAACATCCTCACCTAGGGATTCATGCTCTGGCATGTGAATTTTGGAAGGATGTGTGCATACAACCCAAAGCACATACACATTCTCACACTTACTGTCCTCCCTGGGCTTTATTGATGTGATAAAAACACTGTGAAGAAAAGCAACTTGGGAAGGAAAAGATTTGTATTAGATTACAGTTGTAGTCCATTATGAAGGGAAGTTGGCAGGCACTGAAGCAGAGACCTTGGAAAAATGCTGCCTTTCTAGCTTGCTCCCCATGGGACCACCTTTTCAGGATTGGAACCTCCAATAGGGAGCTGAGAGCTTCCACACCAATCATCAACCAAGAAAATACCCCACAGGCCTGTCTACATGCCAGTCTTATCGAGTCATTTTCCCAATTAAGATCCTCTTTCCCCAAATATGACGAAGTTTGTGTCAAGTTGACATAAAAACCAACCAGCACATTCATAAAATCCACAGGCAGAAAAAAAAGATGCTATAGAATTGTAAGTTATGCTTTTTGTTCTTTGTGTCTTCTCAGTAATTGTCTCAGAGAATTTACATGACAGAGCCAGTGTTCTATACTTATATTTCAGGTTAAAAATCCTGAAGTGCTCTGGAAAGGCACCTGGAATGAGGGAGAACGGGACTCCTGTTCCTACAGTGTCTGAGCTTCTGCTACTGATGAATAATCACACCTTACACACAAACGTATTCCTAGAGAATTCATGGCTTCTGCATTTTACCCACTAGATAAATAACCATGTGTGCACATGTAGGAGAGTTAAATTAAGAAAATAAGGCCCAGTACTATCTGGA
The DNA here is from genome assembly GCF_004664715.2 of Peromyscus leucopus. Lineage (NCBI taxonomy): Eukaryota > Metazoa > Chordata > Mammalia > Rodentia > Cricetidae > Peromyscus > Peromyscus leucopus. The sequence goes on along the minus strand of NC_051066.1, from coordinate 123,838,572 downwards.
AATTTTGAAGAAATGGCTTTAACATCATTAGGATCACATGGTTTGCAATGTGAGCTCCACAGTCAGAACATTTTGTTCATCCTCAGCTCTCAGATGGATCTTAAGTCAATTTTATTCAGGTGAGTTTATCCTATAAAGATGGCTGCCTTCTCCTAAATAAAACAGCACAACTAAGGGCTAAATACACACCTAGCATTTCTAGAAATGCTCTAGAAAAAATAGGTTTGTTATTTTTGTCATATATAGATTTTTTAAAATTATCAAACAAAATTAAGGATTGGAAAAAAAATTAAGTAGATTGGGAGAGAAGGTAGAAGTGAGGGTGGATATGATTGGTGTATGATATACAAACATATTTCATGGGTGCCTATTAACTTATACATTAAATTCCATAATCAATATACATTAATGATTGTATTTTAGAGATGAATTAGATCCATTGTCATCATAGAACCTACATTCAGTGACTGATGGAAACAGATGCAGAGACCCACAGGCAAGCACTTGGCCAAGATCCTGGAGTTCAGTTGAAGAAAGTGAGGAAGGATAAGAGCAAGGGAAGTCAGGATCATGATGGGAAAAACCACAGAGATAGCTGACCTAACCTAGTGGGAACTCACGGACTCTGGACTGACAGCTGGGAAGCCTGCATGGGACCATACTAGACCCTCTGAATGTGGGTGACAGATGTGTGGCTTGATGTGTTTGTTGGTCCCCTGGCAATGGGACCAGGACTTATCCTGGGCACATAAACTGGCTTTTTAGACCCCATTCCCTATGGTACCATACCTTACTCAGCCTTGATGCAGGGGGAAGGGACTAGATCCGGCCCCAACTTGGTATGCCAGCCTCTGTTGACTACCTAAGGGAGGCCTTACCCTCTATGAGAAGGGGATGGGAGTGACATGATGGGATGTGGGGAGGAGTGGGAGAAGGGGAGGGAGGGGGAACAGGGGTTGGTATGGAAAAGGAAAGAAAAAATTTAAATAAAAACAATCATAAAAAAAAGGAGAAAGACAAGCACATAAAATGTTGAATTATAAAGAAATCACCAGAGGTACTATTTGAGAATGTAAAAGGAAGGGATGACTTCCTGGGAAAATAAAAAATTACCATAATTGGGTCAGGATGAAGTGGAAAGTACAAATAGTTCGTTAATTGGGTAAGAATAATTAAATCTGTATATTCACACTTTTAATTAAAAAATTAAAAGACATATTACAAAGGTGCTACATAAGAAAAAAATTTAATCCATAACTTGGTCATCCAAGTAGCTGCCCTACAGTCCTTGGTCCTCAGATCAATGGTGCTAACAGAGAAGAATAACAATGCTAAGAAGCTCTTAAGCCTTCATTTTTTTAGAAGTTCTTGAACTAAAGCACAGATGAGCAATGAATAATGTGTGAGAACTGTAAAATAATCCCATTTGCAGATAATGAAGTATTTATATCTCGTTAATAACTATGCTTCCTCTTCATCCTTTGTGCTTGATTCTAAAATATGGCCAAAACAACATACAAATCCTACACCTGCTGCACCCCCAACATCTGAAGTCAGCAAGACGGGAAAAATATTAGGAAGAGATCAGGAATAGTCATCTTGCTTCCTCTCCGCTAAATCAGTCATTGGGCCATTATGAGTAGATGGAAAAACCCCTGTAATCCTCAGGTGTGCCGCTAAACTCGTAAATTGCAAGCTCTCTAGGACATTTTATAGTTGACAACTCTCCATGCTATGTTCAGGGATGCTGGCCAAAAGACGCCACTCTGAACATTAAGACAGCCTCTTCACAATCTTTATACTATAGAAAAAGAAACAGATTCAACAGCCTGTTTATGCAGCTAATTCCTCCCCAACCTTCACCCAGGAGTCTATTACTGCTTCCATGAAGCTATCATCATGTCATCATGAAACCAGAGCACAGCAACTCCTGGCTACCAGTGAATTCTCTATATTTGGACTGTCTGACCACGATAGCTTCAGAGCCTGGAGAGTCAGACATTTAAGCTGAATGGAAAAAGAAATGTGAAAAGTGTGTGTTGGGTTTTAAAAGTTATTTATGTAACCATCTATAAATGATCCTTCTTTATAAAAAATCGAACAAAGACTTTGAAGTATACCTTTGAAATGAGCTAACTAAAGAACGCCTCTTAGTCCTGGAGTATAATATCTGCAGCGGGTCCTTGAGATATATTTTAAGAATGAAAGGGAAGGCTGTTGTTTTTCAATGAAGCATCCAACTTTCCTGGATTGTCAGGCTGAAAAGGGCATCTTCCATCTCAGAATTCTCATGGTATATTGAGACAGCAGCACTTCAAGTAGCTTCATATAGCCTTCTGCACTGTCTGGTTTTATTAACTAAGCTGCTCTCCATTTAACTGAATTACATGTTCCCCTAAAATGAAGGAACATGCTCTCTAGTCTTGGAAATAAACCCACAGCTCTTGCTTCCCTACCACACTAAGTGATGCCTCTCCATACTCCACAATGTATGACAAGTCGGGTGCACTAAAATCTGCAACTGTTTCATAACATGACACTTCTCTTAGCAGGAGTGTCACTATATACTTGAACACTGCTGCATCTTAGGTAAAAACAAACTATTTAAAAGCTTTCTAATATAGAAGTCAGGAAATGTTCTCTGTAATAACAAGTTAATAAGTACTTGAGACTTTGTGGGGTGAGGTTATGGGGTCCATGCCACAAAGACTCAGTTCTTCTGTTGCTATATGATTCATTTGCACAGATAAGCTTCAGTGTCTTACAAACCTTTTGTTACAAAAGCACGTGGGGCCTAATTTGATTGACAGGCAGGGATTTGTAGGGTCCTATCCTAAAGTATGAAAACAGAAAATGAACAATACAAGTGATTTCCATTCAAGCAGCTAGAGTAGATCAAAATGGCATCTGAGCACACAACATGTGTAAAGAAACAGAAACAATGAGCAGGTGTGTTGTTGACAAGAACTTTGAATCCAATCATCAGAAAAGCTACCAACAAAAAGAAGGCCAGGACTGGACAGTTTCTTGAATGAATGCAACAAGACATTCAAAGATGACCTGATACTAGTCTTTCTGAGGAAATTTTTTAAAAAAAGTCAACATTACCTGGATTGCAAAGCCAAATGAAGCCTGGAAAGGAAAATTGCAGATAGCTATTCCATATGGTACTGATGTCGAAATCCTTAACAAAATACTAGTAAACCAAATTGAGAAGCACATTAAAAAGATTATATACCATAGTCAGGATAGCTCAGCATATGAACACCAATCCATTTAATACATTAATTTCATTAATAAAATGAAAATAAAAATACACGTGACCATTTTGTTGATGCAAGAAAGGCATTTGACATTCAAATGTTGATATAAAATTTCTCAACGTGATAAACGCCATGTACAGTTCTCTCTCTCTCTCTCTCTCTCTCTCTCTCTCTCTCTCTCTCTCTCTCTCTAGTTGTTGTTGTTTGAGGCAGGGTTTCTCTGTGTAGCCCTGTCTTTCCTGGAACTTGCTCTGTAGACCAGGCTGACCTCCAACTCACAAAGATCTGCCTGCTTCTGCCTCCTGAGTGCTGGAATTAAAGGCTTGCATCACCACATCACCATACCCAGCCTAAGGCCATGTGTTGTTCAAACCTCATAACTAGCATCATCTTTACTGAATAAAAAGCACCAAAAGCTTTCCCCAGTAAAGATCTAAAAGTTTCACTGCTTCTTCAGCACAGAAATAGAATCCTAGCTGGAGCAACTAGATAAGGAAATGAAATAAAAAGTTATTCAAATTAAGAGAGAAGTAATATTATCTCCATATAAAGATGTTATGATTTTACATATAGAAAATCTTAAAGTTCCCACATACAAAAACCTAAAATCAGTAAACAAATTCAACAAAGTAATTGGACGCAAAATCATCACACACAAGTCAATTTTCCTGTATGTGTTCACTAAATAAATAAATAAATAATAAAAATTTAGGAATTAATGAAGTGGAAGAAACTGCAAAACCTTGCTAAAACAAATTGTATTATTAATTATATCACTAATTAATTAAGACATGAATAAATGGAGCAATGTCTCTTTAATGCTCTGGGAAGCTTAAGATTGTAAAGATAATAATAATATCCAGAAATTCACATTTCAGTACAAAGTTCAATAGCATTTTTTGAAGGAAAGGAATAACTCATCCTAAAATCTATATGGAATCTCAAGGGATACCAAACAGCCAAAACAACCTTGAGACCAAAAAAAAAAAAAATTAGTTTGAGGACTCATGTTTCTTCATCTCAGTATTTACCTCACATCTGTAATAATCAAAACACTGTAGCAACACTATAAGAGAAGACATATGGGCCTATGGAAAAAATAGGGAACCAAAAAATAAATTCCCACACATATGAGTTGTTTTAGACAAGGGAGCCAGGAGTATTCGATGAATAATGGACAATCTTCCCAACAAATGGAGCTGAGAAAACTACATGTCCTATATAAATATATATATATATATATATATATATATATATATATATATATAGAGAGAGAGAGAGAGAGAGAGAGAGAGAGAGAGAGAGAGAGAGAGAGAGAATGGGGAGGAGTTGTATGCTTATCCAACACCTTATTTGAACATTAACTAAACTGGATTGAAGTCCTAAATGTAAGGACTAGAGCTACAAAAATCCTAGAAGAAAATGCAAGAGAAAAGCTTCAGATATAAGATTTTAAAAGATTTATTAGGTATGACACCAAAAACATAAACTATGAAATACATAAATTTGGCTATATCAAAATTTAAAACTTCTGTGCATCAAAGTGCACTACTGAGTAAGTAGAAAAGACAACCCACAGAATGGAATAATGCATTTGCAAGTCACATCTCTGCTATGGCATTAATATTGAGAATACATAAAGAATTGCAGCATGGCAGAAGAAAGACAAAATAACCCTGAACTAACACAGGCAAAGATATAAGTAAGTATTTGCATGGACATCTGTTCAGGAAATGTACAGAAAGAGGATCAGCACTACTAGCCTTTAAAGAAGAGTAAACTAAAGCACCTAGTTTTACTATGATTTTCATTAATGTTTAAAAAGTTAAAACCTGGAAAATAACAAGCATTGGTGAAAGTGTGCAGAAAATAGAAGCCTTGTGCACTGCTGGTGAGAGTGCAAAATAGTACAGTCACTGTGGAAAACAATGAGGGTGTCCCCCCTCCAAAAGAACCCAACATACAATTACCATATGATATAGAAACTGCTGCTAAGCATGTTCCCTAATGAATTGAAGCGAGGACTCAAAGAGATACTTGTACCACAGTATTCATAACAATGTTCCAGGCTCAAGTGTCCATCAGCACATGAATAAACAAAAGATGAAATGATATTACATTGCAATATTATTCAAACTTAAAAGTAAACAACATTCAGATACATTGTGAAAATAGCTAAATTCTAAAAGTTATGCCAGATGAAATAATGTAGACACAAAAAGACAAAACATTGTAGGATTTTGTTGATGTTAGTACCTGAAACAAACAAATTCATAGTCATAAAGTAGAACAGACATTTCTAGCAGACAGGGCAGGTGGTAGAGAAGAGAGTGGAGAGTTGCTGCTTCACAGATATACAGGTCTCTTCAGGATGGAGAAAACCAATGAGGTTGATGGCAATGGTTTTACAATATTTTGACTGTATTTATTACCACAGGATAATAGGCTGAAAAATAACGGAGCTATTCTTAGGGGTTATTCTATTATGTATATGTTACCACAGCAAACAAGTGAAAAAAGATACAGCTAGAAATAATTGTTGAGCTGGAATGTAAAAATTGGGCTATGCAAATGAGCTTACAATGAACAGCTGGAACATTGAAAACATTATAGAAAAGGTAAAAAGTAGTTTTAACTGAATCAGAGACTCCAGAAGCCATTTAATAAAAATGAAGTTTAAGTGTGAATGGGGTAAATACCAAGAATATTAACATTTTACAATGTCAGGTATGAACTGGCTAAAATCATGCTAAGCCAGAAATTCTCACAGTGAGATGACAGGGTCAGAGTTCACACAACTTGGTATTTATTTACAGAGAGATATACTTGTTACAAAATGACTAAGGTGAAATTTTAAATTTATATATGCTTATATCAATACAGCTATTATTTAAATTCATGTTTGTGTGGAGAGAGGAAGTATATTGATATTACTTAGAAAATAGAATTCTATGAAAGGTCTAATTTAGAATTTCATATACTGATAGAAGACTATAATAATTAGTTATATTGTAATATATTTTAAAAATGTATAATGAAGCTTATATAAATTAGAAGAAAACTGACAAATCTACCACCTCAGAGAACTCTACAAATACTCCTTCTGTGTGAAGATAGACCCTACATGAATTAAAGATATAAAACATATTAACAAAGGGAAAAGAAAGAACTGAATCTTTCATTATTAATAGCTATGGTATATAATTTATATAAATGTAAATGGACAAAGCACTCCGATGAATAAGAGATAGGCATCTATAATCAACTCATTTAGATTCAACAACAAAACAGAGTGAAGTCAAATGACAGAAAAAGACATTTCATGTCAACAGAAATAAAAAAAAAAAGAATTCTGAAGTGACTCGACTGCCAGATAAAATAGAATCTAAGACAAAACTTATTAAAGACAAAGAAATAGTTTCTATATGATAAAAATATTACTCTATCAAGAAGATAGATACAACTATTACAACATACACACACCTAACAACAGAACAGTCAAACATATGAAACAAAAATGACAGAATCAAGAGATGAAGACAATTTAACAATATTAGTTGGAGGTTCCAAGACTGCTTAATCAATAATGGATATAAACAACCAGACCAAAGAAGATGGAAGGCTTGAGAAGCACTGTAAACCAACTAACACCATTAGACATGCAGATAATACCCAACAATATGGTGGCCTCAAGAAGAGCCGCATAGTGACATCACCAACCGACATCCCAACATGGATGGGGGAAATCTTTCAAGGCCCCACTCCTAGATGAAGAGCTGCTGAGAGAGGGAGATTAAGTCTTCTCCAAGGATGGGTATCCCATCCCAAGCGGTCATCCCTTAAACACACATACATATGAACTCAATAGGTTACACTTATCTATACATATATGTGGCTATACATATACTTAACAATAAAAATTAAAGAAGAGGTCATATGGTTGAGAGGGAGTGGAGAGACAGAATTGAAAGGAAGAGAGTGTGGGGTGGAAGTGATATTAATACAGCATTCACATATGAAATTCTTAAAAGTAATAAATGATTTAAATTTTTCTTTGAAAATGTCTAAGGTGATTGAGTTTTAAATAAAGACATGTCTAAGATAAGATAGTTACCATGGCAAATTCTAGAAAACATTTAAAAAATAGACACTAGTCTTCTATAAATAATTTCAAAGTATGTAAAAGAAAGAAAGATGTTTTTTACTCATTCTATGAAAGTCCTAATATCAAAAGCATAGACACACATCATAAAATAACTATAGACCAAATAGCTTGTAAATATATGCACAAATAATACTCAAAAAAATCTTAGCAACCTGGAAAATAATAATTCACTATAACCAAGTTGTGTGCCACAAAGGCAATATCTATTTAACATACAACAAATGGTTGATATAACACCCCATTTTAATAGAAAAAAAGAAGATAATCATCCTGCTTATCTAAATCAGAGCAACAAACATTTGAAAAAACCCAATACTCAATATAGAAATTAGAAGTTAGCGGGAACTCCTACTAGCAAATAAACAGAATCTTCAAAACTCACAGTTAGTGTCATAACTAATGGTGAAAGCTTTTCCCTAAGATGAAGAACAGAGTTACTATATCACTCTCACCACTTCTATCCGTCATCATATTATGCTCAACCTAATTAGACAATAGTTTAAGATGATCTCAACTTGCAAATTATATATCACTATATATATATAAAACCATGAAGAATCCGTAAAAACCCATTTACTAGCTAATAATTTCAGAAAATTTGTAAGCAACAAGATCAATGTGTAAAAAATAGTTAAATTTCTATACAATACTGAGTAATCAGAAAACATAATAAAGAAAATAATATCATACAATACTACAATAATTATTAAAAGAAAATATTTTAGACTAAGTGAATCCATAAAAGTACAAGACATATATACTGGAAGTATAAGATAACATTGAAACAGAAAGCATGAACAACAAGAGACATCTATACTCACAGAATGATAAGCTTAACATTACTAGGATCATAATATTTCCCCAAATTGCTCTACTGATTCAATGCAATGCCTGTGAAAATTCCACCTACCTTTTATTCAGAAATGTAGACTCTGATTCAAAATCTCATGGAAAAAATACAGGAAAAAACTGGTGTGTTCTTTAAAATAATGAGAAAATTTAGAGGGCTGGCATTTTCTGATTTCAAAATTCACATAAAATCTATAATAATCAAAACAATGTGACTCTGGCATTTACACAAACATAAAGATCAATGGAACAGAACTGAAATTCTGGAAACTGGTTATTTAATTATCAACAGCAGAGTCAAGACAATTCCAAGGGGGAAAGAATCATCTTTCAACACATAATCCTGGGATAATTGGAGGTCCGCATGCTAAGAATGACTATGAACCCCCACTTCACACCAAGTACAAAACCCAAGTTTGAGTTCATAAGAAATCTCAGTATACTAAACTTACAGGAGACTCGGCTGTAAATCTTCATGATCTCATTGCTGGCAAAAGTTTCTTAGTTATAACACCAAAATAAGCAAGAGATAGTACTGGATTAAAATTTAAAATGTTATGACGTGGGGTCACATGAAGATGTAACCACAGAATGGGGGGAAAAAACATTTATGAAGTGTATCTCTGCTGAAGGCCAAGGGCACAAACTATCCCAAATCCTTACAAGTCATCAATTAAAATAAGAACCACCTAGAAATTGGACAGAGAATTTCAATCTACTGTTCTTCAAAGAAGATGGATAAAGACCACACAGAAAGGTGTCGGTATCGGTACAGAGTAGAAAAGTAAGCCGAAACAAAAATGGAGCTGACGGTCCCTCCAGCTAGTAAATGTGGCCATGTGACCTGGCAACTTCAGTCCTAGATACATACGCAAGAGAAGTGAAAGCACATGTTCGTACCAAAACTCGTACACAAGCACTCACTGCAGCCTAATAAGTAACAGTCAAAAAGAGGAAACAGCACAGATGGCGGTCAGCCTATAAACGGATAAACAAATGCGATGCATCCTCGCCATGGACCATGGCAGAGACTCCCTGCCATGTACGCAGCATGAAGAGGAATATCACACGCTATGGCCTGACTAGTCTTAAGAACGTTATACTGTCTGGAGGAGTTAGTTGCATGGGGTGTATATGAGCAAAGTATGTTGTATACATGTATGAAATTCTCAAAGAGCATAAAATATTGCACCTTTGAAAATGTGAGATGGCTAGGAGTGTAAAGGTGACTGATACCAAACTTGTAAGTTAAATCTCCATGACTCACACGGTGGAAGGAGAAAACTGACTCATGAAAGTTGTCCTCTGACCTCCACGCCTGTGCTGTGACACAGGAGCCCATGTGCATGCACACATGCATGTGTGTGTGTGTGTGTGTGTGTGTGTGTGTGCGTGCTAATAATGATAGTAAATAAATGAAATGTGATTTTTAAAATTTAAATGTACACTAATTGAAGAAACCTATCAGAAAGCCCCTTTTACATGATTTCATTCTTTTGCAATGTTCAAAGAGCAGAGGATACAAGATGGAAACAGATTTATAATTGCCATGGTGGGGATAAGGGAAAAATGGGTAATGGGTACGGTATTTCCTTTTAAGTTAATAGAAACATTCTAGTTAGCATTAGTTAGTGGCTGTATAATATTTGAGAAAACACTAAAAACTTACTACTGTATACATTAAAGTATTCTACATTGTTACATACTTTACAACTGTGAGTTTCATTCTGTGTGAAATTTTTTTTTTTTTTTTTTTTTTGGTTTTTTTTTTTTTTTTCTTTATCAAGACAGGGTTTCTCTGCGTAGTTTTGCGCCTTTCCTGGAACTCACTTGGTAGCCCAGGCTGGCCTCGAACTCACAGAGATCCACCTGGCTCTGCCTCCCGAGTGCTGGGATTAAAGGCGTGCGCCACCACCGCCCGGCTTCTGTGTGAAATTTTTATGCTACATAATGGAAACTCAAATATAAATGCAAAATGGAAATTCAAAACTAGTAATAATAAACATAGTATTTATAATCACTGGAAGGGTGTAAAAAAAAACAGCAAGTGTGATGTCAATGCTATTACGTACATTTAGAAGAAGCCATAGCAGGTTGAACATAAATGAAGTTAATAAGTCAAACACAAAGGCAGGGAAAAGACCAGCAGAGTAAATGCAAAAAGAACTGCAGGGTGGAGTTGTGGATAGAAAAAACTCAAGCAGGAATTAGAAACATCAATTGCCTTAAATCCAAAGGTCTGAATACCTGTAAGTAAACAAGATGGCCTTTCTCAAACCTGACCAAGTTAAAAGGAGAAGACTCAAGGCTTTTCTAAAATACAAAAGGGATGTTTTCCCAGCAACTGCTGAACTTACAAATCCACTTTTTCAATTTTTTTTGTGCTCATTATCATTATTTTGTGCTTTAAAGACAGAGGAAAGAAAATCAGAAGGTGCACCCTGCTTTAAAAAGTCAGCTCTCTTTTGTTATAGCTCTTTTAGTTCTGAAGAATAATCAAGCAACTTAGAAACCTTTGGATCCCTGAGAGCCTGGGTGCCCTATGGACAAGTACCTCTTCTCAATAATAATATAAAACCTGAATATTTAAAGAAATAATCTGTAAGAATCATCTTTATAACTGAAATTGTATTGAAACACACACACAATTCAATGTCCTCTTCCATCATAATGGGCTCTGAAGAAAAGCAGAGGGGCAAGGATGATCTTGGCACATTCTGCACATTTTATTGGACAAAGAGCAATGGATCCCTAGGAAAAAATGGAGAGGAAGAATTCCAGATTCTCAACATTAGATGTTGCACTTGTTTAAAGGCCTCTATCAGACCATGTCAACTCCAAGGTCACAACAAAAGGAGCAACAATCTAGCCTTGAGTGGATTTGTGTAGTGTTGTAGTCAATGTTAGTGTTATTATTCTGTAAAGAGACACCATGACCATGGCAACTCTTATAAAGGAAAATAGTTAATTGGGGCTAGCTTACAGGTTCAGAGGTGTAGTTCATTACCATCATGGAGGCACGCAGGCAGACATTTTGCTGAAGAAGGAGCCAAGAGTTCTACATCTAGATGGACAGACAACAGGAAAAGAGACACTGGGCCTAGCTTGATTGAGCATTTGAAACCTCAAAGCCCACCCTCAATGACATATTTCCTCCAACAAGGTACGCATACTCCAACAAGACAAATGTGGTGATATATTGTGTGCCCTAATAAAATTTGCCTGAACATCAGAGAACAGAACAAGCCACTAGATTAAACATAGAGGCCAGCCAGTGGTGGTACACACCTTTAATCCTAGCACTCTGGAGGCAGATATCCATCTAGATCTCTGTGAGCTCAAAGCCACCCTGGACTACATGAGGTTGACTCAGTCTAGGAGAGAAAACAAAGCCAGGTAGTGGTGGCACACACCTTTAACCCTAGTACTTGGGAAGCACACACACCTTTTATCCCAGGAAGTGATGGCTGGGCAGAGAAAGGTATATAAATTGTAAGGAGACAGGAACTAAAGGCTTTTCAACAGAAGTGTCCCTTTCAGCTGGAGGCTTTTTCAGCTGAAGGCTTTTCAGCTGAGGAAGCTTATTCAACTGGAGGCCTATCGGTTAAGGCTTTTTCAGGCTGAGGAGTTGGTGGGGTAAGAGGTGGTGGCTGTGGATTGTTCCTTTGTCGCTCTAATCTTTCAGCATTTACCTCAATATCTGGCCCTGAGTTTAAGACCATTTAGCAATTTGTGTTATAGCCACACCTCCTGACAGTGCCATTCCCTAGTGACCAAGAACTCAAATCTTGAGCCTCTGGGGGCCATTCCTATTCAACACCATATAACACTGCAGTGCCTATTCTAAGTAGGAACAATCAGTCTGTGGGAAAGAGAATGCTAGAACATGCCCATGCTCTAGTACTCCATAGATGGAACTATGTAGGGAAAGATGGGACTCACCTGACATCTCCAGGATAGTATGTACATGGACACACCCATCTCCTTCCACAGGAGACCTCTGTCCAGTATCATCACAGATGCCCATGGCACAGAAGTTCACAGATGGCCTTCAGAACAAGGGGTCTCTGCTTCCCATCTGGTGACTTTCCTTAGACATGCAGACAAGGGGCTTGGAAATCATTACGAATCAAAGGATAAAGTTTCTAAAATCAGCCTTTCCCCAGCAATGCTGACCTGAACACCTCACAAATTTTAATGACAAGAATTACAAATTCCATCTTTACAAAAGAATGGAATCAGAAAAAAGAAAGAAAGAGAAACAGGGAGGGAGGGAGGGAGGGAGGGAGGGAGGGAGGGACAGAGTCAGAGACAGAGACAGAGAGAAAGAATGATAATTGTTCAGTCCACTTTCTGTGATAGAAAAATTGAGAGGAAATTAAGCTTAACTTGCCCAGTATCTATATGGGATGCTTCTAAGTCTTGGCTCCCACCTCACAGGCTCTCAAATGGTCAGGCTGCCATGTTGCAACTTAGCTCTCCTCTCCTCTCTGTGGGTCTCACTCCTGCAGTCATAGCCCAGCAGAATCCTGCCCCAGAGATTCTGCACTGCCTGGCCATTTCCCAAGAACTCTTCATACATTCTGGGAACAACCTCAATCACTTCTTTCCACTTTGGGTTCAAATATCATTGTGAGCATGGGGCTCTTCTGATCACTCAACCAAAATTGAAATCAGTCGTCTTCTAGTCTGCCACCTCCTCCTTAGTTTCATTGCCTTGCTGTTATTTCACACAATATATATTAAATAGTTTCTCTGTTGCCACATTTTAGAGGTTTTTTATTTTTTTGTTTTTCCAAAGCAGACCAATGACAAAGCATTTAGGACAGGTCATTGGCCTAGATGATGATTTCAGGTAACAAGAATAAGGCAGGGCAGAAGGGACCACCAGCATCCATAGAATGGTCAAGTCATCCCTGGCCACAGGAGGTGTTAGTGATGCAAAAACTTCTGTGATCAGAGTACAGGACACAGATGTCCCTGAAGGCAGGCAGACAGGCTGCTGTATACAACCCTGCCTCCCAACTCCAACTGCTAACTGTTGTCCCTTCTAGCTCTACACCCTCTTTCCAGGAAGAAAACAGATCTCTCATCCTCCAAGCCCTCACTAAGAACGCTTCCTGGTGGAGGAGTGTCTGCACCTGCTCAGATTGTCCGTCATATCTGCAGCTGCAACAAATTAAAGGTGACAGCAGTGGAGATGCAGGCCAGAGATGTTCACCCATTTGCAGGCCCCACAATCTAGGATGGACAAACACTGTTTTCTTCCCTCGGGCAGCTCCCATACCTGGAAGTACCTGCCACATAGAAGGTCTTGAATCTACCTCTCTGCCTGCTGAGTGGACTCCAGGTCCTTGTAGCAATGCCTGTAACCAGAGTCCTGCTCTGCTTTGACCATGTCCCCTAAGTTCACTGTTAGAAAACTAACTCCCAAATTCATAGATTGATGGTATCCCAGGGTGACACATTTGGGGGGTACTTAGGATTTGATAGATCGTTGAAAATAGGGTTCCCAGATGCAATGGCAGCCCACAGGTTTACTTGGACTCTCCTAGTGATGCCCTCTGCCATATGGCAACATTGTCTCTTGCCAGATACCAGTGCCATATCCCTGGACATCTCAGTCTCCAGCTCTGGGAGCCAAAGGCACTTATGCAATTTATAAATTACCTGTTGACAGGTATTTTTGTTGGAGCAACAACAATAACACAAAAATAGACAAATCCCCAACATTTTTTTTATTCATAAGGAAAATATTGAGGGTTACCAGAGACAGATGCCCTTGGAATGATGCAAATGCAGAGAATTAAGAATGCTCCTTTACCAGAGATCCAAGGGTGTGGTGACTGAGGTACACCAGGGCTGAATTGGCCTTCAAGCAGACCATAAGTCATCAAGAGATCTCAGACTTGGGGAAGAAAGGAAGAATCTGTCAACTGTAGGCTGAAAAAAACTTGGGATGCAGTTGGCAGTTATTAGCTCATCTATAGATGTGTTACCTTTTAAATTAGGCTGACTTTAGCCTCTCACTAAGCCTTTTATTGATAGAATCTGCTTTTGAACCTTGGATGTGTGTGCCAACAATAAGGCTTCCATAAAGACGCAGTAAGTTGCAAGAAAGAAATGTCACACATCCAACCATCCTTTCCTTTGATCATTGTTATTTTAATCTTCCACTCAATGGTATTAACATATGCATCCTCTAGTTTGCTATTTTGGTTATTGCCCTGCACAACTGAAAACCTTACTTTCACTCAAACACAGTATGTTCTTTTCAGTGTTTCCAACATTAAAAAAGGAAAGAAAGGAAGAAGAAGAAGAAGAAAAAAAACCTTCAGCATAGTTACAGCCAATACATTAAAAGAGAGATTGGATTTATTTTTGATGAGGAGGTTTTACAGTGGGGAAATGTGACCATCTCAGTTGGCAAATGTTTGCACTGAATTATAAAAATCTTCAAAGAAAGAGAAAATTTCCCCAAACTATTTAAAAATCTTCATAAGGGACCTCCCACAAATGATAACTTCTTTAAAGTAGAAATTGCCCTAAAGATGTACAAATCTTCACAAAAGAATACCATCAAATGATTAGAACCTTACCAGACCCCATCTGGATTTAAGTTCCAATAATAAGGGTCAGAACCTTGTCCATACCTAGTTTTAAAAAAAATACTATAGAAAAGCACATATTTTAGTATTTCCAGATGTAGATGGAACATTTTTCGTTTTGAAATACAATGAGAAAATTTTTTCATGCTATTTTGGAAACGATGTATAGGCTGAAGCAAGCAGAGAGAGTTATTTGAAAGTGGTCAGGCCCAGAAGACTTGAAGGCAGGTAAGTCTGAATTGTGGTTAGAAACCAATCCTGTGTCTTCTGCCCCAGGCCCACATCATTTTTCTAGGCTCATTTTCATTGGTCAAAATATTAGGTAAGTATTTCTGGAGTTGTACTCAACTGTACTCTGCCATGTACAAATTAGCTGGGAGACACTGAACATGGAGAAGTTACAGCCGAACATGAACAAAAGCCAAAACAGAGTTAAAAAAAAAAATCCTTGGCCTAGAAATCCACACGCATACCCCCATATTCACACCTCTTTCTCCTTTAGCATATTGCTCATCTGTGTTTAGTTTTGAACGTATTTTGCAGAGATATTAAGACATAACAGCAGCTCCATCTTGCTGAATCTCTGAGTGTGAAATCTGATGTCTCCACTGAATCACTTTTTGTAATCACTAAGAAAGTATATGGAGGGGTTACGTCCACTAACATCCACTCCACAAGGTTGTCCAGTAAAGACAGATTATTATGTATCTTCTCCCAGCAGCTTCTCCCTATACAAAAGCATTTAGAAGTAGGGGGGTCAGGGAGGTGTGCTTTTGTCTAAACCATTTGCACATTCTGTCAAAGTAACAGGTCAGTAAGTACGTGCACCACCCCCATGTCTGTACCGCGTCTTAGCGTGTTTTGCTGTTAGATTTTTGGGATTTTATTTATGCTTTCTTCTTGCTACCTGTTTTGTTGTTTGTTTGAGCTATATTCATGCATACATTCTTCTTTCAGACTGTCATTTTATGAGTCATGTAAACACTATTGTCTTTTCTACAACTCTTGAAACTAACATCACCCAAGGCAGAGCCATTACTGATGCAAACTCATGAAACAACCTCAGGACTCTATGGGACACTAGAGGGCATCCACATTACGTTCTGGCAAAGAAAGAGTCTGGCTGCATTCTGATAAGGTCCTAAAATTTTGAATGAGGCTGAATTAAAAAAAAAAAAACTAATGGACTTACTTGTTTGGCAAAGGCATTTTCAAGAAAACGTAACACCTAGGATGTGGCAGGGTTACTGCTCACTGCTCTTAGTCAGCTCTACATTGAGAAAGAGCACAGGGATAAGAAAAAAAATGTACATTTCAGCTTGGAGAGACAATGAGAAGGTTTAAGGCACAGAGCCAATAGCTGTAACTGCCGAAGACATCCGGGCCATTGTAGAGAAAAACGACAGTTCTGCATTGGGAAAAAAGGAAAGGGGCCTGAGATCAAGACCCCACCCCTAAAGATTCCAACTTGTGAAAACATGAATTCATTTGAGAGGGGGTAGCCTGAGATGAGAATGCCACTGAAGACGTTCCTTGCTTGGAAACAACCACTTAGGAAAGTGGTCTTTTAGATTCAGACACCCAGGTACACAAAGGCCACTACAGAGATGGGACAAGAGGACTGCACTACATCTTGAAGTGGCAGCAGAATTTGGCCGTGTTGTTCTCGTAACAATGATTTTACAGACTTAAAAAAAAAATGCAAGAGTTACAGGGTCATTGACTTGCACCAAGATTCCAGGACGTTGCTGAGGCCAGTTAAGTTATGGCCGAGTGGTAAAAATCTAAGTTGTGGTAAAGATAGAAGGATGCTGACAATGGAAGGACCATGGTGGGTTTGCCACGGAAAACCATAGGCACCAAGTGGACCTGGCCCAAGAGAGAAGCATGTCACTCGGGAAGCAAGCTAAAGGGGGAAGGCTGCCCAAAGTCGTTAGAGCTCTGATGAACCGTTTACAGGCCACACAGACTAGTCATGGAGCTACAGGATTTGTTATTTTTCCTTGCTGGATTTCAGTCTTGCACTGGCACAGTCATTCCTCCGTGTATTGTCATCCCTTCCTTTCCGAAAGGGAATGTTTATTCTGTGCTCTATAGATTGGAAGTATTTAACTTATTTTTCTGTTTTACAAGGTCTCACCATTAAGTGATTGTCTTGAGTCTCAGAAGGCATTTGGAGATTTTAAATAGTGCTGAGGCTGTGGAAAACTATGGGGACTTTTGAAATTGGGACATTTCAGAAATATTTTTTTATCAGAAAATGGTCATGAGTGTACTGGGACCAGGAGAAGAAGGTCATAGATTGAACATAAAATGTCCCCCGTAAACTTCTGTGTTTAAACACTTGGTCTCCAGTTGGGGGAACTGTTTTAGAAGGCTGTGGAACACTGAAGAGAAGTAGCCTTGTGGGAGAAAGTAGAAGACTGACTACGGGAAGGAGGTATTAGGTTTTATAGGCCAGACCTACTTCCTTTCCACTCTCTGCTTCCTATGCCACCAAGATGTTCCAGACATACACTCCTGCCGTCATGCTGATTCCTAGTCTCGTAGCTTCCTCGTGCTGCACTGTAGCCTCAAACTGTGAGGCAAAATAAATACTTCCTCTCTTAAGTTGCTTGTCAAATATTTGGTCATGATAATAAGAAAAACAACTGATTTACTAACCAAGATTTATTTCTGTAAATCCTCAATATGAACCTTTTACTTGCAAGTGGGTGTGATGGTTTGAATAAGAATGGCCCCTATCTGCTGGGCCATGGTGGCACAGGCCTTCAATCCCAGCACTCAGGAGGCAGAGGCAGGCAGATCTCTGTGAAAATCTCTGTGAGTTTGAGGCCAGTCTAGTCTACAGAGTGAGTTCCCATCCTTCCTAGCAGATTTTCATCACCACAGACAGAGAACCTATTCTCTTGTTTCATTCTAGGAATGAATTTGCATTGTGTCTTCCCATTCAATACAGATTGGACTTAACATTCTTCTGATTTCTAAAAATGGTTCCCTGAAAAGCATTGGGCTCATGAGTGTGGAACCTGTGAAGATGGCTTCTCCTTACTCAGGAAAGGTGATTGTTAAATATTCTGGAAACTAGTAAGTAGATGTTAAGCAAATGGCAGCTACAATTGTGCTGTGATACAAATGGGAAGGTTTACATTGTGGAAATCGGCAAGTGCTACGTATCAAGACATTGCTGGATAAGGCTTTTGAAAGGCAGTATAGTAGTACACTACCTCTCCACCACCTCACTCTCTGTAGAGTGACATCTACTTGTCTATTTGCTCCCATCTCAGCTCCTGGGCTTAGGGCAACCTTCAACAATAACTTTCCAAACTTTCCTGGATCCCTGGAAAAAAACTTACTGGAGACTTTTCAAATCTAGAGGCAAAACAAGAATTCATGTTCATCCAAGGTCAAGGCCAATCCCTATAAAAAGCATAAGGAAACCTGGACAAGAAACTAGGGTAAAGTGTGAAAAGACTGCAGGAGGCAAAGGTATGTGTTCCACAACAAAAGACCCTGAAAAACAAGACTAGGGGAGATGATCTAGTCAGAACTCTAGACACCTCTTAGAAACAGTCACTACTCAATTCTGGACCAAAAGCTCAGAACAAGAAGGATTTCCTATTCACAAACAAGAGAATGGTTTCTTACATCAGATATCTTCCCAGTGTTTTGTTTCCTGGTCCCCATCCTGGACAGGGAACTCCTCCCCTGCAGATTGAAGGGAATCTACAAAAGAAACTTGATAGAAAAATGAAATGCTCCTTTTTGCCTTCTTTTCACAAATTTCCCCAAAGTCCTCCTCTTCCCTCATACCTCCATAATGCTTAGTAATAACTTAGGACCTAGAAAACTCATTACTTCCTCTTACTTCCTTTCCTGAAAGAAACGCTAGAGCATCTACAAAGATGACTAGTTAGACGGAGGCGTGGTGGCGTGAGCTGTTAGACACCCAGACAAATCCAATCAAAAGGCATCAGTCATTCCTATATGTTTTCTTAGCCATTTTGATTCATCAACACTTATCCTAAATTATTTTCACAATGCAAAATACAGAATGCATTTCCCCTGTTCAAAATACCTACCAGAAGGAAAATGTTAGAGTACAAAATTTAAAAGGAGCATGACCAATTCATCAATTAACTCTTGTCCCTAATTTTCATTTGGAGATAACAGTAGAAAATAGGTTTTGGAAAGGAGAAAAACACATGTTAAATTTTACTGTGCCTATTTCATTTTCCCCCAGATATTCTAATTCTTTCACTAAAGTCACCTAACCATCAAACTCTTCTATAAGTCATAAGTTTAAACAGTCCACTGAGCCAATGCCTTTCCCAGCTGGTTCGTTGTCACAGATGATGTATTGATTGCAGGTTAGATACATGTGTCAGCATCGGGCTGTTTGTCCAGAGCAAGTCCCATGGGCTGCCACACAGCCTCTGTGAGTCTATGCCAGCTAGATTCTGTTGGCACTAAAGTCCTGCAGTGTTTGTCCTGGCAAGACCACCTGGGAGGCAGCTGTCCCAGCTCTCTGTCAGATGTGGGATTTTTCAAAAACTGTGTAAGCAGGTCAGTGTTTGTTTCCAGAAGTCTGTGAGACTGTTAGGTACCTCATTCAATTTGTATGTTCTTTGCCAAGAGAACCAGAGGAGAAGCTCAGGGTCCCTACCTCCAGCCTCCCAAAGGCACCTGGCCCAATTCTGAAGCCCATGTGGACTTTAGTCACTGAGAGCTCCCATCTAGAAAGATATGTGTTGTTTCTTTAGAGCTCCTCAGGTCTTCCAGCCATGGGAGGGGGTGCAGACTGGCTTCTTGTTCCCATACAGACCCTTGCCATGTGTCCCCTTCCTCTGCAGCCATCCATCCCCTGGAACAATGATTCTAATCACATCTTGAGTTTAAGCATTAGTATTATTCTGTCTGAAAAAGCAGCTAATCAAATGAACAAGCAAAACTGTGATTCCTCTTTGCTTCTTGACTTTTCTCCCAAAAGACCAGGACATCAAATAATTATGTTTGAATTTGATTTTGAAAAATGACATTGTCCCCCCACCTCCACAAAAGAACTCTAAAATGCTTTGAAGACTGTTTGGAATTATTTAAATGAAGTTGACCTTTGTCATACTTGGGTTTTTCCTATGCTAGTCCCTGAATGTGAGATTTCTCCCACAAGCACTTGTGTTTAAACACTTAGTTTCTATCTCCTGGTGCTATTTGGGGTGCTATAGAACCTTTGGATGGGGTATGGCTGGAGGACATCGGTCACTAAGGGCAGGCTTTGAGGGTTATAGCACAGCCTTACTTGCAGCCTGAGCTCTCAGCCACAGACATATGATGAGCCTCAGTATAAGATTCCACCACCAGCATCCAAACTGCCATGCCTTCCCTTCATCATGTGTGCCCTGTAAACTGTGAGCCAAAATAAGTTGCTTCTATCAGATAGTTGAACAAAAAGAAAAATATCTCACTTTGTAGGGAGCTAGTTTTGAGGGTAGAAGAGTTCAATCTCCAGCTCATTTAAAGGCTTCTGTCACTTAGCAACTCTGTAACAGATTTAAAAATATACCTATTAAGGATTTCTGGTTGCAAGTAACAGGAGGCAGACATGACTAACTCATGCTCAACAGGAAAGCAGGGTTGTTGGGGATTTTGTTGTTGTTTTTGTTTTTTCAGAAGTTCATGGCCTGGATGGAAGATGTGACTATGAAATAGAAAAGAAACAAGATCCAGGGCAGGAGGCAGAGGAGTGCATCAGGAATTAATTGATCATCTCCTTTGCATATTTCAGAGAAAATAAAGGCCAGCATTTTCATCTCAGCTGGAGAACCAACAAGCCAGAAGGAAATGCTTGACTCAGACCAGATTCTTGGCTAGCTTCCTAATGTGCTCTAAGGCAGTGAGAAAAGACCCTAGAGGAAGGGACTTCAGGGATCACACCTGCTTCTGTGGGGAAGAGGGAGCTGCTTTCATTTCCCTCTTCTTCCAAGAAGAAATACCATGAGGTAAAGCCAACTCTCAATAATGAACTCAGTCAAGGTGTTGTTGCAGGGAAGGGAAGCAGATGGTGGGCAGCGATAACCTAAAATGGCATGTGTCCATGGATACTAGACTTGGGCTTTCCAAGTGTTCTGGAACTTGAGGTTATGTCAGGGGGTTGACTCTGCTTTATGAAGTATTGTTATCTGATGACTAAGGTCTTGGGATAAAAGATGTTCTGGTCCCTTGGCCAGAAATTTTCATTTACTATGAGCTTCTTTGAATCTGCTGGGTGCTAAGCACTGGATGGGTCACATGAATAATTTTGGATGACTGAATGTGAACTTGTGCTTATGTCTCACATGTAAGAAGGGAGTGGGCAAGCAGAGAAAGCAAGTCAAATGAACATTAAGAGCAAGCACAGAACTAGGCTTTCTATAAGAAATGGAGGGGTGATCTAAGGAGTCTTCTTGGAGGACATGGCATTGATTCCATAGTTTTGATGACAGAAAAAGATTTAAGTCCATGACTAGCCAAAGCAAAAAAAAAAAAAAAAAGAGTACAATGATTTGACTGGAAGTATCAAAGATGATGTTTGAGGTAAGACAAAGAAAGAGAAGGTTAATGGAAAGGCAAGGCACGGCACGATGGTTTGACCCATGGCTGTCCTTTCCCTGAGCTAAGATGCAAACTAGGCCTCGGGATAGAATGACCAGGAATTTAAATCCCACTGAGTCAGAAAAAAGACTCCAAGTCACTACATTTCATCAGCTGAGGCAAATTAGTCAAGTGAAACTTCATAAGATCCTCAGCCACAGGAATGTAACACCCTTTTCTTGCCCTGAAACCAGCCATTTGGGGTAGTTATAATAAAAAAAAAATCACAGCATTTATCATCTTCCTAATTCCAATCTCTGCCAAAAAGGGAGGGGAGCATAATTGCTGATATTACTATTTTGTGCGTTGGGTGAGAGTTTCCAAAACCAATAACAATTAATTTTCTTTGGTGGTGTTAGCCAAAAAGGCAGCAAGGTGCCAGGTTTCCAGGATCCTCTTAGGTCATCTGGCGTCTGTGAACAATGACTGTGAGGAACCAGCCCTCAGAGGCCAGTAAAGTTCTGTTATTAACCCCAACCTCTGAGATTTCATATCAAGGCCGTTCCACATCACAGCAGGTACAAAATCTAGGATGGAAAATGTCAGGCTGGATACACATTTTGTTCACAGAAATATTGCCTTAACATAGCTGAAATCCTTGGAGATCTTCTCTACGTAAGGCTTGAAAAGCACACGAGGCTTGGCTTCGGATGCCTTTTTGACGCTGCTCCAGATACATTTAAGAAATGGGTCTAATTTTGAAGGATATATTTGGGCAGTCCACCAAGACCTAAAAGTGGAATATCCATCCTGATTTTATGCTAAAAGAATTAAATAAAATAAAGGCAGCCAAAACTGAAATTTCCGAAGACATTTACACAAATCAGCTCCTCTTTCTGTCAGCTCTTAAAGGAGAAAGTTAAAGAAGAATGTAGAGACACTATGCTGTGTGTCCCTGGGAACAAGAAAATGCCCTCATAACATCTCCACCTACGCTGTAAAAAAAGACCCCTTGTGTCATAAACACAACTTATCTTTACTTTCTTTTTCTTTAACATAATATTTTTATTGATTATTTGGAAATTTCACATAATGTACCCGGATTGCACTCATTTCCCAGTCCTCTCAGGTCTACTCTCCTACCCTTGTAACCCGCCTCCAAAAGAAGAAGAAGGAGGAGGAGGAGGAGGAAGAGGAGGAGGAGAAGGAGAAGGAGAAGAAGAAGGAGAAGGAGAAACACGAGTTCAATTTGTGTTGCCCATATACTCACTGGAGCATAGTCAAATTCCCAGTAGCCAGCCGCTTAAAGAAAACTGAATTCTTCCCCACCTGCACCGCCACCAGAAACCCTCTATTGTGGAGAGCTAAATTTCAGTATCCTTATCATTGTTTTTAAGAATTCTTTTCATTGTTTCCTGTCTCAGCTCTTACTTTGTTTGGGGGGTAGGTTGGAGGTAAGGGTTATCATAGAAGCCTTCTATGTCCTTCTTTCTTAGCTGTGAGTCTTCAGTCATCAATACCATTGCAAAAGTAGCTTTCTTGCCCTTTACAGTCAGCAGGATCATGGATCATGTACTTCCACATGGTTTCTGGTGATAGCATAGACCACAGACATCCACATGGTCTCCAGAGTCAGCATGTGCCACAGAACTCAGCATGGTCCCCAGTGGCAGTACAAACCACCACGGACATCAACACAGCCCTCTGATATTGCATGGGCCACAGACACCATCATAGCCCTCATTTGTAGTATAGGCCAAGGATATCAACATGGCCTCTGGGACAACATGGGCCACGGACACCACCAATATGGTCCCCAGAGGCAGCTCAGCCCATGGACATTAACATGGCTTCAGGAGGTGGCACATGGCCAAAAACATCCACATGGTCTTTGATGGACCTGGGCCACAGACATCAATAACAGCTCCTGGCTGCAGCACAGACCACAGACATCATCATGGTCCTTGGCAGCATCACAGGCCACAGACATCAACACTGCTTCAGGCAGGGGCACAGACCACGGACGTACACATGGCCTTTGGTGGTAACACTGGTCATGGACATGAACACACTCCTTGCTGCAGCAAAACCGTGGACCCTAACATGGCCCTGGGTGGCAATAAAGGCCATTCACATCAGCATGGCCTCTAGTGGTAACCTGGACTTCAGATACTAACAAGGTCTCCTGCAGTAGCATCTACTACAGAAGTCCATATGGCTTCCAGTGGCAGCCCAGACCACGGACATCCACATGAATCTTGGGTTTCAACACAGCCTGGGGCTCTGGACAATGGATACCACCATGGCTTCCAGGGGCAGCATGGGTTTAGAGGTCTTTCAAGGAGGTCCAATCCAGAAAATGAACCATTATTCATATCCAACATCCTCTCATTGCTCAGAACCAGGGCAATCATGCAGGTAGGCAGCATGATCTGGGGCTGAGTCTGCACAGGCTCCAGTCTGCTGCACATCACCCTGTCAGCCCTACTCGGCAATGACATGTTCCTCATCCACCATAGCCTTCTTTCAAGCCTGTCTCTGTTTCTAGTTCTGTCTCTCTCCACCACACACTCACCACTCCATTCCTCCATCTTTCCCACCTCTCCACTTCATATTTGTTCATCATAGTGGCATTGGAAACTGCAGTTTGTCACACAGTATATATTTTTTGCCCTAACAGCTTTACAAGCAAATATTCATTGCAACAACTTGTTGGTCTGGTTCAAAGTTTCTGGTTTCTGAAGCACCATTAATGCTGGACCATTGCCTAGACCTGTCTCTAATATCCTGCTGTTGCCCAGGTCAGGGTGATGTTGCAGCTAGTCAGGGCATCCAGAGGCAGTTTCCACGTTAGCTGCTGGTTGCCTCACACCTCTGCAACCCAGATACCTGCCACACCAAGGTTCAGCATGGTTGACCTTTGTGCATGTAGCCTTTTGGCAGATCCACTGTCCTGCCGTCCATTTCCTAGTAGGGCAAGCAGCACAGGCTGCAGTCACCATGGCTCCATGCTGGGAGCTGGCTGGCAGGCCATGGTCGGCCCTAATCAGTACTGACCTATTCCTGCAGAAGCTCCAAAGCCACCGCACATCTCCCTGTCCTAGGTGCCACAGCCCATGACCTTTGTGTTTGTAACCTGCTGGCTGAGACACAGAGAGGAAGGGTGTAGATTCGTCATTCTCTGCAGCAAACAGCTCTGCTTTGCCATCTTTCCCAGTTTCATGAGTCCACGTTTTAAAAGTATTTTCCCATTAATAACCCCCCTTTTACGTTGTCCCAGAGCTACTGCAGGCTCTGCAGGCTCCTTTTCTGCCATTGTGTCATCCTTCAGGGCCTCCGTGGATCTTTCAGACTCCACAGAGCTCCTCAGTGTGTGCCAAAGGCCACAGCCATCTTTGTTTTCCTCATCTTCGCTTTCAATGCCTTAAAAACCCGTGATAATTTCCGTTTAAGAAGCATTAATGCTAAGGTTTGCCAGTACACAGTGCTTTCTGAAGTGCTAAGCAGGTGTCACTTTTTCGCCAGCTCTTTTTATTTTCCTCTCGGAATATCTTTTTCTAGACAAAATACTGTCAAGATAAAGCAGTGAACTCCTTGGGTGGTAATCAGTGAAATATGGGAAACTGTCTCAAATTGACTTAAAAATTAAAGGGAGAAAAGTTTTGAGATGTTGTAGGAAGGAAAGATAGTGGCTATTAGAAAGATTTTAAGGACCTCAAATGCACATGCATGAGATAAAATAAAGTGTGCCTGCGTGGGGCAGAGTAGAAAATAGACTAAAAGGAGGATAAGAAAAGGAGAACCAAGAGTGGGTAATGGAGGAAGGCTGGAGAGATGGACAGAGGTAGGAGTTATGGCACCTGTGTGGTGGCTCACAGCCATCTATAACTACAGTTCCAGGAGACTGGGTGCTCTCTCTGGCCAATCAGTCAGAAAGGGCCTTTCTAGCTCAGTGCAATGACTTTCTGTGAGCAGGCTGGAGGCCATATGGTTTTAACAATGTAGCTGACAGGATATCTGAAGGTTTGGCAGATAGGACTGTGTATTAGTTACTTTTCCTGTAGATGTCACCAAAAAAAAAAAATTACCCGACAAGAAGCAACTTAAAGGAGTAAGGTTTTATTTTAGCTCACAGTTTGAGGGGAGAAAGTCTGCCATGGTAGGGAATGCCATTATTTTGGCTTACGTTTTAGATGTTGATCAAAGGTCATCTGTCTACAGAATATCATTGTATCAGGAGAACGTGACAGAGAAAGCTGCTCAACTCATGGTGTCCAGAAAGAAGAGAGAGAGAGACAGAGTGCGGGAGGGAGGGAGGGGAAGAGAGGGAGAGAAGAAAGGAAGGAGGGAGGGAGAGAGGAAGCCAGGTACAATATACTCCCAGGGCACACCCCCAATGATGTAATTCCTCCAATGAGCTGTCAGTTTCTACCAGCTCCCTATAGTACCAAGAATCTACTAACCCATCAATAGATTAATCCCCTGAGGAAATCAAAGCCTTCAGAACCCAATTGCTTCCCAAAAGTTGATCAACTAGCCACCCAGCCTTTAACAATGAGCCGTCAACATCAACAAGTAGTTATTAACATTTTCATCATATTAGTAAGCATCTGCCATGTGCTATCCTCAACATCCTATTCAATGTTCACTTAGCTAAAGACTCATAAACCTGGAATGCTAAGGAGCCATTGTGATGGTGCATCATACATGCTAGGTAATTTGTGTCTTCTTGTTGTGAGGATCAAGAATGTTGTGTGAAGCAGGAATCCTAGGAATCATTTACTGTCTCATTATGAAAAAGCCACTAGGACCCTCTAGCTCCCTTCTTGCTGCACCTTCCAGCACCTTTGCAGTCTGTAATTATGTCTTGTCTTATTGCAATAGATGGCCATCTTTTTCACCCAGGGAAGGTGAAGGATGCTGTTGACTTATCACAACCTTTATGGCTCACACTGTGCCTTTCCCCATGGGAGCCTCAGATAAAAATGGGTTTAAGTTAATGAATAAACCTTTTCCAGTTTTTCAGAGAACCTGATTTTCTCACCACCTTTGCAATAAAATACTTAAGTTTCTGTGCCTTGCTATAATCAGGTAGTGATTATATTTATGTTTAAAGGCATTTAATTATTTCATTTACAGTAAAGCTAAAGTAAATAAAACTACAGTATTGTTTTTGGCAGTTAGCCTTATTGTCAAATTTTGATAACTTAGACTATTCTGACTCTTCCTTTTGATCTTGCCCACATCTCTCAGCCCTGTGGTAACATACCCAGTCTGTTGCAAAACACTAAACCAAATGACCTTGAGTCTGGTGACCACAAATCTTGGCATTTTTGGAGCAGGATCAATTCCCAGTATTCTCTCTCATGTATGTCTCTGAGCAGATGCATTCACAATTCATAAACAAAACATTCTTTGGCAGATGGGTTCCCAATTTTTGATTCTGAAAATATGGTCACCAGATCCTCAAGACTTCGGAAAGGTTTCCTTAGGGATTGTTTAGGGGAACCTTGGGTTTTTGCCTAGAAATAAATATCAGTTCACAGTGCCAATTTCCATGTGTCAAGGCCCAATTCCAAGAAGTCCTGAGAATCTCTGTCTCCTACATGCCCATTGCAGCCTCCCACCTGTTTACCGTCTAGACTGGCCATGTAGTCACACTAAACTCTGCTCATAGGTTGGCTTCTCCACTTCTTTCTGTGTTGGTCATTTGATGGTAAGTCTTATATGACTCGGTGTGGCCTGTGACCCTTTCCACAGAACTTGGGAAGAAAGATTTATACTGGGTCTACCAGCTATCTTAGGTTACATTCCCCCAGGTCAAGTTCCTGAGACAAAAGACATTTTGGGGAAGATGACTCTAAGCAGTGCTGGATGGAACAGGGCATCAAGGAACAGAGCAGTGAAATAGGGGAGGAGTAGAGAATGGAGGAGATGAGAAAGTGTCAGGGCTCCTCTGTAGGCAAGGCTCATGGGGTCAGCCCCACTGGAGGCCTCTGGAAACAGAATATCCTACAGAGTCATCCCACAGAGGGGCCAGAAAAACGAATATTTTATCCATCACTTCCCATCTGAGATTGGTTGTGACTCACTCCTGGGGACTTTCATCACCACAATGCCTGCCTGCATCCCACCTTGTCCAAACCAACTGTGCCCCAGTGAATAAGCAAATCTCCTCGATAAGCAGATGCAGGTGCTTAAAGAAGAAGCCTAGGAGACCAACACCATCTACCACAAAGGCTAAAATTATCTGGGGAATGAATCCTATATACTTGAGCGTGGACTTTATGCTACAAGTTGACTCTGTACTGTCTAATTTCTCAGCCTCTGTGCCCATCCTAATTGTCTCTTGAAGCCCCTTTTGTCCTCCCAGGAAAGCTCTTGCTGGCCCCTGACTCATCAGTGCAGCCTCAGGCTAGTGAGCAGGCACGAAGAACAGCAACAGAGATGGATTTCTACCATTCAGCCCTGTTTTGCTCCCATGATAGAGCCCGTCTCGCATGCCACCACAACTGCACATCATGTGCTAGGCAGTTGCTCCTCAACATTTATCGGATATGACAATGTACTAGGTGTGGTCTTTCCCCAGGGGGCTTAAAATCTAAACAAACCCCTGACTGTCTTTGATGTGTGGTATTTTCTTCCCCTTTCATTTGGTGGTACTCTGCAGCAGGTGCTGACATTTTTATTATTCACACAGCCATCTCCAGGATCCCATCTCACTGGAACACTTGAAATTTATGCAGGAACTTTCTCCCAAGGAGGCCAGAGTTCTTTAAAAGAAACCATCTTTATCATCATGAGATCTCCCATGCAAGGAAGTCCCCATGTGAGAAAACATGTTTTCCCCAATTCTTACCTAGAAAACCCAAAGCCCACAGGGAGGCATGACTTTAACACAGGTCTATGGGTTGCCTGGGGCTGGGAGCCTCAGTTCCACATCTGTACAATAGGCCCAGTTGGAGGAATGTAAGTGAGACAACCCTGTGTTGATTCAGGACCAGGCTGTAGTAACCTGAGCGGGGACTGTTAGGTTACAGAAAAACAAAAGCTTTTACACACAGTTTCTCCTTAATATGCAACTTGCTGTAACATCTGAGCAGAGTAGGAAAACTTGAATTTAGAAGCTGGCCCCAGTGCCCACTCTACATGGAATTTCCATGTACCTTGTGCTTCCCACTGAGGAAACTACCCTCATCCTGGATAAGAGTGTCTCACCAGCACCCTTGTGGCTGGAGACTCCTGGGAGTTCTTTGAAGACAGTAATGCTGTTTGCAAAGGCAAAGCGATGCTTTTCAGTCCATTGTTCTCACTCTATGCCCAGTGACCTAATGGCCTGCATGTGCTTCTTCTTCCCTCAACAGGGGTATTGGCCTCATGATTTGACTTAACCAATAAGATAGGTCAAAGGGACAGAAGTTGAAGCCTTACAGCTGTGTTTGTAGGCTGTGTATGTGACCAGCCTCTTGTACTTTAAGACTCCCTGTATTAAGTTGGCACAGATTAGCCAAATAAAGAGAAGTCACAGGTATCAGTGTCTAAGCCTTGCACCTATATGAAATCAATGTTAAAAATAAAAATAAGTTTGTGAAAACAGCAATAGTTCCTATGCTAAGCCTCTCCTCTGTGCCCAGGCATGGCCCTCAGCCTTTAGTGTAACTTAACTCTCATCACTCACTGCCAGTAACTGTGAAGAGGCACAACTACCACCCAGTTTCACACATCTGGTAACAAAGGCCATGGAAGCCAGGTAACTGGTACAAACTCCTCTCAAAGAAATGAGCTTGCACCTTAAGACCATAGTATCTAAGGTTGGGTCCTAAGTCATTCTCAGCACATGGTAGCTAGACCACAGAGTCTATAGTAATGAAGACCAGAGAACTCTCCAGAACACAGATGCATTCAGGTACTATAGAACTTCGTGGTGGAGATCCTTAGCTACCACTGACAAATGTCACTAGTTCTGGGGTCTAGTGGGATTTTTACTAGCTATACAGTCTTGTCAAACACACCTTTAGAATTCCTTACACTTGTTGGGAAGAGACACCATTTGAACTCTTTTTTTTTTAAAAAAAAAAAAAAATGTATACCATGTTCTGTCTGCATGTTTGGTAACAGGCCAGAAGAGGACACCAGATCTCATTACGGGTGGTTGTAAGCCACCATGTGGTAGCTGGGAATTGAACTCAGGGCCTCTAGAAGAGCAGCCAGTGCTCTTAACCACTGATCCATCTCTCCCTCCAGCCCCTAGGATTCTTTACCTTTGTAAAGTAGACCAATGTCAGTCATTCCCTGATAGAGCCATTGTGGAGTAATTTTGTTGCTGTTTTGTTTTGAGACAGGGCCTCATGTAGCCCAGGCTGGTCTGGAACTCATTAAGTATCCAAAAAGGACCCTAAACTTCTGGTCTTCCTGCCTTTCCTAAACCTAAGTGCCAGGTTTACACCCATGAGCCACCATGCAGTTTTATACTTGCTGAGCATGAAGTCTGGGGCTTCCTGCACACCAGGCAAGCATTCTGCCATCTAAGCTATATCTCCAGTCCTGCTGCTGCCCTTTGCCAGCAGCAGGGCTTGAGGCAGGCCTGTAGGGACAATTTGCCCTGAAGATCTCTTTGGAAAAGTGAAACATACAGAAAAGCAGCAGAAGCCTTGACGACAAAAGTCTCCCTTCTCTGTGCTTAGTGCAGAGTGGCTCTGAGGAGGACAGAGTGACCCTTTGTCCCACTGCTGTGAAAACTGCCAAGTCGGCTGTAAACACGGACTCAGAAAGCTCAGCGTTAGATTTGGATTTGCACTCTTAGATCGGCATCCAATGCTTTGGGCCCTGACATCATCCTTCTTACTTGCCCATGAGTTTAGAAACACTAACGTTGCCAGGTGGGGGCCAGTGGCATAAGGCCAAGGGTAAGGCAGCATGGCTGCCAGCAACAGAATGGGTGGCCTCTTCTCAGGGACACTGGTGCTAGTCTGGCCTTCAAGAAATTAAAATATCCTTCACTTTCATGCAAACTTCCAAACTGACACACCTGTCCCTTCTCAGTATGACAGTCATCTTCTTACCTTTCCAGGGGAGACTGTCCCAAAGACCCCTTCAGCACACTGCCTTTAATGGGAATTAGTTTATTCCAGAACTTGGAGCTCTGAGACATCTTTAAATGTGGCCTTTGCAATCTCTCTTCTAAGCAAGGCCACGTTCTCCTTGAAAGTTTCCCAGGTGACTTAGACAGCTAAGGAGTCATTTAATAATACTGAAAAGAAATATGCAATGTTGTGTTGCAATTTTAAGCAGCTTATAAATTAGAGCATACCCCAGAACTAAGCATGACATATTGTAGCTCACCCCAGTGCCCTTCCTGGGGTCACAAACGAGGGCCAACATATGAAAGCAGGGCAGAATCTATAAATTATTATTAACTCTTTGATTTTGTCCTGAGTGTCTAAGACGAAGAAGTGGAATGGCTGGATGCAGGACCTAGACATAGCTCACCGGCTTGCTTGCCTGTGTTTTAACCCTGCAGCCCCAGTTCATCAAGAAACCCATAAAGAAACCTGAGTGCATACACTTCAACCACTGCCTTTGACTCCCCTAATGAACCCAGAATATCCACAGCAAAGTATGATTTGTGGGGAAAGGAATTCCAGTGTCTGTCATTCCATCTGTGCTGTAATAAAGTCTCATGGTTGACAACTTTATAAAACACTCTTGGGGTACCAGCAAGGCAAACCACTTCTGAGGAAAGGTCACCTCAAGGTTGTCTAGTTCCTCTGTGGATCTTTTATTGGCAAAAGTAGCGCATAGAAGGCCGGGGGATGTTTATCACATAATAGAGCACTGGGTTCTTAATATGCCACTTTTTAGAATCAATGAAGCAAACTTTATTTGAGTGGAGTCTGATGACCCACACATTTTTTAAATGATGGGGCTTTTTTGGAGAGAAGGGGGGACAGGCAGAGATAGAGCAAAAAAAGAGACAGAGAGAAACAGAGAGAGAAAGAAAGAGAGAGGAGGGGCATAGAAACTAACTTCAGATGGTGGATTTTGACCTCTACTGATCAAAAATTGGGGGGAAAAGGCTTTTCTTTTTCATCTAAGGTTCAATAAAAATTGGATTCTCATTACTTCTGTGACTATTTCCAAGTAAACGTATAATGCTCATTTCTCTATTTTTGAAAGTCACTCCAATGACCAGAAACCAACAGTTATCAGGACTGTGCATAAAGTAACACAGCCTGAGATGTCTTGGTAGGGTAATGAAAATTACAGCATATTACAGAATTTTGTAATGGAATCATTCAAAAACTGGCACCCACACATTAAGGGCCAACAGATTAGGGAAGGGAACAAAAAGGGAAAGGGCATGAGAAAGAAAATATGTTTTCTCTCATATGTGGATTCTAGATTTAATATATACATGACATGGAACCAGAAGGGGACTATTTGACCCTGGAAGGGGACTAGTGCACAGAACAGGAAGGGGAAGAGAGGTAACAGGAGGAATACCATCAAAGTACATTGATATACTGTAATGATAATGTCTTTAGGAACCATGTTTTTCACAATAAAAATACCCTAGTGACAACAATTTAAAGGATCAGCACATCTTTGGTTCTGTTATTTTTACATCCACCACACTGATTTTCATTTTTGGCTTTTATGGGGACAAAATTTGAAAAGGCCACTCCTCCTACTGCATAGACACCTCTACTGATATGCAACAGAAGACTGGGCTAGGGGCTTGCCAAGTGAGCAACACTCCATCTTGCCTCATATTGAAACAACTTCAGTGCTCCTTGCATGAATCAGCCTTTCTCCCTCGTGGCCCTTGCCTTGTCCACTCACGGCTTCATCAAAATTGTTTTGACTTCCTGTCTCCACCCAACCAGCTCTTGACTCGTTCACACTTAAGATAGTCACATCCTGCCCTCTTATTTCTATATCTGCAGAACAAGACAGACCAAGAAAGATAGAGGGGGTACCAATTATGAAATAGGAAGAAATTGTTGTAACTACTTCCCTTACCCAGACCCAGGTAACATGGCAGAAGAGTGGGAAGAGATAATTTAAGAGTCATAGAGTCATAAGATAGGGAAGAGTATCATGAGTCATTGTCATCCAGGTATGGCTTTACCATTGCAACCATGAACACACAGCAGCTGTGGAAGCTTGCACAAGATTTGGTCCTTTGATTTTTCCATTGTGGCTAGAGGGGACATCCATGAGACTCCATCCCTTTCTGAGGAACCAGTGACTACTAATGCTTGCTGGCAGAAGAGGTATTGTTTTCTTTAATGATGTAGCAATTGCAGGATGGTGTGTGAAGAAGGAGGGATTCACAGGGAAAGGAAGGGGATTCAAGAGGATAATGATGAATAAGATTCATTTCTAGATGAATAAGAAGTCAAGCTTTAGTCCAAGGAGATGTACAGACGGATGCTAGCCTTAGAAACCTAGATAGCTGGGAAATCACATGCTACCCACTTAACAGGAAGGATTCAGAAGTACAGGGAAAGCAAAGCCATTGGAGTTATCTGTGTCCTATGACAGACAGTACAGTTTACATGTACTCAATTTAGTAGATTTATGTGTTCTATCATCTGATTTTAAGAACACTAACTTTCAAATAATAGTTAGGTAGCTTTAAAACACAGATCCCTAAAAAGCATTAATGGTCAGAGTTAGCACTAGTAAAGAGGGCCAAGAGCTGCCACTTTCCTTCTTCCTCCTGAACAAAATCAAAACCACAAACATGCAGCAAATACAAGGTCAAAAGTGCTTAATTTTTTGGAGCCTTCTTCTCTGTCGAGAGAGTGGCCTTTGAGCTACTAGCTCTCCATATTGAGACATTGCAACAGACAAAACATTTTAAAAAATATACCCTACATTTCTGTGTAGTCAATATCCATAGAATCTTACAGCAGGAGAACTTAACATTATTGATAAGTGACACACACTAGATCACGGGCTCAGAAGTGGTTTATGGATAAGAGTGCATGTTCAAAAGCAAATAAAGGGCTTGCCTTGCAAGCATAATGACCAGAACTCAAGTGAAATAAGCTGAGCTTGTTGCCACACACATGTAATCTCAGTGCTGGGTCAATGGAGACAAGCAGATACTTGCAACTCAACAGCCTATTCGTCAAGTTCCGCGCTAATGGTAGACCTGTCTCAAAATAAAAAGGTAGATGCCATCTGAGAAATGTCATCCAAGGTTGTCCTCTGACCTCCATATCTACATGCACACTCATATTCATTCACATGCACATACATAATTAATTGTACAAAAAATATTAGTTCTCACATGCCTTTCTTTGGAGTTCCCCAGAAGCAGATGTGTAGGCAGCTGTACATACACCAGTCACTTATCAGAGTAGCCTGGGAAACAGCAACAGGGAAGAAGGCAGGCAGAGTATGAAAAATGGTAATAAGGAAGGTAGCCTGAGCTAATAGATGAATTACTCCTGGGGGTGGGGGTTATTCTGAGAATCTGAATTAGACACAACTCAAGCTCTTCCATTCCCAAGGAGAGAGAGCTAGGTGCTTATACTAGCTTTCATCAGTCATTGGCTCAGGACTGCTTCCAAGGTGGGAGGGTTAATTTTCTGATACTTCACCTTTGCAGAAAAACAGAGGCAACTGATGTCCTGAGAGCTCCTCGGGTAAAAGGATGCAGGTAGTAAGTAGGTGAGGGCAGTCAAGACAGCCTGAACTGCAGATGGCAGGATGTGGGACATCAGCCCAGGGCACCGCTCCAATATGACCTCTAAGAACACAATTGACACTTCTACTTATCCATTTCCAAGATGACAGAGACAGTGTGCCAGCTCTGGTCTTGATCTTAGGCCCCAATAGCACAAGATTAATTCATGAATTGTTCCCAAAGTCAAAGGAAGGGTTTTGCATTCCTCTTAAGAGATGGAGGCTGCAAGTCACTTGTCAAGCAGGGGTGGTGATAAAGCACACTTGGTATAGTCTGAAAGAAAAAAACAAGGAGACATGCTTTTCAAATGTCATTATTTCTCTGCTTTTCTCAGAGCTGGTATGATGAATCTGCATGAATTTTCCACATCTCCTTTATTCCATGTGTCTCTACCGTCTTCCCCAGGGATGGACATGTAACTTTAAACATAACCACCAAAGGCCTGACATTGGGTGTTAGTACTGAAAGTCAATCTTCCTCTGAAGTTGAGGTCATAAGGTACCAAGTTCATGTTCACTTGAAGCTACTAGGGCCATCTATCCTACCAAGGCTGTATGGTGGAACCCACCACTGGGGAAAGCAGAGCCAAGACAGGAGATCTGTAATTGTTCTGGAGGCAGTAGGGCCTCTGCTCCTTCAAGTCAGCATCTGTACAAAGGCTAATAGTTCCTGCTGGCCTGGGAGAGGGGACATCAGACTGGCTCCTGAGCTACCAGGAAAAAGTAGTAATGACCACATATGCAGTGCTAAACAGTTTAAGCCATTCCTCCCCTAAATATTCTGTGCTGTTAATTTTTACTGTTGACTTGACACAACCTAGAGTCACCCGAGAAGAGTGAAACCTCAACTGAAGAATTGCTTTATCAGACTGACCTGTGGCCATGTCTGTGAGAGAGTGAGTATCATGTCTGATAATTGATGTGGAATGGCCCAGCCCATTGTAGACAGCACCAATCCTAGGCAGGTGAGCCTGGGCTATATAAGAAAGCTAGCCAAGCATAAAATGCTGAGCAAGTCACTAAGTAATATTCCTTATGGTCTCTGCCCCAGGTTCCTGCTTTGAGTTCCTGCCCTGACTTTCTTCAGTGATGGACTCTCACTTGGAAGTGAAAGCTGTAAATAGGCCTTTACTTTGGCTAAGCTGCTCTTTGTTATAGTGATTGGCACAGAAACAGAAAGCAAACTAGACCACTGTGGTGAGGTCCTACTCTCTCACAACACACATAGCTATCAAGTGTCTAAAATATGTACATATAGATGTGCTCACTGCTTTTACATTGGGTCTTTGACAAACTGAATTCCTGGGTTTATGTTATTATGGAACTGAGAAGAGCTCCGTGCAAAACTGTCTTACACATGTGGGTAACTGCAATGGGATGGTTTCCAGATGAAATGTGTTCATATTCTCCTGGCTAAGCTGTTATTCAAAAAACAAGTTGGGTGCTCCTATAGCACTCATGGGCCCACTCTCTTTAGTTGACACTGACTTGTGCTTTTAACATGAAGTTAAAATCATTATATATTTTTAAGATAAATCACAGAGACAAAAAAAAGTCCACCTTCAAGACCACTGTCCCATTATATTCCATATTATACACAGACACAACTTAAGAGAAAAGTTTGCTTAAGAAATCTTGTTTTCTGAGGTAGAGAAGATAGCTCCGTCAGTAAAATGCTTGCTGTGTAAGAATGAGAACCTGAGTATGGACCTTCAGCATCCAAAAGCCAAGACCTGGAGCATATAATCCCAGCTCTGAAGAAGGCAGAAATGAGAATTGCTGGCTAGCCATTCTGACTGAGTCCATGAGCTCCAGGTTCAGTGAGAGAACTTTGCGCAATAATGCAGTGGAGAGTGAGGAAAACACATGCACATGCACATGGACTTGCACTCCATATATGTAAGTCTATGCACACACACACACACACACACACACACACACACACACACACACACAATCTTGTTTTCTGCATCTCTGTTAGACCATGAGATTTTTGAGGGCAGAGAATATTGTTTCTGTGACAATTCTCTCTACAATAGCTCCAATGTTTGATCACATCAAACCTTGTTGGATAATGATTGACTTGGAGAATTTAAAGGAGTTGTGGGGGACAAATTTTTCAGTTGCAGGGGAAAAAAAGAAGACAATTGAAATAACATTAACTACAGGTCTGCTATGTGCCAAGAATAAAAGACAATTGACATAATTTATTGATTTATGCTTATATAACTCTTACCACATGATTTCAGAGCTTACTCAGTAATCAAAACAGTGTGATATTGGTATTATTGTAGCCATGTAGATCTTTGAAACAGAATCAAGCATTCAGAAATAGGATTGCATATCTATGAAAACTGATTTTCCACAAATATGAAAAAGTAACTCAGTAAAGAAAGAACAGTCTTTCCATTGTAACAAAAATATCAAACATCCTCATGTAAAAGCAAATTCTCTTCTTTTCATACCTTACACCATATAATGTAGAACAGATAATATAGATCAGATGTATAGATTCTGGGCTTAAAACTGAAAAACATCTAGAAGAAAAACAGAGGAAACTTAAATAATGTTGTATTGGGCAAAGGTTTACTAGACATGACCATAAACCCGGATCCATAAGAGAAGAAATTGAATCATTTTCCTTAACATTTTCTTCTCTTTGAAGTACACTGATAAGGGTCTGGGAAGATGGTTCAGCTAGTGGAGAGGACTTTTTGTTCAATATCAAAAACAGTAGTCCAATTCCGAGCACAGGAAGCTCATAACCACCTGTAAGTCCAGTGCCGGGGACCCTAGATCCCTCTCTGGCTTCCATGGGTACCCCAGGTGCACATTTACACACAGACATACACAAATACATATACATAAAAATAAAACAAACCTTTATTTTAAGTGTACTGCCAAGAAAATTAAAAGACAAATATTTAGCAAGAACACAGCTAAAGAAAGACTTGTAGTCATAATAAGAAAACAAACTGGACAATTTGAAAATAAGCAAAAAATATTGAATACTTTCCCTCAACAAAATATTTGGATGGTAAACGAGGGTATGAATAGATGAGTTGATATTGTTAGTCGCTGAGAAAATACAAGTTAAAACTACAATAATACATCGGTCCACGCTGCTGGGAGGCTAATGTTTAAAGACTGACTCGCCACACAGATCTAGAAAGCCGATGATGATCATAAACCACTCAGAGAACAACCCACCCGCTACTGTCTTACAACATTAAAGCACACACACGAGATGATGTACTGATCCCTGTCTTGACACACACCAAAAAGAAATGAAAGCATGCATCCACACATTAAGTATGAACATCATAATACCCTACCCCTAAACTCCAAATTCACATAACCCAGATGTCCACTAACAGATGAATAGGAGCAAACTGAAATGTTGTACATCCTTAACATCCTCCTTAGGAAACAAAATGAAAGTAACAAGAATGGTCAGAGTTACTATTGAAATGGAGACTCAAAATCATTACACTCAATCAAAAAAAAAAAAAGCCATAGGAGAGAAGAATACAGTCTTTATGATTCTGTAATGTCAAACTGTAGAAAATGTAAATTATGGGCTGTGGAGATGACTCTGTGGATAAAATGCTTGTTTTGCAAAAATGAGAACCTGAGTTCAGATCCCCAGCACTCACATAAAAACCAGGTTGAACAGCACAATTCTGTAACCCTAGCACTGGTTCAAGCAGGTGGATCCCAGGGACTTGATGGTCAAAGAGGGGGGTTAATGGAAACAGTAAGCTTGAGGTTCGGTGAGAGACCTGACCCTGAATCAAACAAATAAATACATGAATGAATGGATGAATGAATGAGGTGGAGAGCAACTACAGAAAGCATTCTGTGTCAACCCCTGGCCTCTACACAGGTTTGCATAGACAAACATGCATATGTGGGGGGCAGGGGGCAGAAAACAGGAGAAGTAGGAAGAGATTATTCAGGACATGAGACATCCTCAGAAGATTCCTCATTTAACTATGCTTGTACTGTTGAATATGTGTATACGGTATACTGTTGAATAATATTATTTATGTATACACCAGTTTCACAGATGTATGCAATATGACAAAGCTTCTCAAACTGTACACTAATACACAATTTGTTATAGTAATTTAAAATATCGATTTCTGAGGCCAAAGAGATGGCTCAGCAGTTAAGAACACCTGTTGCAAAAGAATCAGAGACACTTACACACACACACTCCCATTGTTGAGAGTCCCACAATTGAACGGCCCATGTCCAGCCATGATATGAGCGTTTGTGCAGAGTCTTATTGTATCTCGTTAGGCCATGTTCGATGTTTATCCCTGGGAGGAGGACTGCTCTTTTTTTAAGGGAAACAGGAGGAGCTGGAGTTCAACTGGGGGAGAGGGGAGATGTAGGGGGAGGCTGAGAGGAGGGTGGGGTGGGAAAACTGCAGTCAGGATATAATATGTGAAAGAAGAATGAAAGAAAAAAAAGGAAGGAAAGAAGGGAGAGAGAGAGAAAGAAAGAAAAAAGAGAGAGAGAGAGAGAGAGAAAGGAGAAAGAAGGAGGGAGGAGGAGGGAGGGAGGGAGGGAGGAGGGAGGGAGGGAGGAAGGAAGGAAGGAAGGAAGGAAGGAAGGAAGGAAGGAAGGAAGGAAGGAAGGAAGGAAGGAAGGAAGGAAGGAAGGAAGAAGGAAGGAAGGAAGGAAGGAAGGCAGAATCTATTGTTCTTACAAAGGACACAGATTCAATTTCCAGCACCCACGTGGCAGCTAACAACCATGTGTACCTCCAGGTCCAGAGTGTCTGATGCCCTCTTCTGGCCTTCATGGGTAATGCAGACACATGGTGCACAGACATACATGCAGCCAAAACACCCAAACACATAAAATTTGTTTTTAAAGATGTTAGTTTCTTTCCACAAGACAAACTGCAAAAGTATTGTGTTGCCGTTGCCCTTTTTTTTTTTTTTTTTTTTTTTTTTGTTTTTCGAGACAGGGTTTCTCTGTGTAGCTTTGCGCCTTTCCTGGAACTCACTTGGTAGCCCAGGCTGACCTCGAACTCACAGAGATCCGCCTGCCTCTGCCTCCCAAGTGCTGGGATTAAAGGCGTGCGCCATCACCGCCCGGCGTTGTGTTGCCCTTTTTATAAATTAAAAAAAAGACAGTAAGTTTAGTCACCCTGCACATGAATGCCTGGGGAAATAGTATACATTTGGTTTATCTTGGATGAATCCACTCATTCTTCTAGGATTCAGAGTCTCTGTTCATAAAATTAGGGGTTAGCTATCTAATATACTAATTCACTCTGAAGATTAGTCAATGACTAAATTCAAAATGATTTCTTCATTAATAATCTTATTTTTAAAGATTTATGTTACAGTTTTTTAATTATGTATGCCTGTGTATGTAGGTGTGTTCACATGAGTCCAGGTGCCTGCCAAGGCCAAAGGTGTTAGATTCCCTGGAGCTGAGTTCAATTCCTTAGCACTCAGGTCAGAAAGCTCATAACCACCTGTAACTCCAGTGCCGGGGACCCTAGACCCCTCTCTGGCTTCCATGTTGTGAGTACTGAACCTGGGTGCTGGAAATCAAACTCATTCTTATAATTGAATAGCAAGCAGTCTTTACCAATGAGCCATTTCTTCAGCCCCCACAATCTTATTTTTACCCTGTCCTGTTAGTAAGGACAGTGCACCTATGAAAGAGTGCTTCTCTCTCATCCCACTAAGGAGGATTAGGTTGCATACTCCCTACATAAATTATGCAAAGACTTCATCAAATTACAGGACAATTCCCAGAAGCCCTTACCACCAGCCTTAGCCAACTAGCTAAATGGACACTTGTGAAAGGGATGGATCTCAAGAAAAAGGCAGATTGTATTCTTACATCATAAATTTTACAGACCAGCCTTCTGAAAAATAACATTGGGTCCAGGAACTCAGCTAGAAAAATGTCTAGCCTGCCCTCAAATTTGGGAACTTTGGGAAGTTTGCATACCAACAGGTTGAGAGGCAGTTCATACATCTTACCACCTTGATGTGCTATGTTTGGATAGAAAGCGGACTGTCCACTTTCTGGCAAAGCACAGTGTATTCATAGGCGTGAACTCTTAACAGACCTCGGTCTGCCATCAAACATATGGGCCTGACTCCTCTGGCTCCCTAATAAATAACAAGAACTTTTAACTCATTAGGTGAGTGTTAATATCTCATATCTAGAAAAGCAATCATTTAAAGAGCACTAAGCACCTTTGAGTAATTTAACTCCCACACCCTCTAGTCTGTAGTAAGCAGGGATGGGTTAAGGTGGCCTATGCTTTCAGTCTGTTTCTGTTGTATTCTTTCTACTTCTACTCAAAGAAGCTTGTGCTCCAGGCCTAACACCTGACTATTATTATTTTCTGAATTTTACAAATTATCAGACTAGCAAGATGGCTTAGTGAATTAAGGTGACTGCCATAAAGCCAATTTGATTTATATCCCTGGGACCCACATGGTAGGAAAAGAGAAATCAACTCCAGAAAGTTGTCCTCTGACTACCACACATGTGCACTGGCATATGTGCAACCACATGCACGCACACACAAGCACACACACTAATTATGTTTAAATTAATTTTAGAACTATCAATTCATTCTTATGGAATAATATATAATCCATATCTCTTGGTATATCATTCACTATATTATGTTGTTACCGTTTAAAATCCTTTGTTTTCTGTTTCATTACTTTATAGTTCAATAGTGAAATCCTAGCCCCTTGGAAACTTGGGCACCGAATTTGTTCTTTTTCCATAGAACTCCCACAGGGTCTAGCAGGCCAAATGAGCACATTAGATAAAGACTACATTTCCCATCATCCTTCACAGCCCACGGTGTACGTGTGAGTGAGTTCTGGCCTAAGAGTTGGGAACTGGAGTTTTTCTGTTGCACGTTCCTGGACTCCTTGCAGAGAGTTTCCTGGAGAGCTCACTGTCCCCTTCTTCCTGTAGGAAGCTCTGTAACCAGAACATCCAGTCCTTTTCTCAGATGATGCATTTTCTTCAACTACTGAGTCTCAGACTCTATAGAAAATGTTTTCTGCTGGATTCACTGTTAAGTCCCCAAAGGGTGATGACCACAGCAGCAGACACAGAAAAGGGTACTCCAACATAAAAGGATTGGCAGAGAAATGATTTCTGACTTGGGAAGTGGGACAGAGAAAACATATGGGGGGAAATAGTAGACTCTGGGTAAAATATGCACCTGTGCAACTTGGGGGGGGGCAAAATTGACATGATTTGATTCAAAATAACCACATTAGCCAAAGACACCTACTGAGGAGTACTCTGCCTAGCAATTGCCCTGTGTGGATGGAGGCCAGTGCAAAGGTCTAAAAATGGTCTGACCCATCCAAAAATCAGCCTAACTTGGCTCCCTGTTTTTCACACTTGCTGTCACTCACCATGGATGCCCTTGCTGCTCCAGGAATCCCTTAAAGAAGAATTTCTTCATAATATGTAGCCTTGGATCAGAGCAACAAGCCAAAATAAACTTCATTTCTTTATAACTTACACGACTGTGCTATTATTTAGCAGAAGCAGAAAGTGAATCAGGGCACTCCTCCAACAGGTCTATGTGTGCACAGATGATCAGTGTGGGTCCTGGGGTGCTGGTTTACTTGTGTAAGCATGATGTAGAATCAGTCTTTCTTGGCATTTACACTCAAAATGGAACGACTCAGAACAAGGCTATTGCTTTATAAAATGGAATGACTCGGGGCTAGGCAGAGCTGAAAGTTGCCATTCCACATAATACAGAAGAGGTCAGGGCAAGCCCAGCCTGTTCTCCTCTTAGTGCATAGGTTAGAAAATAATCACAGTTGTGAGCAGCTGTGGCATGTGCTCATAGAGTCCTTGCCCCGAGGAGAGAGGGTTCAGCTGAAAGACAACTATAGTGGGTGTGTTAGTCACTTTTCATTGCTGTAAAAAAAAAAAAAAATACGTGAAACAGACCGTCTTCAAGAGTAAGAGTTCTTTTGGTTCAGTGTGGTGGTATTGTGTTCCCCAAAATATTGTGCACTTTAATAAATTTACCTGGGGTCAGAGACAGAATAGCCACAATATTAAACATAGAGGATAGGCAGTGGTAGCACACCCCTTTAATCCCAGCACTTGGGAGGCAGAGCTAGGAAGAAATCCATGTATTCAAGGATACAGCCAAGCATGTTGACTTTAATCCCAGAAAGCGAGCCTTTAATCCCAGGGAGTGGTGGTAGAAAGCAGAAAGGTATATAAGGCGTGAGGACCAGAAACTAGAAGCATTTGGCTGGTTAAGCATTTGGCTGGCTAAGCTTTTGGGTTTTGAGCAGCACAGTTCAGCTGAGAGCCATTCGGATATGAGGACACAGAGGCTTCCAGTCTGAGGAAAACAAGATCAGCTGAGAAGTTGGCCAGGTAAGGTTAGCTGTGGCTTGTTCTGTCTCTCTGATCTTCCAGTATTCACCCCAATAACTGGCCTCAGGTGTTGCTGGAGGGCTTCTCTCCAGGTTCCCCAAGCCCCGCAGTCCCACAATCCACTTATAAAATAATCACTCAGACGCTTATATCACTTATAAACTGTATGGCCGTGGCAGGCTTCTTGCTAACTGTTCTTTTATCTTATATTAACCCATTTTTATAAATCTATACCTTGCCACGTGGCTGGTGGTTTACCGGCGTCTTACATGCTCTTCTCCTGCGGTGGCTGCAGTCTCTCTCCTCTTCTTCTGTTTCCCAATTCTCCTCTCTCTTTGTCGCCTATACTTCTGCCTGGTCACTGGCCATCAGTGTTTTATTTACATAGAGTGATATCCACAGCACTTCCCTTTCTTCTTTTTTAAAAAGAAGGTTTTAACTTTAACATGGTAAAATTACATATAACAAAACAATTACCGAGCAAAAATTATAGTTACAATATTAAAGAAGATGTCCTATCTATCTTATATTTGTGAGTTTAAGGTTTTATAGCTAACTTATCTTTTATCATAACTGAGGAAATTACGACTATCTAGCCTTCAACCACATCAAAGACCTGAGAAGGAACATAATGGTACCTGAGAAATGGTAGATGGATGCAAGCAACTTTCGGGAATCTTGCAAGAGTAGACCAAGACAGCTGGCAGCCTGGACAGTCACCTAATGTTTCTCAGCATTGTTGGTGCATTCAAATTGGCTACAGGCCTAGAGTATCTGACAGACCATTTTTAGAAGCAGGAATTTTAAGAGACCATCTTACCCTGTCTTGGCAGAGTACAGTGGTCGCTTTCCTTGTGTCCCGCTTGTCCAGAAAGGACAGCATTGCATTTGTACTGTCAGCCATCAAGGCAAGGGCAGTTCTTTGCCCAGTAGGCCATTTTGTGCCCAAAAGACAAACTTCCAAATGGAAATGTCTTAGAAGCCCAACATTCTCTCGGGATCAAATTGGTGCAGCCAGGAGCAATTGTGTCTCACGTCAACAGAATTCTAAGTTATTTAAATGCCATATTTTCCAGGTCTATGAAGTGTTTGAAGATTACCTATCTATCTGAAATATATCTATGTATACCTAGAAGACTTAACTAACATGGCTACAGATATGATTATCATAGATGACTAATTATTAATCTATTTTTTAATTATCCATTACAATTTTAAATGAGTTATATAAACATAATACCTCAAACAAGAATAGAAATATATATATATATATATATATATATATATATATATATATATATATACAGTATAACAAAATTAACTTCAAGCCTGTATCAATGAACCAAAATTCATACCAATGTAAAACATTTTAAACATAAACTAAAATCTATACCAATGTAAAACATTTTAAACAAGTTGTTCTTTAAAAGTAGGTTCATTGATCTACCCTTTTATCTTATCATCTCCATATCCTCCTATATATCATACCCCTTTTCTTTTTTTAGAAAGAGATCACATTTATAATCAACCTGTTTTAAATAAAAATATTGGTTTTTCTCTGTCCCACACCAGAGGGCTCTTCTGTTTTGGGACACAAGAATCCCTTAACCATTTTTTTTTTTAAAGCAATATGTCTGGGTTTAGGGGGAGTGAGCCAATTCCACCTCTAAAGCCAGCTTGGTATATTTGGGAATTTGGGCGTAGCATCTCTTACTACTTCTTGCTGGAGGGGGGCGCTGTATCTTATGGGGACGCAAAGAAAATTTTAGACCTATGGGGTAGTCCGTGAGGCTGTATTGTATGAACCAGTTGCCTTGAAACCGATCTGGATATTGGATCATCTGGGCCATGGTGTCATCGGAGTCCTTTCAGGGGTCTTGGCTGGTGAAACCTGATGTATCTTAATCTGGAACAAGTCCACAGCCTCTGGCTTTCTGTGGAAACAAAAGCAGAACCTCTTTTCCAAAGTAACATATCCTTATATCCAAATTTTGAAGTCAAGGTACCTTTAAAATATACATTTTGGCATAACTCAACAGCTTTTGTAATCAAATGTTTTTCTTTAGTTATGAATATCAAAGAGAACATAATCCAGATTCTTTGTGTGGTAGCCATCTTTATGTGGCTTATGTTTTATATTACCTTGAGCCTTGAGCTATTGCTTTAAACTGTACCATTGTAAGCCTGAAACGGCGCTGTGGCTGCTGGCTCCGCCCACTTCAGCTTCCAACATGGCAGTGGTATGTTTTCCGCCAGCTCTGGGAGTTATCAAGTCTCAGAAATAGTGGGTCTAAGCTTTTATCAAAGCAGCGTGTAGCCCAGAAACCTCT
The DNA here is from genome assembly GCF_004664715.2 of Peromyscus leucopus. NCBI lineage: Eukaryota > Metazoa > Chordata > Mammalia > Rodentia > Cricetidae > Peromyscus > Peromyscus leucopus. Next base: position 123,793,670 of record NC_051066.1, on the reverse strand, counting down.
TTTTTTTTTTTTTTAAATACTAGTAAAGACTAAATCTACCACACAGCTTAATTTGCCGCTGGCAGATGCCTCATTTTCGCCATACTGCCGGTCAAACGCACCCGCCAGGAACCCGCCAGTGTCCAAACTTGCGTTTTGCCGCATCTAGCTGCCCGTATGAGACAAGAAGCAGGAACCTGGTTTTGGCTCTGTTTAGAATTGGTTATTAAATATTTTCAGGTTTAAGGTGGAAACTCGAGCCGTTGGGCGCCATTTGTTGCTGGAGGCTTCTCTCCAGGTTCCCCAAGCCCCGCAATCCACAATCCACTTATAAATAATCACTCAGACGCTTATATCACTTATAAACTGTATGGCCGTGGCAGGCTTCTTGCTAACTGTTCTTTTATCTTATATTAACCCATTTTTATAAATCTATACCTTGCCACGTGGCTGGTGGCTTACCGGCGTCTCTACATGCTCTTCTCCTGGCGGTGGCTGCAGTCTCTCTCCTCCTTCTTCCTGTTTCCCCAATTCTCCTCTCTCTTTGTCCCGCCTATACTTCCTGCCTGGTCACTGGCCATCAGTGTTTTATTTACATAGAGTGATATCCACAGCACTCAGGTTTGATTTTATTAATAAGAACTTTTAAGGCTCCTGCTACAGTTCAGCATTCCAGAGGTTTTAGTCTGTGGCTGTGTTCTTCCGTTGCTTTTGAATCCATACCTGGTAGCTCAAAGATCAGTGCATATGGTGGAAGAGAGTCACTCAACTCCTGCATGACAGACAGCAAAGAAGGAACTAGGGACAAGGCTTCTAAAGCACAGAGGCTTCTTGCCCCAGTGCTAACAGCAGGAAGGTTCTTTGTCTTAGTTAGAGTTTCAATTGCTGTGAAGAGATATCAGGACCATAGCAACTTTCATAAAGGAAAATATTTAATAGGGTGTGTTGGAATTCCTGGCCACTCCCCCAGCTACATGACCACACATGCACAGTTCAGTAGCCAAGCAAGGGGCCTTATGTCCTAAACCCCCCCACCCCCACCCCCCACACATGTCTTCCACAAGCCTGGTCACGTTCTCTTCTGTCCCTCTCTTCTCCTAATAAAACTCTTATAGTGGATTTTGTCCTACCCCGTGGCCTTTCTCGCATGGTAACAACACCACTTAATGAATAACATTGCAGCACTGTGTTAAAACCAACAGGATGGCTTACAGTTTCAGAGGTTTAGTCTGTTACCATCATGGTAGAAACATGGTGGCATGCAGGTAGACATGGTCTGGAGAGGTAGCCAAGAGTTCTACATCTTGTGCAAGCAGCAGGAAGTAGTCTGAGACACTGGATGGTACCTTGAGCATATATGAGACCTCAAAGCCTGTATCCACAGTGACACATTTGCTCCAATGAGACCACACCTACTCCAACAAGGCTACACCTCCTAACAGTGCCACTCCCTTTGGGGGCATTTTCTTTCAAACCATTGCACTCCCTGGCCCCAAAAGGCTTATAGTCATATTATAATGCAAAAAGGCACTCAGTCCAGCTTTAAAAGTTCCCAAAGTATATCACAGTCCCAAGGTTATTTAACAGTCCCAACAATGTTTAAAAGTCCAAAAATTTCAAAGTCTCTTCTGATACTGTTGCAATCTAGTTGTATCACCTATTGTAATCAAAATCAAAAGACAGATCACATACTTCCAACATATATGATGACACAGGGTATACATTACCATTCCAAAAGATAGGAAAGAGAGCATAGTGAGGAAATACTGGACCAAAGCAAAAACCTAAATCCACCTGAGCAAACTCCAAACTGCTTCTCCTTGTCTGATGTCAAAACACTTAGATCTCCAATGCTTTCAGCTTTGTTGACTGCAACACACATCTATTGGAGAAATTATTTTGGCCACTCCACGTAGTTAAAAGGATATTTATTTAATGTGTAACTCACAAATTAAGTATGGGTAGGTGCAGGGTCTGGGGAAGGTGTAACGCAGTCCAGCGGTGTTCTCTGGAGCTCTGCACAGTCCACCTTCACCATTCAGCGTCCCGGCACGAGGGCCCACAGAGAGAGCGCTGGCCCATCCAGCTCTCAGTCCCCAGGCACCTCCCCTCGCCCTGCCTAGAGGCGTGACAGTTGCCAGAGTCTCAATGGGGGTTGGAACTTCCAGATCCAAGCTGGAATGGCTACCCACTACACACATCTCTCTCTTGGCCTGGTTTCATTCCTTGTTAGCAGTTTTCCTCAGCAGGTATCCCATGACTCTGGCATCTCCAACATCTTGTGGTCTCTGAGGCAATCCAAGCTTCACCTTGACAGATTCATGCAATGGCCTCTCTAGGTCTCCATTCAGGGACACCTCTGACACATGCCTGGCTTTAGCAGCTTTCCTTAGTCATGAAGGCAAATTCCATAACCCCTTTCTTCTATCCTTAACTCCAGAACCATGTGGGCAAAGCTGCCAAGTTCTGCTACTTACTGGACCTGGAACATGGCCCCCTTATTCAATTACATCTTCACCAACTTTCTTTTTTTGATGGCTTCCTTCACTGCCTAAGCTTGACTGTCCTGAAACTGGATCTGTAGACCAAGCTGACCTTGAACTTAGAGATCTTTCAATTACATCTTTGCCAGCTTTATGTTTTTGACTGTTACCTTCACTGCCTAAGCTTTTGGCTGTTATGGAACTTGCTCTGTAGACCAGCTGATCTCAAACTCAGAGATCTGCCAGCCTCTACCTTCTGAGTGTTGGGATTAAAGGCATGCACCACCACACCCAGCTGTAAGCTTTTCTTTAATTCCTTTTCACAAATTGGAAAGTTAGCTCAGTTGGGATCTTGCCCTGAGGTCACCACTCCCTTTATTCTATTTCTTAATCCATTTCTGTCCTTGAACATAGGATTTAGCTCTAGTCCACTTCCTGGTGCCCCTTTTCTCGATCTGTACATTTTGTATTTTTATTTGCTCAGCTGGCACCTTTTCATTATATATCTTCATTAGAGCTACCACTAATAACCACACAACAGAGACTATACTTGACTATTTTGAGATTTCCTTTGCCAATGAAATAAGTCTAAAACTCTTCACTTTAGCCTCAGGCAGACTTTTAGGGCAAAAAAAAAAAAATCCAGTAGGTTCTTCGCCAAAATATTGCAAGACCAGTCTCTAGACCACATACTAAAATCCTCTCCTCTGAAGCCTCTTGATCCAGGCCCCCACAGTTGAAAGCATACTCAGTCTTCCATGTTCCTACTAGGATGGCCCACTAAGCAGCACTTAAAGTGTTCAACTGCTTTTCTAATGCAAGGTCCATATTCCTTCAAACAGAAGCATGGTCAGGCCTATCACAGCAATACCCCAACCCCTGGTACCAACTTTTGTCTTAGTTAGGGTTTCAATTGCTGTGAAGAGACATCATGATCACAGCAACTTTCATAAAGTATAGCACGAATTCTAATTGGTCTTAATAATAAAACCCAGAGTTGGATATAAGAGTGAAAGTTGAAAGATCAGAGAGGCAGAGCAGCCAGCCACTAGAAAGACTTCTTACCTCTAGGAATCATCAGACTGAAAGGGCTGAGCTCCTGTCTCACCTGGCCTTATCACTTCCTCTCTGCACCCAGTTTTCTCCTGTTTTCTCCTTTCTGTGCTGGAATTAAAGGCTTGTGCTTCCCAAGTACTGAGATCAAAGGCATGAGATCCCAAGTACTGAGATTAAAGGTGTATGCCACCACTGCCTGGCCTCTAGTGGCTAGCTCTGCACTCTGATCTCCAGGCAAGCTTTATTTGTTAGAATACAAACAAAATAGCACCACAATAAAAGAAAACATTTAATGGAATGGCTTACAGTTTCAGACGTTTAGCCCATTATCATCATAGTGGGACATGGTAGCGTGCTGGTAGATATGGTGCTGGAGAGGTAGCTAAGAGTTCTATATCTTGTGAAGGCAGCAAGAAGTGGTCTCAGACCACCTTCATAGTGACACCCTTGCTCAAATGAGACTACACCTACCCCTCCTAAGGCTACACCTTCTAATAATGCCATTCCCTTTGGGGGCCATTTTTTTTTTCAAGTCACCAGTCTTGCTATAGGAACTCAGTGATTGCTTCTCACTTTAGTGTCCTTTGTCACAGGCTATGAGAAGAAGACTGTGTGTCTCACAAGTGCCTAGCAGCAGGCCAGCTTGGCTCATGTCTGCCTGTGGTAGACTGAGTGCCAATATGTTGACCACTTCACATCAGCCTGGCTACTCCACACAGTGAGCCTAGAGAATGACCCATGCCAAGCCAGAATTTACTGATGTTACTGATGAAGAGACAGGTTCAGAGAAGCCTGCCCCATCCAAGGTCATCCAAGCAATCAGTGGTCATGCTCAGGTGCAAATCCAACCTCTACATTTTCCAAAGCTGCTAGCCTACCATCATAGCCAGTACCTCCCCTGGGTGACAAAGTGCCTCACAGATCCCAGTTAAACTAAAAGACCTAACTTGTGACTGGCTGCATTGGTAAGGTCTGTTTTACAGTAAAGAGGATTACAGTCCGATTTCCTCTCATCATTGAAACCTTCTAACTTACTTTTTTTTCCTACCAATTTCTGAAGCTTTTGAAAAATTAGGTTGAGTGTGTGCTTGTTTCTGGGCCTCAGTTGCCAGTGGCTGCTGTCTTCCCTTTCCTGGCAGCCTACTCCAAGTGCCAGCTCCCTGTCCCACATCTGCAGCCCCGGAGTTAATACAGGATGCTCAGCAGACACAGGGATGGCAACTCTTCTTTCCCTAAGAACACTGAAGAATCATCTTAAGATGGAAAGTGTGCATCGAGCTTGCCTTTCACTCAGTAAGGAATGGCTTGCTCTGAGGCCTGGGAGATGGTGCTAGACATAAGAAAACACAGTCATTTGATTCTCTTCTTTTTCATTAACTATTGGAAGACAACTAAGAACTAGCAGCTTAACATCAGATGAAACCAAGGGGGTTGTTAAACTAAGTTAATTTTCTTTTAGGGCTTTACCCCTGGTAAATTCTGTTTTCTATCCCACTGTCTCGTGATGTGTGCAATTTCTTCAATCGCATGTAGTTTCTCACAAATAAAAGCATCTACATAAAAACTTTGGTATGCTCTGTAGGTCCTCAGCTCCACCTCCCTCGGTTGCCCTTTCCCCTCTGTGGGTGTTTAGAGGGAGCCTAAGTGCCAAATGAAAGTTTATTCTCGTTTTAACTTTCTGTTCCCTGCTTAGCTTATATCCCAACTGCTGCGATTATCTCGATTCTCTTCCTATCTCATGGCCAGAATGCCAACACTATACCTTTAAGCAGTGAGGTCTCCATGTCTGCCTACTGCCCCAAGCCTGCAGTGGCTCCCTGGTGCTTATATTCTTTTTTATCATGGTATTTGAAGTTTCCACGATGTGGCCCAAATTTCCTTCCAAAAGAGCCAGTCTGCTGTGCCTATATCACTCGAGTCCCCACACTCTCCAACTTTAACTTATATATACTGTTTTACTGCAGAAAGTGACTGTTAACTATATCACTCACTCACACATATAGAAGTCTTCTCCCTTCTGGAAGTCTAGCCTTAGTGCCCCTTTTTATTCATACTTTCCTAACTCTCTCTCTTTTCACCTTATTTATTAACTGTTGTCTCTCCTCTCTAGTCTGAGGTTAGAGGCCAGGAGAGCCAACATACCCAAAGTTGGGTCTAACACAAAGTAAATGTTCAATAGGCATTTGTTTGGCTAAATGGATGCTGATTGAAATTCTTGCTAATATGTAAGTGGTTGCTATCTTTCCTCTCAGGAACAGTGCTACTAAAGTAGCCCTAAAGTGATTCTGTTATCCAAATTAGGCTTAAGAGATTAGTTATGGCAAAAACAGTGTCCCAACTTGAGGAGCTAGCAGCCTATAGAAACATGAGTAGGTGTGATATCCAACAAAAGGACTTGAGTTTTCCCAAACTTACTAACTCAGGAGAGGAAACAAGGTTCATTTTTACTATTGGAGATGATTGCCGTGGTTAAAATTTTTAAGAACCTCCTAAGCCTTTTATTTATAGTTGAATTTAACAGCTTTCTAGGTCCTGACACTTACCTACTGCATTATCCAGCCCCCAGAGAGTTTTGAAGCACAGAGTCGGTAATGAAAATTAATGCATCACTTTTGAGAAGGAAGGGAGGCTGGTTAGTTTTAAATGGGCTCTGACCTGCTAGCTAAGCCACGGGGCTAGCTGGAGATTAATGAGCAGGTCCTACCTGCAGCGTGAGATGTAGCCCTAGTCTCAGGCAGTTTCACTTTTGCAAACACTTTACTCATAAAAACAAGACAAGGAGTGACAGTGTGTACCGGGATCATATGGGAGAAGTGTTTTTGCACACCGCTGCCTTGGCCACCTCATTTCTGGCTTGGAGGTCCCTCCTAGGAGTCTTCCCCTCCCCTCCCCGCCATGTCTGCCAATGTTTTTGGATTGTGTGGTCAGTTTGTGTTGTGGATCAGTGTCCAGCTTGACTTGGACAAAAACAGCAGATTCTTTCTGTCCGTCTCCTGCCTGAGTCACCACACAAACCACCCCTTCAGGGCCAGAAAGCTGTTAACTCCCTCCCACCACTGCCTCTTCTTCACTGTGGTTGGAGAGCTGGGTGCCCTCCCAAGTCTGGGCACTCGATGGGACTAGCTGCCACAGCAGAACTGGCATAGCCTGTGCCCAGTCGCAGTGAGAGGATGGGCTATCCCAGCAGGACAGGGCTCTGGGAGCAGGAAACTGTGGGGTCCCACCGTGGACAGTGGTTAAGAAACAAAGGTGACCATGTGCTCTTTCATGGTATACTGTTTCTTTAAAGGAATTTAAGTGATAATTTTTTTCAAGGTAAAAATTGTGAAAAATACGAAGATAAAAGGGAAGTCTCTCCATTGTCTGTGTAATTTTCTCATTTTCTTCTAATGTAACATGTCCTTACTACCATACTGGGCCTTCTAGGCCTATAACAACTCACTTAGATGATCCATTAATGAAAACCAGGATTAGTTTCAGTGCAGTCAGTGGGTCCTGTTGCTTCTGGACCTATGGGAAGCAGCACATTACTGTAGGAGTGTGTGGTGGGAAAATTCCTCCCCTCACGGTTGGAAGGAACTGAGAGGAAGAGACTGGGCTCCCACAATCCCTTTTGAGATAAACCCCATCCTGAACACTTCCCATGAGGTCTCATCTCCTAAAAGTATCACCTTGGGTACCAAACCTTCAACACATGGACCTTTGGGGGACACTTAAGATCTAAACTACAGCACATACTAAACATTTTTAATCCAGCATATGTTTTAAAACTCATAACCTATTAACAAGGGGTAAAATATAGCTACATATGTTATATTAGTTATTCAAAGTAGTTTCAAGTTTCCTGAAAAAGTGGGGAGAAAAAAAAATCAACCATATAAGAAAGGCTTATTGTGTTTTTAATACTGTGATGGGAGCTATAAAATGTACTTTGAGTGACATAATATAATTTAGAACACCAGTTACTATGTATATGTACTGTATTTCTTGATTTATTATATTTTGAAAATGTGTTTATTTTTTATTTACACACACACACACACACACACACACACCTATGTGTAATATTCTTTTATAGGGCAAAGCTTCTTAAAACTGTGCTTAGGTGGACAAAGACCTGAGTTGTCTTAGCTTAAAGAGCTCCATCAGTAGGGTGAACTGCAATTATATTAGCCAATCAAGTAACAGTACAAAGACAAGAGAAAAATTAACATGAAAAAGTATTCAGTGACTGTTGGTTTATGGCAATGCACTGTAAAAACAATCACTGTATTATGTTCATCGACTCTATGAGTCCCATGTTTGCTACATCAAGACACAGAAATCATTTCCCAATGTTCATCAGTATCTAGTAGATTTGATAGAAAGACTCAAAAGCTGGAATGCGTCTAGGGTTGGGAGCAAGAATATCATGGAGATATGTCAACAGCTTCTCCTTACTGGGAGCTGCCACCCAAGCCCCCGAGTCTGTGGTCTGGCTAGGCCCACTAACATAAATATCTTCACAGCATGGCCACTGGGATTCCTGAATGAACATCCAGGAAAAACAAGGTACAAGTGTGTGACACCATAATGTCTTCATCTGAAAATTCACACACCACTTCACTATACCATTTTTTTTCCAGGAGATTCAGCATTTTGCTCAGGGATCAGACCTCGTCTCCCAGTGAGAGGAGTGTCAAAGTCGCAATAAAGAAATTTCTGCGAAATGGAATGAATTGTTTGAAAGAAAAATAATGGAAAAATAAACACAGATATTTTTAGGGTGTTCATTTCTAGTTTTAGCATCATAAGACATTTTACATCTTCTTTATCAACTTCATTTGTATTTTTAATTTCTACAATGAATACAGATTAATTTTGTGACAATAATTATTTTTGAATTTTAAAAATACTCCATATACTAAGAATGCTAAAACCTGAGCCATGTAGTGGTGGCACATGCCTTTAATCCCAGCACTCAGGAGGCAGAGCAGAAGCAGATGGATCTCTGTGGGATCAAGTACAGCCTGGTCTACAGAGCAAGTTCCAGGAAAACCAGGGGTGTTACACAGAGAAATTCTGTCTTGAAAAAACAAAAATAAACAACAACAACACAAAAAGCCAAAATCTCACACATGTAAGCAGAAGAAAACCCTGAATGACAAAGCTCTGCTTTCTCAGCATCTTATTTCTACTGTAAGTAATCAGGTGGATTCCGTAGGTTTAGTTTCCCTTGGATACCACTCTCAGATATGAGTTTCATCTTCATGGTCCATTGTGAGTGGAGACCCCAGGATACAAGGGCAGTAATGTGAAAGTGTCACAAAGAAGGCACATTAACTAGTGAAGTCCCATCTCTGTGGACACAACAGAGAGACTGTGGGGCACAGCTCCCCTGGTGGACAAAGATGCCCGATTATTCAGCTATGACTTCCCCTCTGTCACAGGCTAAGAGCAAATCCCAGGAGTCCTTTGTACATAGGGACTATGCACACTCTCCTGACCAGCAAAAACCCTCAGGCAGAGCAGCAGTGTGGGATACATGCCCACGGATGGGGCAACACAAGCAGAGCCTGCCCTTGGGACACAAAATAATTCCAGATCTAAGTGTTTTCATCACGGTTATTTTTAAGTTAGTTGGAGAAGAATAGAAATGAATCACCTTGAATGACTTTCTGATAATATGTAAGGTGTGAGTAAATCAACCAATCACTAAAACTAAAAGAGAGAGAGAGAGAGAGAGAGAGAGAGAGAGAGAGAGAGAGAACAAAAAAATTTTATTTAATTAAAATAGCTATTTTACCAAGACAAATGGGCTTTTGGTTACAGCGCAGGGCCTGTCACTGGCTCACCTGGGTATAAGTTGGGTGTCAGTCCCAGCACATCAGCCAGCCTACAGCATTCACATGGTGTCAGAGAGGAGGCTGTCCACACCAGCAAGCTGTTTTCTGATGGCCATTTTGTGTTGGAAGCAAAAACAAACTCGGGTACATGAAAACTCATGGCTCTTGGATCAACACTGAAGTGGACTTCCTGTCCAAAGAAGAGTGTAACTGAGGAACAGGATGTCTAAACGTTTTCATCTTGTTTCTGATAATACTTTCTGTGAGTACAAGTGACTCACTTTAACAGAACGTCTTAGTTGTATGTCCTTTTTCAAAGGCTGCTCCACTTTCTCACTTCAGGCCTGAAATGCCAAGGTGTGAAGAACGACACATAATCTGCACTGTCTGAAAATTACCTACAGAACAAGTCACTCCAGTGCAGCCAAATTGTATTTTTTTCTGATATTTAATTTTCTTCACTCAGCAAAGAAGGAATTGCATGATCTATTATTGGGAAGATTTAAACCACATGTAAGTGGTTTAACTATCATTTTTTAAAAATAGAAACCAAATACTGGTGGGGAAAATAAAACATCTGCCCACTGTGGGCAGGAACACAAATTAGTACAGCCATTACAGAAAACACTATTGGGATGCGGGGGGGGAGTCCAAAAAAAAAAAAACTAAAAGTAGAAGTAATATATGATCCAGTTTTCCACTACTGGGTTTTTCTCTAAAGGAAATGAAATAAAAATCTCCAACCCCTTGTTCACTGCAGGATCATTCACAACAGCTGAGATATGGAAACAACTTAAATGTCCATCAACAGGTGAGTGGACAAAGGAAGTGGATGGAACATTATTCAGACACAACATGGATAAATCTAGAAAGCATGCTAAATGAGGTAAGCCAGACATATAAAGGTAAATTTCACCTGATTTTATTTACATGTGAAGCCAAAGAAATCAGACTTAGGGAAGTGTAGAGTAGAATGGTCAATGTCAGGATGGAGAGGGAGTAGTGGGGAGACACTAGCCAAAGGACACAAATTTTTGCTTCTGCAAGGTAGAGTCTAGAAACCTACTATATGGCATGGTACCTATAGCAAATAATGCTGTATTGCAGGGTTGAATTTGCTAATTGAAATGTGCTCATAAGTGAGAAGAAGCCCCACACCAAGGCCCCCCACATTGCACCATGATGCAATGACATTAAAGGAGGCAGTGCTACCCTTTGGGAGGTGGTAGAGTATTTGTATCATCATTTTGATGATGGTCTCACAGGTAAAGTTTATGTGTCTCAAAACTCATCAAACTGGACATGATAAATAAATGAATCTGACTTGTCACATGTCAATCATCCCCTCGACAAAAGGGCTCAAAAACTGGTTAAACAAATTAGTAAATAAATCACACCTAAATAGGATGACAGAATGTAGAGACGTGTGGCCATGTGACTTGCTTCATCCAATCAGTCACTAGCAAGCACCACGTAACAGGATTGAAATGTACTTGGATGCATAACTTCTACCATTGCTACAGGAAGAACCTTGCAGGGTTCAGCTATTTGGCTCCAAGATAAGAACAGGAGTATGGCATCTAATAGCCACCCTGGCCAAGGTCAGTTCATCCCCCATGGATGTGGGAAGAAGTCCAACCAAGGCCAGAAAAGCCTCCAATCACTGCTTTTGCAAAAGCAACAAGTCCTCCTTCCACCCAAAAGTACAACAGCTAAATAAATACTTGGTGATGTCTCCCATTGAGAACGTGTAGCTGTGATATGCATTTGGGAAGCATGAACCATTGTAATGCCTCAAAAGGAACACTAGAGATTAAGAACATCTTTTATTGAGTCTTTATGTAATTTGTCATGATACACATGATCTGAAAACATTATTTTTATGGCACTGACAACGTTGTATACAGTCTGTGCATTCTAGACATTTTTCTTTTTCATTGATTCCTTCATAAAGGGAAAACGTGTTGAGTTTCACATCATAAGACACAAGTTTAGGTTCTGGGTCACATGAACCAGCATAGAGGAGCCCTTGAGGGGTAAGTTCTTCCATGAACCTATGGGAGTCATGGCAGGGTTTATGGGTTCCCAAGACCACAAAACTGGAGGGTTTGTGGTATTCTGAGCCCTAGGAGTCCTCCCAGATGACAGCAGATGTTTAAGAAAGATAAACTTCAAGTCTCACCAGAGATCAGCAAGGAAATGAGAGCAGACAAGGAGGCTCATAGTTAAGACTGAAGGCACATAAATGACATTGCCAGGGTCAAAGCCACCTCGAATAGCCAGTGCCTTGAGCCAGCTATAACTTTGCACTCTTGTCTATAAAATGATGCTATCTTCTTTGCCTCAACTACTTGGTGTGTGTGTGTGTGTGTGTGTGTGTGTGTGTGTGTGTGTGTGTGACCGTTTGTACTTGTAGAGACTAAATACAAATACCCTTCCTTGTCTTATACTGTATCTTTACTTGTGAGACAGTCCTTCCATAGGTTCAGATCATGGCGAATCCTTACAGAATGTACAGACATTCCTACTTCTCTGTCATTCCACTCCTGAGCCCCCCACCCCTTTCAGCATCTGAAGCTTCTAGTTCAGGCCCATGGAGATGTTCTAGATACACTCATCTGCTCCTCATGATTCACTGCCCAGCTTTCCTATGCTCTGAACTCTAGGATTCTCTAGCTCTTATGCACTGCATCTGTGGCCTCTTTGCTCTGCTTCTGATTAGGAGGCCAGTGGTCTCAAGGGTGGAAAGAGAATAAAGTCTCCTTGGCTCCACCTCCCTTCCCAAGAGCTCACCATGGCCCAGATGTGTCATAGTCCAATGGTACCTGCAATTTTTCCTCCCCAGCTTTTTGACTACATATGTTGAGTTACACTAACCATTTTCTCCCCTTACATGATCAGACACACTGCTGATCATAGTTTCCATTATTGGGCTCTTCATTCCATTTTGTCGTTTTCTTGCATCCCCCAAATGTTGCCCAGATTGAGTATGATGTATGTTTCCTGTCAGGACTTTTGGTATAAGGGTGCTTCCAGGGATGACATTAAAATGGCATTCTTGAATGGAGGCACATGGATATAAATGAAATAAAAATGTTCATGGCACCAGCAGCATTAACATTACTCAGCCACAACAGCTTGAATATGGAGAGCATGGAGACAGATGCACTGGAGTACTGAGAACCAGTGATTTGTTGCCAAGGAAACAATGATGCTTGTGAAGACTCGGAGTATGCTTCTAATGGCCGTGATCACATATACAGGAAACAAAACAAGTTAAAGGCTGGGAACAAGTTACCTGGGAGGGGAGAAAGGTGGCGGGGCAGGGAGCCAGCTAGAGAGGTGGTTCAGTGGTTAAGAACACATGTTGCTCTTACAGAACTGAAGTTCACAACCATCTGTAACTTCAGTTCCAGAGTATCAAACGTCCTCTTCTAGTCCCTTCAGGTATTGCATACACATGTTTCATGGAAAAATATGAGGCATAGCAAGCACCCATACACATAAAATAAAAATAAACAAGCTATAAAAATGTATAGATGTTTCCTTGCCCCAAATTTATATGCTATAGACTTAACTCTCAGTACCTCAGAATGTGATTGTGTCTTCAGGTAGATCTTTAAAAGGGATAATTAAGTTTGGTGAGGCTGTATAGTTGGGCCCTAATCCAATTTGACTAGAGTCTTGTGGGAAGAGATAAGGACACAGAGAGGAAAGAGCACATGAAGGCCAAGGGGACAAACCTCAGAAGCAGTCACCTTAAGGGCATTCCATCTCAGACTTCCATCCTCCAGCACAAGCAGGAAAAAACTCTGCTGTTTAGGACACTTAGTGTGTAGTACTCAGGTGCCATTTTGTCAACACGCATGAAAATTGCTATGTCTTCATAGTGGCCTTGACAAGCCCAAGAACATCACCAATTGCCTAGCCAAAAAAAAAAAAAAAATCAAAGACTACCAGACCAGGGGAACTAATAGAAGATTAAGTAAGGTAAAATGCATATGTTCTCTTAGAGATGTTCATTCTACCAGGCCCATTTCTGGATTTTCATTCTTATTTGGATAAACCATCTATCTTAAAACTTCCCACGTTAAGACAGTACCATTCTCACTCTTAGACTTCCAGAGAAGGGATGTACACAGCAGGATGCAATGTTTGCATGTTCAACAGCTTCTCTGTTTCATAGACCCTTGGGAACTAGATGCCCTGTAAACTTGAATGATTCCTAAAGCTCAAGTCTAACTCATTAAACTTTCATGGATATCTTTTAAAAATATTATAAAATGGCCTGACTTCAGAAGCAAAGACTATTAAATACAGCTAGCCTTTATTTTCATACTGAATTTATAGACCCGTTCTCTATACATTAAAAGAGTAAAATTCATGATTTGCACTTTTAAAGTAGGAGACAGTTTATGAAAATTTACCAACATCTCCAATAAGAGATAAAATAAATAATTAAATAATTTTTGTAGATGGAAAATACTAGATGACAAAAGATCTGCCTGTACAAATTAAAACAATCCCAAGAAGTCATAATAGATGTAAATATTAATTGAGGAGTAAAGCATGTTGGCACATGACTATAATCCCAGCATGTAGGGAACTAAGGCAGGTTTATGAGTTACAGAGCAGCCTAGGTTACATAGCAAATTCTAGTCAAGTCTGGGTTTTGTAGAAAGTCTTTGTCTCAACAACAACAAAATGTATGTAGGGGTAGGGAGTATTCTCTATAATCAAAGGATTGTGGTATAATGCAGGGGACTCAAGAGAGGCATCCCCATCCTTAGTCACTTACCCATGCCCTACAAGGCTCTGTAGAAATCTCTTCACTTCCCTTCTTGATTTTTTTTGACCATGCCAAAAGAAAGCAATATTGTTTCTCATGTGACTGTTGCTCATTTCTCCTTGAGAAGTTCCTCTTTGTTGGCTGAGGAAAGCTGGGGTCCCACATGTTGCTTACTACTGCCTCTACTCCTGCTGCCATTTATTGCTCATCTTTCTTTTTCTTTCTTCTCCTCCATGTTTCTTTCTCCTTTTGCAAAATGGTAATTTTCACCCAAAGTGGTTTAATTGTCATATCAATGTTACCAGCAAGAATATTTCTATCATTTAATGAATTAAATAGCCAATTGCATTGTGTTCTGTGACCTTGGAATATAATGTCAGTAATCAGGGGTCTTCTCTTCTTTATTTCCTTAAGAGGCTAGAAGCAGGATTCTGAAGCAATTTGCAGAGTCGAGACTGCATGAAACAGAGGTGCTGGATAAAGAATGAAGAGATGAGTCTTGTGGGTGTGAACTTTGCAGTTCTGGCCAATCTGTTAGATGCTAATGTGGTAATACAACTTATTGAAGAGTGTACTAAAAGACTAATCTATATGAGTAGACAAGAACAACAACCCATTTGGTTGTTGCCTTGGCCAATATATGAGGAAAACTCCAGATATGCATGCATTCAAATGGAAAATTTATTAAAGGTCAGCCTGAATGACATCAGTGTACCACATTAACAGTGCTTAGTCAGTCCAGAGAGCCTCATCTGCTAATGTAGCATTTGCCTGAGAGCCTTCAAGCAAAGACTTGGACATAGCATGGAATACTGTATAGTGACTGCCTTCCCCAGAAACTTTCACTCTCCAGGATATTCTGGTTTTCTTTTAACCTCAACATGGTACTTTCTTGTTTATCATTTGTGCTCTTCTCTGGTATATTCTGGTTCTTTCAAGTTCAACACCATTCTGAAGGTTCATCTCAATCACCACTAATTCTAGGTCATCCTACAAACATTCCAAGTGGAAACATTAGTCACAGAGCACAGAAACTGGTCTGACAGAGAGGCAAAGTGTTTAGTGTTTCTGTCTAGGCTGCCATTTCTCCCTAGTTACCCCTCTTAATTAGTTGGGAGAAGCCAGAGTCAAAAGAGATCCAAACTCAAAACATACCTGGGTAGGTAACATGATTGGCCAATACAATGGCTTGTTCTCTTATCCCATCCAAGGAGTATGAGTTGCAGATACATCCATCCTGAGCATAACCTTTTACTTCAACTTGAGAAAGCAGAACCAGTATTATCCTCATCAAAACAAACATTAGTCATATTGAACAGACTTGTGCTTCCATGATGGCAGCCGCTAGTTACATGTGGACCTTTTTAACATAAATCAAATAAAATTGAAATTTAGTTTCCTTAATAAGCACTAATCACACTTCAAGTGTTTGGTAGCTGTGTGTATCTAATAAGAGCATCTGACACTTTGATCAATGCAGAGAGTTTCTCAGGATAGTGTTAGTCTAGATAGCCACTACCTGTAGGCACTTCTCATATACCTTCCCACCTAATTACCACACAAACATATGGAGGAGGGTTGATTTCCCCATATTAAGTATGCAAAAATTGAGATTCAGAGGAGGCCAACAATCCTTATCATGCAATGTTGTCTTCCAAGAATAAAAGCCATTTCCATTTTCCTCAGAGCCGTTGTTACTAGTCTCAAGGGACCCTCAAGATCAGATTTGTTGATGTCCCCTGGTAGAAGGAAGAGATGAGGAAGGACATTAGACTCTTTCACTTGAATTCAGGCACTTCCTCCTGCACCCCATGCAGACTCCATGTAATTCTGTCCCAGCTCCACTACTTGTGGTATCAGGAGATACTACAGTATATAGAATGTGGAAGAGTACCTGAAAGGACAAATTCATGATGGTGCTTCTACCAGGTCACCACCCATGGTCGTGTGGGACTTTGCAGTGCTGTATTTACTTTGGGGGTCAACCACACTCCTGTAATTAACCCCTCACCTCTGTTCTATAAGTAAGTCCTTAGTTTACCAAGTTGGATTTGTTGAAATCACACTTGGTGTGTCATTGGTGACCGATCTAGGGTGAATAAATGTTTGCTCCCATCTCTCCAGAAATGTTAACACAACACCTCCACAAAGACTCCCAGACATCCATTGGACTTTGACTAACCAGTCTGCTTAGATATAAGAGCTCTGTACCAAGGCAGCCTCACCTCTATCCTGTAGGCTGAGATTAAGGACTAGCCCCCTTCCCTGCGTGGACAACTGAAGACAGTGACTGAAGCCTGTTTTCCACCTCAGTGTTATTGAAGACAAAGGAGGGTATTGCTGTTGCCTAATTCAAGTCAATTGCCCTAGCCCAGCATTCCTCCAGAACCATACTGTTTATCATATGTGGGGTCAACCTATTTAAACCTCATACATGCATATCCTTCTCTTCTTTATATTTCCTTCAGTACAGGTTCTAAATCTGGGCTGTGATCTTATGTTTCATTCTAATGTTGTTGGCATATTTGAGAGTTATTTGATGTCTGAGAAACTCATGAACCTTTTATTTGCTCCCTTGAAACTTTAAAAGAATATAGCACAAGAAGGGAAGAGACATGTTTATGTCTAGACAAACCACCTTGTTGCCAAATAGATTTCTACTAGGTCTGAGGATTCATGCATTTGGTATTCATTCAGCTGCCGCTAATCCACTTAGGGCTGTGTTTTCTATTCTACTTTTCCAGTCAGCACCTCCCATCTGCAGTCAGTCCCCAAGACTATCACGTTTATGGAGAAGCTCAGTGCAGGAAAACGGTCAAATTCTTCCCTCTAGTCAACTCTGCTGGCGCTTCCCTTGCCTTCCTGACTGAGTTCCATCTTGCTTGCAAATTCTCTTAGACATCTGATGCAGGCAGCAGAAGTGGGATTCACATGAACCACAGCTGAGTTCACAAAGATGATTTGTGAGCCTCAGTATTTGCACATGTGTGGTCATGCGGGACCTCTCTGGCCAGGCCAGCCGTTCTTCCCCTACATCTGCTGGTTAATCGGAAATCCAAACGTCCAAGACAGAGCTGGGGAGCAGAGGAGAGATTAGTGACCCACTCTGGAGAACTTCTCATGCCGGAAACAAAAAGTGTGCAACACTGTCTGTAGCTCTTTCCAGATAAATTTGCACAAATGAATGTCATAATTTATCTTTCAAATAAAAGCCACAGTGCACAGAATAATGCAGAAGGTGCTGGAAGCTTCAGCAGAGGCTGCTCGATTCCATTTGAAAACATTACCAGCAGCAATGGTTGCCTCCCATCTGCTTCCCATCGCTTCTTTGTCCCTCTGTCCATTCCTTGCTTCTGCTCCCTTTTTTCTCTTATTCTATCTTTGTAGCTGCAGTTTTCCCTTGTCTCCAATTCTCACAACAAGCCCTGGGATCAAAGCCTGGGGAGCAAAGCCTAGTGATTCCTCACATGAAAAAGAAAATAATAATAGTGAGTGCTGACTCCGATGTGAAAACAAGGAAGCTCTCACACACTACTGAATATGTAAGTTTGTTCACCAATTATGGAATACAGCAGGGAGGCTCCTCGAAATACTTAAAATAAACCAATCCAATCCTGCTACTGGCTAAAACCCCAAAGGAAATTAAATCAGTATGTCTAAAAGACACCTACTCTTTGTGTTTATCTCAGCACTGCCATGATAGCCAATATGGAGGCAATGTGGGTATCCAAAGATGGACAACTGAATAAGAACAATGTTGTACATTCATACCCAGTCAAATATAGTCAGAAATAAGAAAGAATGAAGCCCTGTCACTTGAGGCAACACAGATGAACTTGGAGAGTATTATGTTAAATTAATTAACAGAAAGACAAATGCCACATGAGCTACTTCTTCCGTGGAAGTTGAAACCTTGACAAATGAAAGCAGAGAATAATACAAAGGTACCAGGGGCCAGGATGTGTGAGAAAGAGAGAGGAAAATAAGAATAGAAAGGTTGGTGGTCAGCTTAAAATTTTTAACCAAATAAAATCAGTTGAATGTTCTACAACACAGTATGGCAGCCACATTTAAGAACTAGTCATCATATTCTTCAAAACAGCTACAAGAGAAGGTTTGGGAAATTCCCTTTATAAACAAAGATACAAACACATTTGAGTGTGTAAATCACGGATGTGGATGACACCGTTGTAATCAGCAACGCCAAGCCCTTAACACAGGCTTGGTCTTAACATGAAGGCCTCATGTGAATTAACTCACTTTGGCTCCATAACAACCTTATAGGAGATTTTATATGATTATTCTTAATAAGTATTAACCACAGCTTATTATTCTTAATAAGTATTGTTCAAGTATATCCATTTTGGTGATAAAAATAAGCAGAGAGAGAGAGAGAGAGAGAGAGAGTCATACTGTAGCTCACTCTAACCTAGAACTCATTATGAATCATAGGCTGGCTTCACACTGAAAACAGTTTTTCTATGTCAGCATCCAAAGTACTGTTACAAAATGTGACCTACCCAGCCTGGTTCAGGTCTTTTTCAAAATTAGTTTTTTTTTTTTTCCCCATTGGCCCTGGAACTTTGTACTTACTAGACAATATTTCTTTTCTTGGCTATTAAAAAAAATTATATGATGAAGTCATTAGGAACTTGCAGGAAAATTTCATTTCATCCAGAGTAATTATGAATATAAGAAAAGGGTACAATAAGGTAAGCTTATAAGATTCCCAGGGAAAATGAATTAATGAAGTAAAGAATTAAACCAAAGAGGGCTGGATTGGCAGGTAGGGGTGGGCAGAGGTGTAGTAAGGGCAATGAAGAGCCAGAAGCTTGCAGGTCCTATAAAATCTCCCATTACTTCAGAGAATTCTTCACCTGGTCTTTACTCAGACAGACCTTTGTGAACTTGATCACGTCACTGAGTGGAGTGACCTCAGTATCCTCACCTCAAAATGAGAAATTTGGTTAGTTCCTTCTTGCTCTAAAATTTAGGTTTACATTTACAAACCACTGAGAAAGTCTTCTTCATGGATATAAATGATGTATAAAGTAACCAATTGTGATGATTCTCTTTAACACCCACACTAACTAATGCAGAGTTAGAACACACAGGTGCCACCAAATTGAAAAGGTGGCTATAGTAAGGCTTTAAACTTGCATACCTACTGGAAAAGACATTTTCTCTCATAGCTACAAGTTGATGGCATAATTAGATAAGACTACAAAAAGAAAATTACATCTAGACTGAACTAGGAATGTTTCAGTCATTGTCTGAATACTCCCAAATGATATACGGCATTCTGGGAATGCCGAATAAGTACAGAGATGTTTTCAGAGTACCATGGGAACTGCCTGCTGCTAGGGCTTGGGGCCTTTATTCCTTTGTACTCATTACAGTGTGTAAACCAAAAGCTGCTCTACATTCTGTACTCTTGAACATTAGGATTATTAACTGAGTGTGGAAAACAATCTACTAAGACTCATTTGAGTGAGCATCCAAAAGAGGGATCAGAGGCCACTGGAGATGCACTGTAACCAAGTAAATTTGAGCTCTGAGAATTTAAAGAGCATCAGATTTCCTATGATTTGTTGTAGAGGCATATGGAGTACACATACATGCTGTGAATCAAACCCTGAGCATATATGCATTTGCTTGTTTTTTCCTTATCTCATTTTGCATGTCATCATGACAGAACAACCCTGAAAGTCATCACTAAAATAAATTCTACAGGTTGTGGCAGTGGTACTACTAAAGTGAGTTAAGATCTTGTTCTTGGCCAGTTCATTAGTATCTTTACAAGGTTCCAGGACAATCTCTTCTATAAGATCAAATAAGAAAAAAAAAAAACTTATTGGGAAAACTTCCAAGCACATACTGTAAAAGTTTCCTCAGAAGCCTATGGCATCCCAGTCCCAGCGAAAGTGCCTGTGTAGATTCAAGACAGAACAGGGACACTCATGCTTAATGAAACTCAGGCCCACCTCCAACCATGTGAGTTCCACCACTTCAGTGCTTGGTAGAAATGTACCTCTCAGGTCTTGGGTTTGATTCCTAGAACGGTGAAGAACAAGAAGCATGTGAAATAGGAGGAAAAGGAGTGGGAAGGAGGAGGAGAAGGGAGGGGAAGAAATGAAAGGAGGAGAAACAGGAGGAGGTAGGCACCACTGGTGCCTGGCCTTGATCAAGAAGACTAGAATTTGATGCACTAGGCTGAGTATGTGGTCAGACTTTCTTTCTCAACATTGGAGAAAAAATAGCTCCTCCTTAATCTGTGTCACTCAGAGTTACTTACTAGCTGTTTTCTTGACCCTGTCTCCAATTCTTATTCCCTTTGCAATCTGGCCCTTTGCCTAGCCTTTACCACACCCTGCATCTAAAGAGTAGAGTGCTCTTAGACAACCTTCTCATGTAGACCCCACCTCTGCCCAGGCAGATCCTCATTGCCCATTTACCATGTATCTCAGGGAAGTGTGGTGACACTGTGGAACTCAGGGAGCAAGGACTCAAAGAATAAGGCCAGATGAGATTGCTGGTTATAAGTCAGCTCATCTCTATTCACACCATCATGTGTAGGGTATGAAGTGGCTAGAGGGGAGCTCTGCAGGCTAGCTGCAATGGTTTGGGTCACAGCTCTACACTCACGTTAGATCCTTGGTGATTCTTTTCAGCCTCCTCACAGTTTAGTTTCCTTATGCAGAAATGAGGATAACCAGAGTGTATTTGAATGAAAATGATAAGTTATTGTTGTTATGTTTAGTTTTTTGCAGTAAGGTGAACCAAAACCAAAGCCCCATGCATGCATATTCTAGGCAAGCACTCTGCCACTGAGCAGCATTCCCAGCACTCCTTACTTGCTATTTTGAGACAAAGTTTCATAAAGTCCCCTAAGTTGATCTTCAACTCACTCAAGCCTTGACCTTGAGATCTTCCTCCCTCAGCCTCCTCACCTGGCCTATCTATGTATGACAAGTTCTCAAATTGCCTGACTTATAGGGCACTTAACTTCACTTTTTTGATTAGGTTCCTCAGGCCCAAGATGATCTCAAAATTATTTCAGCAGTGGGATTCATGGGAAGGACCTAAGTGCCAAACAATAGCAAGAATCTCACAGCCATTTAGAAGGCATAAGGATTGCCTACCACACTATAACTTCAGTCTCAGTGGCTTCAGGCAACACATATCTCAGGAGCTCTATTTGTATCACATGCCTTGCTTCCTACTTCCTCAAATGGAGCATGATTCGCTGCTAGGAGAAGATGGCAAGTTTTGGACTAATTACCAAATACCTAGTAACATGTGGCTCACCCTTGAGGCCAAATCCTGAAATATCCAAGACCATAGCCAAGATTGCCAGCTCCCAAGCGGAAAGATACCCCATGACTGAGGTAGTCAGTTTGGCCTCTAGTGGGTACAGAGGAGGTGTATACTGTGACTTGAATGTGCAACCCCAAAAAATATATGTTGAATTTAATCTCATGTGTGATGGTATTATGAGGTGAAGCTTTTGGGAAAAGGAATTAAGTCATGAGGGCAGAGCCCACACTGATGGATTAAAGACTTTATGAATGAGTTTGAAGGGGTGAAAGGTTAATACTTTTTGCTTTTCCACCATTTGAGGACATTGTGTTCATGCCTTTCTCTTTGCCTTTCCATCCCTTCCACCAAGCAAAGATGCAGGCAAACACTCTCCAGATGTGCACCTTGCTTGATCCCTTGATCTCTAACTTGCATGTCTTTATAACTGTGATAAATAGATCCTGTTGTTTTTAAAGTACTTGGCCTGCTTTCTGTTATAGCAGCATGAATAGGCTCAGATAGAGGTTCTACAAAAGGAAGCAGGGCCAGAACAGGCATAGGGAGAAAAGATATGCCATGTGACTTTAGAAAGAGTCAGAGAGCTAAAAGCCACTCAAAGAGGGCAAAACAGACAGCAAGAACAACCATTAAGCTTCTGGTGGTTTCCCTGTTCTTAGGATTGATTTCCCCATCTGCCTCAGCTGCTCTCTTTTCCTTGTGCTGTCTTTGTGCCCCTTCAAAAACAAAGCCTGATGCATGAGCATGTTCAAAACTGGTGTTCTGTTCCTTCAAACCAGAGGATTCTCATAAGAGCATAGGCCCATGGCCAGTACTTACCACACGACAGACATTGAGCAGTTAAAGCATGTGAGTAAATCATTCTGGACTGCTTGGATGCAGCAACACATCCATACTCTGCTCAACCAGCTGCTGCTTCAGGTTTCCTCAAAGCATGGACATTGCCCTGGACTATTTTCTGTCTTCCTCATTTGTTAACGTCACAGTCACATTTATGTGCTAGGGTGAACATTAAGACATTGAGATGTTAAGGAAGGCACACTGGATCCAAACCCATTAAGATGCATTTGGTAGAGGACAGACACACTGAGTTCACAAACCATCTTTACTGTTCCCTTGTCCCAGTGCAATTTTCTTTTGAGCCAACCTGCCAAGTATTTGACTGCAGTGCTATAAATAAAAACACATTGGGGACACCTTCAAAGCTAAGGAACTGCAGCTCATCTTCCATAAAATTCTCTTCTGTGTGATTACTGTTTTTAGACAGGCCTTCTGTCCCTTTCAGAAACCCGAGATTCTGCAAGAGTCCAAGAAAAGTGGAAGTCAGCAACACAGCCATTTCTAGAAGATATTTAGGCTATAAAATGGCTGCAAGACACAAGTATGTTCCCAAGATTAATTTATGTTCAACTGTGGTTGATAAAACAGGCAGCAAAATCTCAAGGGACCAGGAATCTGTGGGGTTCTGGCTACTTCCTGATTTCACCAGATGAAAAAATGAGAGTCTCACTTCCTTAACCTCAGTGTCTCTTCCTTTCTGCCCCTTCTCAGAATCCCTCATGCTGAAGAACTCACATGAAGAGCTTCCTTGACTTTCTGGGTTTCTTGCAAAGACTCTACTTTCTGAAGGGAAAATCTCAACCCTGAAAGCATTTTAATGTACAGCAGCAATGATAACAGCTATGATACCAATAGTAATCAAAGGTAGGCATGAGCACTTACTGTAGGCCAACCCCCAAGCTGCTCCCGTAAATCTGCACAAAATCCACTTGACAAGTCATATGAAATGCTACCATTCCGTGGGATTGTGAAGACAGACCCTGTTCTAAGAAATGGAAGAATAGCTAAGACTGGCTAAAGTTGTACCTGACTTGTAAGACGGTACATGTACTTCAAAGCTGGCTGCTACCACTAAACTTCAGTTTTTAACTAACCAGCTTCTTTGTTTTTTTCCTGTTATCTCTCATGCTACCAACTAACAGAATTTGTTCATTTTGAGGGGGCAAGTACCCATGAAAAGCCTCACTTGGGCACAGATAGCTAGAGGTAACTGGGGGGCCCTATTGAAGTCCTGTGTTCCCAAGCTGAACTTTTCATAGGATGGATATGGAACCTGCTGAAAATGGAAATACCTCCTGGGTGAGTTCAGATCAGCCTTGGTTGAATAGCTTCAAGGACTAATAGGCCTAATGGCTGGCAGGAGTAAGGCACAACCTGATGAGCAGTCTACTGGAGGCCACCCAAGCACACAGGCCAATATCTTAGGACCAGACTCCATTTGTGGGATGCCACCACATCTCATCCTACAAATGATTTCACTTTAGGGACCCAAAGACTATGAGGAGACTAAGCAACAATCCACTGAAAACACAGACATCACAGATCCTACCTTCCCTCATATGTCTAGACCACTCCTATCCCCCATCTTACCTGCCCTTGAACTTCTCTTTTAACTCCTGCTTGAACAAATATGTAAGCTTAAGAAGAAAAACCCCAAACAGCAGACACCAGTGAAACAGAGACAGACAGCCATGTCAGGAATCCTCAGTATGCCAAGAGGCCAGAGACACAGCTTGTATTTGAGTTTCGCTTTCTGGCTTCCAGTTTAGGGGTGGACCGTCATCAGAGCAAGACGGTGCCCAGAACCTCCCAGTGGTCAGAGGTGAAAAGGTCCCCATGTCTAGAGCCATTTTCTACACTAATAAATCCTGGGTCCTGCAGGATTAGCCAGTGCCGTGGAGTTCCTGGCTCCCTCCTCTAATGTCCACTGCAGCATCTGGCTCCTACAGTTTCCTACTTAAAACAGTTGGTGTTCAAGATCCCAGCCAAGGCAGCTTTCTCACCATTTAATGTTCTCCCTTGCTGCATTCCTTCCTTCTTTCTGAGCCTGTGATGCCCAGGCAGGGAAAGGGGTCTTCAGCTTCCGAGAGACCCACTTTAAGATTTATTGGTTGGTTTCTCAGACCTGTAGGCACTGTGTAATGAGAGCCTGGAGCTCCACCTTCTTTCAAAGCCCCTGACTAGACCCCAACAGCTTTTTGTTTGCTCCCTTGGCACTGCAGCAAGCCCTTTATAATTTTCCTTTTACATACTCAACCACTGAGTTGTGGCTGCACTTTGGTCCCCAAATTCCTGTTGAAGTCCTAAGACGAGAACCTCATAATATAACTGGATTTGGAGATGAGGATTTTTAAAATTAATTTTAAAGTCAAATGAGGTCTAATGTGTTGAGCAAAATCCAATGTGAGTAATACCATTGTGAGAAGATTTTAAAACATACAACAGAGAGACAGACAAGTACACAGAGAGAGAGAGAGAGAGAGAGAGAGAGAGAGAGAGAGAGAGAGAGAGAGAGAGAGAGAAGCCTGAAATAATAGCTAATGGTTCTCAACTGAAACTCTAGCACCCAAGAGGCTGAGACTGGAGGATCCTGTCTTCAAGGCTAGCCTGGGCTACATAGTTAGAGCTTTTCTCAAAAACACTCATTTTTTTTTATTTGGTTTGGTTTGTTTTATGGTTTCATGTATCCCAAGCTGGTTTTGAATTTACTATAAGGCTGAGATTGACCTTGAACTCCTGATCCACTTGCCTCCCCTTCCACCTCCCAGGTGCTGAGATTACAGGCTTTTGTCACCACGCCTGGCTTAAATTTTTCTTGGTTAAAAACACAAGAGAGACAAAGAGATACTGTGTGCAGACAAGAAGAGATAACAAGTAAAAGAAAATTCTTGCAGAAACCAATCCTGTCACCTTGGTCACGGACTTCTGGTCTGAGAACTATCAATTGATTTCCTGTAAGCCACCTCATCTGCGGTATTTTGTCATTGCAGTCCGAGCAAATTAATAACTCAAACTATCACTTGTCAACACTGGAGCAACAAAGAAGAAAGGTGAAGCCAGCCTGTGGCAAAGCTGGTCCTCAGTGCCCTACCCAAATTTAAAGCAAGCTGGAAACACAGCAAACTCAGGGCACTGGGGTCCTATGATGAGTGATGAGTGAGTGACGCAAGCTGGGAGTGCTAGAGTCTGACTTGGTGTCTCCTACTCTGGTTTCTCCTCTTTGGATTCAGAAAATAACCCCCTCCCTCAGCCTCTGTGCCCCAGAGAGAGTGTTAGGATCTTAGACCCTGCTGTGACAGTTGACCCCAAATAGATAAGGATAAGTGGCAAATTGTTCGTTAATTGAAAGAAAAAAAAAAAGGCCTGACTAGGCAAAATGATTTGCATGTCTGTCCTCCCCAAATGCACTACAACCCTACTTTCCTGCTGGCCTCCTTCTTTTTGCCATGTCAGAAACGAACCTGGAGTCTCTTGAATGCATCTGTGCCCTCACCTCAGTCACTTTTCTCAGTAACTGGTTCCACATGGACGATGCCCTGTGCAAGAGGAGCTCCGCCAGGGCTCTCTGTTGACTCTGAGTTTCCTAATTTTATGAACAATTTCCTAACAAGAAGGCCAATTAGACCATGGCATCCTGTTCCAGGGACAGTTGCAGAGTCCCCACCGAGAATACAGTTCAACTTGGCCCAGACAGAGCACGGTGGAGTTCTGAAGGGAAGACTCGGGCCAAGCAGGCTGCATGATCTAATTCTGTAGCTGTTTTTCCAACCCTGAGAGCTCGGTGATGCCAAGTAGATTCTGTAACAGTGAGATGACTACTTTTCTGTCTCTACAAAAGCAAAAGAAGCTGCTGGCTTTTCCGTTAGGAGAACTTTAGGTAGGAACAAGTAAGATTCATGTTAAGGATTAGGACAGGTCTTTTTGCATTGCTAGAGCAATACCTGTCAAGTGCTGACTACACACAACAAACTGAGGGATTTTAGGAAAAGCCAGCATGGAGAATAAACCAATGCAATTTTAATGGATCAAATGGCCTCTTCGAAAAAAACCGCAATTCTCGGATCCACATTTTTTATTAGAGTAGACTTTCATTTGGTGCTGCAGATTTTACCAAACCCAGCAGTTTTCTAAACCAAAGAAATCTTATGACCAGCAATAAATTTCCTGCAGGAGATCATTTTCCAATCAGTTCCATTACAGCAAACGTATGCCATTGTGTTTACCTCCAAAATATACAATTACATGAATTAGCAGAGACCAATGAATTTTTAATTTTTTGCCTGTTAGTTCAAACCACATGAAATGTCTCTGCAACCGGATATTTTCGTTGAGACCAAAGCATACACATTCTAAACAATGCATTTCTGTTCAGTCTTCTGGATTCTAATCAAGTCCATACTATCTGTTATCAATATGTTGTTATTCAAACCATTCTTTTGCTTGATTCTGTTCCTTCTCCGTTTGTGCATTTTTTAGAGAACATCTATAATGCTCTGTGTACCTTTCCCAGTGGGACCTTCAAGGACAGCAAACACATACTATTGATGTTGCTATTTTATAGCTTATAAAATGTGGAAATCGCAGAATTCTGGAGCTGTGGAGACTATAAAAAAAATTTCACTTTCAAAGAAAATTTGTAAATGCAGGGGTTTTCTTCTGTGTGTTGAGAGGTCCACCTGCGTGCACTTGTATACACTTATGCACACGAGATGAGCTCTTTAATATCAAATGCGATCGACTTCAGTGACATGACAAGTCAACATGTGGGGAAGTGGAAGAGCCATGGCCAGATCATTCTCTGCACCAGCTTCACTGATGGCTCAGCTTTTAAGGGTCTCTCAGCTCTCTGCTGAACTGCAGCTCATTAACACTGGTCTCAGCCAGGTGTGCTGGCATGAACCGATAGTGCCAGGAGGGTCAAGCCAGCCTCCACTACTGAGAAAGGGAGACACCCTGTTAGAAGAAGGAGGAGGGGAGGAGGAGGAGAAAAAAGAAAGAAAGGAGGAGGAGGAGGCGGAAGCAGAGAAGGAGGAGGAGGAGGAAGAGGAGAGAAGGAGAAGGAGAGAGAGAAGGAGAAGAAGAAGGAGAAGGAGAAGAAGAATTCCTAGTTTCATTCTTCTTTTTCCCTCCTGACTAAACAGCATTCTTTTTCAAAGTACCTGAATGTGAGTGGGTAAAGTCAAGGATTTGTAGCCTGGCTTTTCCCAGGCTAGCTCACCAGTTATGGTCATCACTACACACACACACACACACAGAGAGAGAGAGAGAGAGAGAGAGAGAGAGAGAGAGAGAGAGAGAGAGAGAGAGAGAGAGGCAGGCAGACAGACAAAGACAGAGACAGAGACAGAGAAAGACCAAGATCACAACATCTCTTATTCTTACAGATCCTATTCCAACTGCTTCCTAAACTGTGTTGTTGCGACTGTCCTGTGACTGAGAATAATACATAGACGTCTCTGCCTTGATCCCCTAACTCAGTCCTCTCTGTCTCCTGGCTGAGGTATGGGTTTCTGCACCCTTTACAAAGCCTCCCTGTGATCTCAGCTCTCCTGCTTGGTTCCATCAGGGTGTTAGCCCAGCTGGGAGCCTCTGCATTAAGCCCAGATGTATCCCCTGTCAAGCATGCACCTGCAGCCCAGAGTTTCCCTACTCTCAGTCCTCTCCCCATCTCTCTCCACAAACTGGAATAGAAAGGACTGTCTGGATAATCTTCCATTTAGCTTGGTTACATTTATTTTTCTGGTCTTCCTGGCTTCTTTCTGTAACTCCCCTTCCCTGTCTATTCATAGATTTGTGGAACCTAACCATAGACTTATTTTTTTCTTCTGAGTAATTTCCTGACCCTGGCCTTTGTGCCTCAACCAACAGAAGCCCAGAGATCACAAAGCTCCAAGATTTGCCTGGCTCTCTGAGGCTGCTTCTTGGAGTGTCCAGCCCTAGACTCTGCTGGTCACTCTCTCCAAGCTGACAGCCCTTAACTGCCCAGCTTCTCCCATGTCCATCACTTCAAGACCCAAGCTGTGCCAGCCACACTGAAGTCTAATTCAAAAGCTCTTTCCACAGCTCCAACTTACCATTCTCAAAAGTCATACTCAAGGTTAGATCTTTTCCTTGGAGTCCAAAACCATATTGTTCTAGGAGATTCAAATTGTAATGATAGAGTTTCCAGAGGCATCGTTTTTCCATGGCATGGCAGGTATCAATCTCCACCCACAATTCAGGTGTGCCAGAGACATCTTTCCTTGGTGTATTTATTTCTGTTCACTCTAACTTCTGACCATGAGTCTCCATCCCATCTGATGGACAAAATGATCTAAAGTGGTCCTCAGGCTTCAAAGACCTACAAAAGGTTTTGGGAAGTGAGAGGATTAGATGGACCTGTCTTTGCTCTTCTTCCCACACAGCATATGACCTAAGGGCCCATTGACCCTGTGCCTGTGGCTCCTCACTGTACAAAATCTAGTGTCTGGATCAGCCCTGTGTCTGGATCAGCGGCATCAAGGCTGATCACTCTGCTCCCTGGGGAATTTCTCCTAACAAGAAATGCCTTCTTGGAGATGCACAGACACTCTCCCCACCCCTTCACTCAAGATCACATTTGAATCAAAAAGAACGCCTTTCTCCAGTCAATAGCTCTTCTGAGGCTTTTTTTTTTTTTAAGATTTATTTTTTTATTATGTATACAGTGTTCTGCCTGCATGTGTCCTTACAGGCCAGAAGAGGGCACCAGATCTCATTACAGATGGTTGTGAGCCACCATGTAGTTGCTGGGAACTGAACTCAGGACCCCTGGAAGAGTAGCCAGTGCTCTTAACCGCTAAGCCATCTCTCCAGCCCCTTCTGAGGCTCTTAAAAACAAAGCCAGAAGTCTTGAGGCTACCTCTAGATTCTGCCCTGTGCTCCCCCTACCTTCAACAGGACACTGAAGCATCTGTCAGTTTGAAAGACAAAAACAGCAAAAAGAGGAAGGAATCTTGAATTTACTTACCAAGTTCATATCCAATCTCTTTAGCAATGCTCAACTGAACATTAGAGTGTTGCAAACCTGCCTCTAATTTTATAATAAATTCAGATGTTCCTGGATCTATTAGAAATGTAACTGAGCTTTAAAAAGCAAAATTGCATTTCTTTCACAAGGATGGGACACTACACTAACCACACCCTGTGATTCCTCCTTTTCAAGCTAGAAATAAGAACAGACACTCAGCTAAATAAATAGACACGGTGAAAAGTAGCAGTGGGATAGATTTCACTCTGCCATCTTTTTCTGAAAAGCTTTGTTCAAGAACCTTCCATGGGGTCCCAAATGAACCTGGCCTTCATAAAAGTCAAAAGATTGTTGAAAATCTGCTCTGGTTAGTCATAATGAGGAATGAGGGGAGGGTGTAATAGAGCTTGGAAAGGACATAACAAATCACAGGGAAGTGTTGGTAGGTGTTGCTATATATTTTGTTTTAAGAAGACATAATGAATAGGCAGCAAGGAGATGTATCTGAGATGCCCAGTTCACTGAGGCTCTACACATATCTATAAGCAAGGTTAGACACAGGACATTTTCCATTCCTGGGGTCCAGCCAAGCCCTTCTCCATTATCCTGCTGCCCATTGAAGCAGAGCAGTTTTGTCTTTAAATGGTTCTTTAATTTCACTCTCGGGGAATTACGATGCGTGCTCTTTCCTTCTGTAGAACTCTGCTTTGTAATACTGTACTGGGCTCTTCCACTTAATACCCACGTAATAATATTTAATCATTCTGAATACTGATTGTTCTCAAGACTGTGGTTTTCATCATTTGTTGAATCTGCAAGCATTTTCATATGGCTTCTACTCTACTCCATAGTCTCTCACTCCTGTTCATAATGAACAGCCAAAGCACCATTTGAAAAGAGCTATGTAAACTGACACTCACTGCGCACATTTTCTCCCAACGTGGAATACCAAAATGAAAATGCTTTCCATGGTAAAACAACCAGATATAATTTCTACTTCAAGTCAGAGTGGATACATAGCAGTAGACATGAAAAATGCTTTAAGTCATGCTCTTCATTGCAAATTAATGTAAATGCACCAGAAGTTCAACTTGCTTGTGAATGGCTGTCAAGATGCTTTCTTGACTGGCAGCTCCTGCTGACTACCAAGACCAAGAACATGAATGTCTTTGCATGTACTGGCAAAGCCTTGCCTTGATCTGACAGTACAAATGCAATGCTCTCCTGGAAAACAAGAGGCCACTACTCAAAAAGATCCAGAAAGCGAAATTGAAACTAGGTAGCAATTGTAAAATGCTGAGAAAATATGCAGCTGTCTTGGATCGATAAAATGCCAATTTTGAACTCTAGTCTGATGGATTAGTTTTCAGTAAAAATCCTCTAGATAGATTTAAGTATTAGTTCAGTTCTTAGATAGGACATTTTTTTTTTTTTTTTTTTTTTTTTTTTTTTTTTTTTTTTTTTTTTTTTTTTAGTTACATCTTATCTGGTATATTCTCATTATTACAAGTAGCCACATGAGTGATTAGTTCTTCACATCACAGATCACAGAGACTTAACTGTCCAACTCAGCTGTAGTGCAGAATGCAGAGAGAACAGAAAAAGAGCCTAACGGAGATTAAATAAATATCTTTAACTACTTGATATTTCTATATGTCTTCTTGAAGTTCTGAAACAAAAAAAAAAATGAAAGGAATGTATATTATAAAATGCATTTGAACGTGGAAAACCTAGAAGTTTGAGTATTAGTGCCACCAATAGGTAATTATAACATAACAGAATTTCACATCACAGAACAAAAATGTCAATCAGCGTAGAAATGCACAGAAACAAACTTACTTTTTTTTGTTTTTTTTTTTGGCCGTTTATATCCACTTAGAAAATAAAGAACAAAAACAATTTGGTTTTTTGTCTTGTTTTTGTTTGTTTTTTTTTTTTTTTTTTTTTGTTTTTGTTTGTTTTTGTTTTTGTTTTTGTTTTTTTTTTTTTTTGGTCAGTACCACACTGCTTTGATTGCTGTAGATTTTGTAGTAGGTTTTGAAGTCCAGGTGTGAACTTTTTCGTTTTTTTCTTTTTCATGACTGTTGTGGTCTCTGCAGAATATATTTTTCTCTATCTGAAAAAAATAATCATTTTACTTTGATAGTAATTACATAAACTCCATTGGGTACTTTGGGTAGTATTGAAATCTCAACAATATTAATTTTTCCAACCTAAGAGCATGGAATACCTTTATTTTTTTATATTCTTTCATTTCTTTCTACAGTACTTTGGACTTTCCATCATACAATTCTTAACTGTTTTATTTATTTGATGCTATTATTAATGGAATTGTCTTCTGAATTTTTTGCTGACCTTAAATATTTGGGATTTAGTTTTTGTTGGTCACTTCTATTGTCTGTTTTCTATTCTCTGCTCTAACCCTTTATTTCTTTCATTCTTCTGTCTCTGAGTTAAATTTGTTCTTTCTCTCACTCCTTTAGCTGTAGAAACATTTCCTATGTGTTTCCCACCCTGAGCACTATTTCCATGACAGGTGTGTTGGAGGTTTGTTTTCATTTGTTTCTATGCCTGTTCTAATGCAGCTGTGACATCTTCCTTCTGCACTGGATGTCTCTACCCATGTTCTAATATTGTTGTGATGTCTTCCTTCTGCACTGGATGTCTCTACCCATGTTCTAATGCAGCTGTGACATCTTCTTTCTGCACTGGATGTCTGGGAGTGTGCTGCTTATTCTCACTAAGCTGTGAATGTCCTGGTTTTCCTTTTGTTGATTTATAACATCTTCTTGTGGCTGGAGACGACCTGCTTTCTGACTGCTCTTTTTATATCTGTTGGTGCTTAATTAATGGCCTGACATGTGAACCTCCCAGGAAACATTCCCATACACTGGGAAAGAAAGTCTTTTCCACTGTTGTAACATAGGAAAGAGAGAAACTGTCAGTCTGTCTGTCTGCCTGCCTATCTGTCTCAGATCCTATTGAAGTATTCTGTAGCTCCTGTTCTTCCTTTCCCTGTTGACTGCTGTTTGATTGTTCTATTATTGAGTATTAAATTCTCAAATTTTTACTAAATATTTATCCTTTCAATTTTTGTTAATTTTACTTCTTATCTTGTCATCTCATTTTAACACATGCAATGTTATACATACTAATGGATTCATTACAATATTTCATCACCTCTCTTTCCCCTTCCCATTCCTTTTGATTCCCTTCCTCTTTCAACAAATACCTGCCCCCCACCCCGTGTGTGTGTGTGTGTGTGTGTGTGTGTGCGTGTATGTGAATACCTCTGTGCATGCCTGTGTGACTGCCCCTGCCCCTACAGGTTTAGGTGGAGTTGCTTGCATGAACATAGCCAAGACACCCATCGCTGAGAAGCTGCCTGTCTTTTATGACCTAGATCCCCAGTGTTTACTATTGTTAAATCTTCACACTGTACCAAACTGTTTATTAATATGCAATGTTTCCTAGTGTCCCTTTCAGCCTTTTTAACTAAAGACTATGTTGTTGGGTTTTCATCACCTCTGCTCTCTTTTGCTTACAATTCTCATGGAAAAGTCTCCATCCCCTTGTATTCTCTACTTATCTTTAGATCTTAAAGCAAGACTCTTGAAGGTAGCATGAAGTTGAATCATTGGTTTCAGCCATTCTACCAAACCCTAATTTTACTGGACAGCTTCCATTTGCATTTAAACACTTCAATTTACAGTAACTAATAACAATGAGGCATTAATCACTATCGTGATGTAACAATGGTTTCTATGTGCCTCACAACTTGGCTGCTCCTCTTATCTTCCATTACTGTCTGTGTTCAGTTGTTCTTCATAATGGAAAATGCCCTCATTCCCATTTTTTTAGGCAGGCTTTCACTAGATAACCCTAGCTGGCCAGGAACTTGCTTTCCAGACCAGGTTGGCCTTGAATGCAAAGAAATCTACCTGCCTCTGCCTCCCACATGCTGATAACTAAAGGCATGTACTATCATGCCTGGCTTCAAGCATGCATTTTAGAAAAAAACAAAAAAAAAAACACTGCAAGAAGAGCCTGAGGAAGATTCAGGCCAAAATTATACATGCCAAAGTCTTCAAGACCTGAACAAGCTAAAGGAGATGAAGTTCAGATCTCCAAGTGTGCCAAGTCATACCCTCCCTCAACAGCACCCAGCACTCCAAACTTAGGACATGAACTCCTGCCCAAATTTTCAAGGGCCTCAAACTCAGCTGAACAAAGGCCAAGGTTCAGACTCCCGATATATCCAGGAGCCCATTAAGATCATAGTAGAGGGCTCTGCCTCAGGCACTATGAGAAGAGTTGGTGGGATCCCTGGGCTACCTTGTGCTTGGTATTGCTGTCCTCTGTGCTGTTTGTACAGATAAACTGGAAGAAGGAAAATGATTCAGTCCCCTGTGGGTGCAGCCCCACCTACAGACCTCACCATGAGCATTCCTTTCGGCATAGTCCAGTCCCGTGGTCTTTAGAGGAGACAAGAATTAACCAAAGTGATGTATAAACAAAAGAAGAAACCCTGTCATTTCACATCATTTACTGGGCTTGTAATACAAAGTGAAAGGTAACATTCTAGAAAATTACCTAAAACCATCTAAAGTAAGAAGTTCCTTAAATTGCCCAGCCCCTAATACTGGCTCTTCTGACTCTGTGTGACCCTCCTGCACCCTGCACGCTCATTCTAAACTGTAAATGTGTGGTGTCTAACACTTAACTCCATGGGCTGTCTGAAAGGGCTGCCCAAGCCCCAGCCTGCATTCCCTCTGATGCTCTACTGGATCCTGGACTAGAAAATGCCTTCGATCATCCATTTGGGTGAGGAATATAAAAAACAAAACCAGAAGAGAAATGCCCTGGCCTCGAACGCATGTGCTTTGAAGAATTTTTCACCCGGAAAGGCTGCTAGGGTGGGGATGACAGATCCGACAACGTGAGGCTGCTGCCCGTTTCCAGATGATAGCACTTCCTACATGTTTCTGCCAGCTGCTGATGGGCCAGTAGTTCTGAGTATCCCTGAAAGGCATCTCCCCCCATGGTCTAAGAAATATGTGCCGGGTTTTCCTAGGAAATATATGTCATGCAGATGGGGAAGCAATCTTGAAAATATTGAAAATGGCTTCCAAACATCCGGAGCCAATTCCAAAGGCTAAAGTCCTGGTTCTGTGAAATAAAATTAGGAGGCACAATAAACCAACATGGGTGGTAAATTCAATACAATTCTCCTTGATATTTATAGGAACATGAGGAAACGTCCTAAGTAAATGGATGTTTCCCCTCATTTCTGGTTACACAGAGGGAAACAACTCTAGGAGGGTACAAGTTTGGAAAGGACAGAAGGGAGTCCCATCATTGCCCATGCTGCTTGCAAGATGAAATGAGGGTGTCCCCCACCAGCTCTGGGCTCTCCCAGGCTGTGCTATCTGACTTAACGATAGTGCAACTTCATTTTTATTATTGGCTAAATGGTGTCTTTATTCCAGTATGTTGTAAGGTGTTCTGGCTTTGTTTCACACTCTTCATAATATCAGGAGCAAATCAGCCGAGGTTATCCCAAAGTAGAGCTTGAAACAAGAACATGAATGTGAAGAATTTTTTGAGAGGTGGCCACAGAAGCCACAGAGTAAAGGAAGGAAGACAGACAAGGAGAGAAGGTAACTGATCCAAGGTGATGAAGGGCAAGTTATGTCTGGGGACACTTGGGTCTCAGTCCTCCTAGCAACCACTACAGAAATGCCTGAGTCATCCAACTATTGAGAAGGGTATTTGGCCCTACTCTTCCCATAAGGCACAACTCTTAGACACATCCAGACTGCTCTGCCAGACCAACCATGTGGTTGGTCTCAGAAGGATGACCCTGAGGGAGTATGGAGCAGCCAGCAGCCCTACTAGGCATGTGCTCAAAGAAGAAATGAGTGAATGAGAGAGATTATTTATTCTGTTCCCATTCCCTTTATAGTGTCATCATCTGTTAGGTGAATGGCTTTGATCTCTCTATTTTCTTTGAAGAGCATCAAATACCAGATCTCAAATATACACCTGTGCAGCTCCATACATTGTCAGAACTTAGGAAGGGTGCCACATGGCCTTTCCTAGCCGTGAAACAACCTACCAGTTCTGCTTTGCCTATGATAGAATGTTCTTTTTTAAGATTTATTTTTCTTTTTAACTATGTGCATATATATGTCTTGGGAGTAGATGCACATGAATACAGGTGCCTGCTGGGTCTGGAGGAGGGTAGTGGATCCCTTGCAACTGGAGTTATGGGAAATTGTGAACAGCCCGATGTAGGTGCTGGGACCAGAACTCAGTTGTTCTACAAAAAGAGCACATGCTTTTACCTGCTGAGCCATCTCTTCAGTTTCCTGTTCCAGATCTTTCTATAGGATACAGTCTCATTCATACTTGATTTCTTTCAACCAGTCCTGTCCTTCGTCACATCCATGCTTTTGTAAATATTTGCTAGTATTTTTGTAATTGCTATGTAGTGTCTCCATCTTGATTTTGCAGTCAAACTCTTTAGAAGGATTAGGAGGTGTGGTCTTGTTGAAGGAAATGTGTCACTATGGGTGGGCTTTGAGGTCTCAAAGCCCATACCAGGCCTAGTCCCACCCTCCCCACTCCCTGAGGATCAAGATTTATCCCTCAGCTACTTCTCTTGCACCATGTATGCTGCCAGGCTCCCTGCCATGATGATAATGGACTAAGCCTCTGAACTGTGAACAAGCCCCCAATCAAATGCTTTCTTTTATAAGAATTGTCTTGATCATGGTGTCTCTTATAGCAATAGAACAATGACTAAGACAGCAGTCAAAAATTTGAGAAGTTAGTAAATCTCAAAGCCATGCCCAATCCTGCCTCCTGCCAATGCCAGGTTATATGTTACCAGCTAGAATTCTCTCTCCCCACATTTCCACAGTATGGTTTGGAGGTGTCATCCATTCCTTGGTCAAAGGCGTCCTCATCCTTCTCATGAATCAGAGTTTTACATGGTCTTTCTACGGTGGGACCACTATGAAAGAGAAACAAAATTTAAAACTAAATTCTCCCAAGCGGTCCTGAATTACCACACCAGCCCACCGTGCTTTTCATCTTCAGTCTCCTCCTCTTTAAAGGAAGGTGCCTGGCTGATGCCTTCCATGTTTGCCCTGTCTCATGCAGCGTGACGGCACAGACATGATCTGCTTGCATTCTGACATGTGCTCTCCCAAGTACAGCATCTGCCTCAAGCACAGAAACACCAGCTTCCTCTTGTCAGTTTGGATCAGTTGGTTGCTTTTGGAGAGAGAACAGTGCTCTCACCTGCAGTCCATATCTGCAAATAGCATCAGTGTGTGACTCACAGTAGCGGAAGGCTAAGCTATAGTCCTGCCTGGTGGACCCGACACAGAGGGAGCAGGCACAGGGAACAACCCCTGTCCACTGGGGAGCTGCTTGCTAACAAAAAAGAACAAAGTAAGAGTCTCTGTGTCTATATGTTTCTCATGCTTTTCCTTCAGCTCTTTTTCTCCTGTTTGTTCATTTGTTTTGTCCCATTCTGGCTCATTTGGTTTTGTTTTATCTTATTTTATTATTATTCTGTAAGTGACTAACCAAAGACATTAGCAAGGATGTGGATTCAGATGGGAGAGGAGGTAGGGAAAATCTTAGAGGAGTTGAGAGAGGGGAACCATAATCAGAATATATTATACAAAAAAAATCTATTTTTAATAATAGATAAAAGAACAAAATAAGATATTACTAAGACATTTTTAAAGAAGAAGACCGCTCTTATCATGTGAAGCAGAATGACTGGAACTGAAGGCGTTCAGTAAAACTAGTCAGACACATGTTGCATGTTCACCCTCATACATGTGGTCATTTTAAAAAGTCAGCTGGAATGTACAGTAGTGATTTCTTGACTATGAATAAAGTGGACATTGGGGGAGGGAGAAGCTGCAGTTTGAGTCCTCAAACATGAGGAGTAGGTCTAGTATTCCTCAGAGTTGGGGTGACTACAGTGGGGTAAACTACATTTTATGAAGACCCAAAAAACAATGTGGCACTCAAGACTCCAAACGCAAGCAATAGTAAGGGGATGGAAACATGACTTGCCTTCATTTGACCAGCTCCTACTGTGTTCTTATCTGGAATACCACCCTGTCCCCCCACAAACATGTATGGCTACTATGTTCATCCAAGAATGTTGGTTTTTGTTTAGTTTAGTTTAGTTTTATTTTGTTTTGTTTTGAAGACAGGGTTTCTCTGTGTAACCCTGGATGTCCTGGAACTTGCAATGTAGATCAGGCTGGCTTCAAACTCAGAGATCCCCCTGCCTCTGACTCCCAAGAGCTGGGATTAAAGGCATGCATCCCTACTGCCCAGCCAAAGATATTTCTTAATATTTAAAGAAAAAGAATGTTAACCACCCTGACTATGTATGCTAGATAGACATATCAAAATACCACATGATTACCCTCAAATAGGTACAACTGAAACAAAAATAAAAAGGACCATATTTTGATGGGGCAAGGTGGCACACACCTTTAATTCCAGCACTCAGGAGGCAAAAACAGGTTGAACTGTGAGTTCAAAGCCTAACTAGTCTCATAATGAGTTTTAGGCCAGCCAATGGCTACATAGTAAAACCCTGTCTAAAGGGGAGTTGATGGTCATAGAGCATTTGTGTAGTGTGGGCAAGACTCTGGGTTCAATTTCCACATTGTAGAAAGGAAGGAGGAATAGAAGGAAGAAAGGAGAGGGAGAGAGGGGGAGCAAAATAAAGAGGGAAAGAGGAAATAAATAAATAAATAAATAGATAGATAGATAGATAGATAGATAGATAGATAGATAGATAGATAGATAGATAAATGGAGGGAGGGAGGAGGGAGGAGAAAGGAAGGAAGGCAGATGATCAGGGGAGGAAGGGAAGGAGGGAGGGTACAAAAAAGCAAAGAAATGGAGAAAGAGAGAGGATTTCACTTAAGATTTGCATGGGATGGATGCCAGCAGTGCTCCCCTGCTTACCCAGAAGCCTCCACAGCGCCTCTCCCTAGAAGGCAGGCAGGTTTGTCTCCACAGCTGACATTGTTAGTGGCCCTCCTTCCTTTCCATTTGGACATCTGCTTTTACCAGACAGATATCCTGGCTCCATTGTCCCTTCTAAGTGGATAACTTGCCACTGTTCTCCAAAGCTTAACCCAGATACAGCTCCAGTCACCCACAGAGGGGTGACACAGCCAGATACGCCATGTCGGCTGCCTTCCCTTCCCAGCCCCACCACCCTCCTCCCCTGCAGCATATTCCCTCAAATTCTTGTGTCAGGTGAGGCACTGTCTTGCTATTAACAAGGCATTCAGCAGAGGCTAGCAAGAAGTAAATGCTGCTGCTTCCTGCGGACATGATCTGCCTCTAAAAATTCATGAGCAAGGAGATCCAAATTTTTACTTTATAAAGGAAAAAAAATCACTTCTAGGGAGCTCTCACCTAAGTGCAAGTAGGTGGGAAAAAAAAACTTCCTTTCAAATGCTCCTCTCACCAGCTGTGAGAACTGACCCAGTGACTTCCCTTAGCATCCCTGCACTTGGCCCCAGAATGACCCTCAGCATCCCTGCACTCGGCCCAAGAAAGACCCTTAGCATCCCTGCACTCAGCCCAAGAATGACCAGCCAACCCTCTGAGCCTCAAGTCCAGGCCCCTCAGGCCTCCACCTTGGAGTGGTCTCTCTGATGATCTTGTCCAGTGATGTGGGCTGTAGTAGCATGTCAAGACAGAAGCATCCCCACACCTTCTAAGCTGGTGCCCACGCATCTGTTTTCTTCATAAATTCTTTCTGGCGCAGACTCTTTCTCTATGAGTAACATAGGGAGCAACAAGATTGAGGGTAGGAAGAGAGAGTCTTGGACTCATGAAGAAGAGTGAGGGTGACACATAGAACCAGTCCATGTGTCCTTATGAAGCCTCACAGGTACTTGAGACCTCAGCTCCTCAACTGTTTTTTTTATTGTTGTTGTTGTTGTTTTGTTTTGTTTTGTTTGTTTGGTTTTTTTTTTTTTTTTTTTTTACACAGTAAGAGACACCATGTGTAAGACATGTTAGAACAGATTAACAATCAGACTGAAAAAACCAAAGGGCAAGGAAACAATGTGATTTGGGTGACACTCCCTCCCCAGAGGCCCCTTCAGTCTCCTCTCTACCACCTGAGTTGCACCTTGTATGATTACCTGGTGCAGCCACCCGCTGTGGAGAAGTGGGAGAGCCTTGGCCTTCTGCAGAGCCACATGCTCTGGCTTCATGGAGCCAGGCGCTGATCATCTGGACTCAGTCACTTCATGTTTTATTGTTTCCTTATGATTATTCCTCACTTCACTGTCCTTGAAAATATTAATGTTTTCTATTTTGCATGTATATTTTAATTCTTGTCTTTCATCTCTATATTTGGGTTTGTCTTAAAAGTGCAGTTAAAAAAAAATTAAATCAGCCAAAAATTTGCCAGACCTTTTAAATGTGGTCCCTGCTACATTTTTGAAGTTGTGACTTTAAGGCTGAAAATTTTTTCTAGGGAATGAGAGTTCATCTTGAAAGGGAGCAAGGTGAGGCACCATATGGCAAGACTCCAGGCAGGGGGTGGTTGGAGGCATCCCCCACCTCCCCTTCAGGACAAGCTGCTCCCAGTTAACCCCTTAGGCTTGGAGAGCACTTCTCAGAGTACAACGTGGCCATGCATGTATTCATTTCTATGTCAACAATCACTGCAACCTGTGGCAATGATGAGGAAGCTCCCATTACCCATGCTTAACCGGGCAGAACACTACCGCTGAGTGAGGTGAGGTGTTTGATGTCACGTGTCAGAAAAATAAAAAGGAAGAGAGAGGCATATAACCAGGTCTCGAATACAACAGCTTCTAACGTAGAGTTGTGGGAGCTCTTCATGATGGGCTAGTCTGCTGGCCGCACAGTGTTCATGCAGGGAAGTGGTTCTAATTTCTTAGGATCTATTTCACTAAATACAGATGCATGGAGAGAACCCTGAGAGTATGCTGGTGATGTTCCTTTTGCACAGATGTAATTGACAGTTTCCAAGTGACTGGAAGAAGGCAGTGCTGCTTAGACTCATGCTTCCTCTGCCACCTGGTGATTTATCTCCCTGGTGCTCAGTTAGTACTGAAGATTCCTTTCATGCTAAAGCGACACCCTCTGGGGAGCCCCAGAGTAATCCTTGCTCCCTTCCCCAGGTCTCTAAACAGTCAGAATTCTTGTGAGTGACTTTATTTATTTATTTATTTACTTTGGTGGTGGTGATCATGCTGGGAATCAAAGCCAGGCTTAACACATGTTAAGCACATGCAGGGATTTGCTAGGGGGAAAAAAACTGAATTTTGGAGACACAATGTGGGGACCAAGATTATACACAGCAGGTGAACTAACCTGATCCATGCTCAGTATGACTGTCAACATCCCCATTCCACACCTCAGCCTTCACTAGAGTCCAGCCAACTTCTCTGCCTATGTTCCCACAAGTTTCCTTCCATTTCTGATAAAAAGCCGTGCATAGACTCAACGTGTTGGCCATCACAATGTGACAACATGCAAGCTATTCTTTCTTTTTTCTATTACCACTTTATGGTTCATTTTTTAAATAAATAAAAAATCTGTAAGAGATATTTTAGGATAAAAACCCTACATTGTCCACATTTCTTGTCTTTTATATTATTAATCTTAATTTTGGTACCTCCAAATTTGTAATTCTACCAACTTTTAAGCTAAAATGTGCACTGGCTTTCTGACTTGGTTTTAACATTTTGGAAACACAAAACTGAATCAGCAAGAGAGTTTTCCTGGCTGTTCTGAAACGTGCAATATTCCATTTTCTCACTCTCTACATGACTTCTCAAAACTATCCAGAAATTTAAAAACTGGACTTAATCTCAGAATTGGCAGCTCTCTGCCTCCTGGCTCGTCTCCATGACAATGAAGTGAGGGAAAAACATCACACTGCAGTTGTAACACCAAGTGAGTGGAAAGAGACCTGTATCACCCAGTTTGGATGCTGGAGCACCAGGCAGGCAGCTCTGCTTGTCACTTAGCAACCACTGTGGCTGGGCGTCCTTGTTCAAAGGAAACACATACAGTTCTGAGTTTTCCATGTGATGCTTTGAAACTCTGCTCTTTTCAGACAGCGGAGGAGAGAGTGTCACAGTGAATGAGCACTGCTGGTTTCTGCTGATGTTCTCACTGGCCTGTAATGAAGGTGATGGGTGCCATCTCATCTATGACTTTCTGGAAAAGGCTTCTCTCTACATGAACTTACTTTGATGTGATTGACTAAGACAGTCTGTTCTTTTCTGGAACTTTCTGTTCCTGGGGACACCAGTGAGAACAGCTCCATCAAATGCTTGGGTGGCCTGCCACATCCTCTGGGCACCTGCCAATCCTGAATATGCCACTTGAATATCTCTGAGAGCTTCTATGACCCTCTACATGAGCACTTTCTCTGGCCACCGGACTTCTGGGGTAGACTGGATATTTCAGTAACTCAATGCACACTAAGAACCCCCAAGAAATGGGGTTTGGTGGTAAATGATTCCTACCTTTGCTGCCCCTCAGTTGGTGATACTTCTGAAGTGTGCTCTGCACAGGCTTGTGCATTGAGCCACAACAATCTCCAGGATCTCCTGCTCATTAAAGCCTCATGCTGTGTCCCCTCCTTCCTGTCTCACTTAACCTCACTCTGCATCCTGGGATTGCTTCCTGAATAAATGATATGCACTCTCTGTTTCATGGGAAATGCAGACTAAGAAAGGGGTTTCTATGAGTTTGAAGGTAACATTAAAGAAAAGGTTTATGGGGCAGCCAGCAAATGAGTTAAGGAAAAGCATACTTCACAGAGTAGAAGCATGTCAGAGCAGCCACATCCATCGGTTTCCAATCAGGTATCAGTATCAGAGATACTTGATAGTTGGCAATGCAACTATGACAGAGATAGTATGATTCTGTAAGTAAGATCAATTCTAGTGGCATCCAGGACTGACTGAATGAGGAAGATATCTAACAAAGCCAAGTGGCAATCTAATTAAACTTACTATGATGTGGGATATCTTTCTGTATGTTGTAAATATGTGTTGCTCTGATTGGTTGATAAATAAAGCTGTTTGGCCAATGGTAAGGCAGAATAAGGTTAGGTGGTACATTCCAAATGGAGAGAGAGGAAGAGGAAAGGAAAGGTGGAGGAGATGCCAGCTGCTGCCAGGAGATGCAAGATGTGAAAGTACTGGTAAGCCACAGCCATGTGGCAACTTATAGATTAATAGAAATGGGTTAAGTTACAGGAACTAGCTAACGAGAAGCCTGAGCCATTATGCCACACAGTTTGTAAGTAAGCCTCTGTGTGTTTACTTGTCTGAGTCGCTGCAGGACCAGGTGGGACACAGGAAAACTTCTGACTACATTACTATAAGAAAAGAGCCAACTTCACAGCTCTAGTTCATGATTTGAAGTGGAGATTCTGCCCATACTTCAGTCCCAGCTTTGACTCACATTTCATGTAGCAGTGCCCCCAAACTTTGTCCCCACCTCCTGGATACTGAGGCAAGGAGCAATATTGATTTATCCTTCCAGGTTGGATATTCCACCCCATATTTTGGTCCCAACACCAGCTCAACATTTGAAGAACACTTGCAATCTTCAGGTCCAGCTCCTGGTTGTCATTTGAGAGTGTAGCTTGATATCAGTTCCCAGGTTGACCTATGAGGTCAGAGAGTCCACAGAAAATGGGACTTCATACCAGTCTCCACAAAGCAACCCTCCTCCGTCGCTCTTCCATGTCTATGTCACACACACCTGGCCCCCACTCTTAATTTTTTTCTTGGCTGCCCACTCTGTCATCATTTTTTTTTACCTCTCCCAAAGAACAAGGCTGCCCTGGTTTATAAAGTCTCTGTGACTCAACCTCCTGAGAGAGGATGCCACCCTACATCATATGGTCTCATGTTTTTACCCTTCCCTCTTTATCCTAATTTTAACCAAAACTCCCATACCTCACTCCCTACAACGTTTTCTCTGCTTCCACCTTTTTCTATGTATGTAAAGTCAGTTGACACCGCTTCACAGTGAGTTTACTGCTGGACAGCGACTGTAGCTGATGCAGAACTCAACTTGCAGTGGAGGTCTGAAGAGAGGGAGGGCCTGGAGCCTTGAACAAAAATCTAAACAAGAAAAAACATCTTCTGAACCTCACCTCTTAGTCTCTCCTGAACACTGCACACAGTATCATAGGAATAATGTATTTAACTTTGCGTGCCAGTAAAGGTCAGAAAGATAGACGCCATTAGAGGAATGGGGGAGGGGGAGGCCTATAGAGAGGGTAGGCTATTAGAATACACTGGACAGGAAAGTGAAGGGGCACACTGGGAGTGTAAAGTTCTAAACTAGGAGAGGGTGTGAGTATAGTGAAGAAGAGAGGAGCTAAAACTGGGCATATATGATAACCATAAGCTTTCATAAGCTTACTGAGAAATATAATTGAAAAATCAGGAGTTTGAATACATGTACTCTATAGAAATGTCCAGTTAAGCTTCATAGTGCCAGAAGATGCTCTGCAGCCTACCCAGTTGAGGATGGGAGTCATCAGCAGTCTTAATCAGCTGTAGATCCTGCAAGCTACAATAATGACCTGCCAAGCAAGATGTTCCCTCTAGTACAGTGATTCTCAAGCTTTGGGGGTGTTGAATGACTCTTTCACAGGGGTCTCTTAAGACCATCAGAAAACAGATCGTTACATTACAATTCATAACAGTAGTGAAATTATGTTATGAAACAGCAACAAAAATAATTTTATGGTTGGGGATCACCACAATATGAGGTACTATGTTAAAGTGTTGAAGCATTAGGAATATTGAGAACCACTGCTTCAGTACAATAGTGGTATGACTATTATGGGGGTAACCATTCACTTTTAGATTGGATTTGAGGCCCACTGCACAGAAAAGGACTCAGACATGGATCAGTAAATCTGATGGAGAACCCATGGATAGGGATATAAGAGGCCATTAGGGGGAAACCTACTACCACA
Organism: Peromyscus leucopus; assembly: GCF_004664715.2. Taxonomy (NCBI): domain Eukaryota; kingdom Metazoa; phylum Chordata; class Mammalia; order Rodentia; family Cricetidae; genus Peromyscus; species Peromyscus leucopus. Next base: position 123,749,338 of record NC_051066.1, on the reverse strand, counting down.
TTTTTGCTAAATAGTCATGCTGTCAAATGTCCTCTCAGTATACATTTATACCTGTAGATTAGTGCTACACCCACTCTTCTTCAGAGAAGTTTCTTACTTCAGTGTGCAGCCATGAATGCAAAAAAAAAAAAAAAAAAAAAAAAAAAAAAAAAAAAAAAAAAAAAAAACATAACTGATAGAAGTGTTGGGAATATGTGATGGTGGATCACTCTGCCCTAAATGGAACAGCTGTATCATTCCCTCCAAGAGCCAGGAAACACTGTACAAGAAGAGACAAAGACAGTGTAAGAGCCAGGAGATGGACAGATATGCAGTAGGGAGTTAACTTATGAACATGATACAACCTATGAACCTGTGAACTCACTCCAAACTGTGGTTATCTGCACAAGATCTGCACAAAATTGGACCTATCAATGTCTCATCAGGAATCAAAGAGGGGCCATTGAGGTCCCCCTCATGCTGAAGCTCAGAGGGCCACAGGAAGACATGAAGGCATGGAGGGGACTTGCTGGGAACAAGGGTCACAGTAAGAGGGGGGAGGGCTTGAAAGAGGGAAACAACAAATTCCATCATAGAAATGTATGGAAGTGTCAAACTAAAAATTAAAAAGGGGATAGTAAGATGGCTCAGTGTGTAAAGATGCCTGCTACCAAGCATGACCACATTGGTTCAATGTCCAGGACACAGGGTAGAAGGAAAAAAAAATTTAAAAATCAAAGCCTGGGTAAAGGAAATCTCCCCAAGGTTACTAGAATTTCCCTATTCATTTTTACGCCAGTTTGCAGCTCAAATGTTTTTTATTCCATTCTTGGCAACTGTATGGAAAAGGGAGAAACCCTGGCTAATGCTATCTCATCAAAGTGGTCCAGGCCAGCATCATCAGTGGCAAAGCCTAACAACATCATGTGCCCTCGATGTCGTATGATGAGAGTAAAAACCCAGCTCATCATTTTTCCTCTTAACAATGTCCAAGCTGATCAAGTCACCACTCTCACCAAGTAGAACCTGAAGTCATTTTCAAAGTCCTCCCTCAGCATACACAAAGTCACCTTTAAACCAGCTCCTGGAGAACAGCCCCTAATCAAGTATAACTTTTTAATGTTGTATTGTTTCATTAAATATGTAAATAGTAATTCTAATTATCAATAAATAAAACTTATTGTTATTGGGGTATAAGAGAAAGATGTGAAAAATTAGGTCCATGGGAAAGTCAGGTTTATGTTGTATAAATTGAACCACACAACCCTGGTCAGATCATGTGTGTTAAATCCTTACGTACAGTTACTCCCATATTGGAGCCAGTCCTATAGTTTGGATCTCCTCTCAAGCTCTCTCAAGGTTCAAGAACTCCGAGAAACTGCTGTGGCCCCAAGGAGCCTACGGACAGAATAACTAACAACCATGCTATGTGAATTATCCTGGGACAGTGAGGAAAAAGAGAGTGTGATGCAGATAAAGCCTGGAATGTAGCAGTTATGGAATCTGTTTGTATCATTGCATTCACCATAGAATTTAGTAATCGTGTGGATTAGTTTATATGAATTTACTGGTTTCAGCAAATATACCTTAATTGAATAGCAGAAGGTGTCACGCATATACCAGAATTGTCTATAAAATTTGTGACTTTTCTATTAATATAAAACTATCAAGGGCTGGGGAGAGATTACACTTGGTAAAATGCTTGCTGGCCACATACCCATGAGGACCTGAATCCAAATCTCCAAGACCCCAGTGGGACCTGAGAGCATTGCATAAAATGTAAATGTCTTGAGAATGAACAAGTGCATGAACAGAGCAACTTTGCGTGTCTGCTTATGTGCATGTGCTTAGAATCCTGACAAGATGGATTCCTGACAAACTATGACCATGTATTTGTAGTGGTGTTGAAGATACATCCTCCTCTTCTGCTTCATCTTGTGTTACACTTGGTCTCTTGCACATTTAAATGTATAGCTATTGTGTAAGTGGCTTAATACATTAAGCCAGAAACAATCAGAATTGAAAGGAATGGAGGGAAGGAGGGAAGGAGGAAGGGGAGAAAGAAAGAAAGAGAGAGAGAGAAAGGAAGGAAGGAAGGAAGAAAGAAAGAAAGAAAGAAAGAAAGAAAGAAAGAAAGAAAGAGAAAGAAAGAAAGAAGAAAGAAAAAAAAAAAAAAAAGAAAGAAAGAAAGAAAGAAAGAAAGAAAGAAAGAAAGAAAAAGAGAGAGGAAGAGAGAGGGAGGAAGGGAAGAGGAAGTGAAAGGGAAATAGTGGGGAGGGAAAGGAAGCAGAAGGGGAAGAGAAAAGGAAAAGGATTGAGGGTAATTAAAGAATAGAGAAAGTGAGGGGGAAAGAAGGAAAGGAGAAAGGAAAAGTAGAGAGAAGGGAGATTGATTAAACTAAGACAGTTTTCAAAGAAGTCTCCTTGGGTCTGTTGGCCAGTAGCATGTACCACAGGTGTGGACAATCCTGGGTAGTTCTTGCAAAGACCCAGGATGCCAACAAAAGGCCTCTTTGTGTCTTGAGATGCCTACCATGGGGTATATTTTACCTTGCTCTCTTTTCTCAATTCCTGGCATGAGAAGCACTAAAAATCTTTCATGCTTGACTTCAGTAAACACAGGTTGATTGTCAAGTCCATTGCCAGGAACTGGAGATGAGCAAGAATGCTTCCCTGAAGCTGTGAGGGACAGAAACCCACAAACAAACACCGCCACTGATAGTACTCTGCACTCAGTGGGGAGCGATTTTCTGAAGCAGGACACAGGGTGGCACACTATGAAGGAAAGAGCAAAATAAAGGTGGGATTCAAGCAGGTTCTGGGAGAAGGGGAGGATCACAGTCCTGCCATGGTTTGCATTCTATGTTACTCCTAAAGGCCTAGGAGAAGGCAGCATTATCAGGTTCATTTAGCCTGAGAAAAACAGAGCGTCAGTGTGGACTGTAGAACTGGACAAATGGACATGTCTCTCCATTTGTTCCCAAGATGTCTGAAAGCCAGCCTAAGTGGCAGGTAAACACATGTAGGTTCAGTGTAAATTCTTCTAAGTTTCTACTCCATTGAAAACATGGATGAAAGGGAGGAATCAGTCCAAACGGCAGCAGAGACATCCCTGGAGCAGAGGAACATGGCCACAGCTTACCCCCAGGACTGCCTTGGGCTCCAATTCAGTTCTACAACCTTGCATTAGGGCTGACTGGAAAAAAAAAATGTTCCAACCCTCCCATTGTGTCAAATTTCTCATGGAAATCCTGCTGTTATCTAAGTTTCTTTCAAAAGAAAATAAAATTCTTACGTGTCTGTCACCATAGCTTCTTTGGGTGAGAAATGGAGGGTGGGGCTTCATTGAAAGGGAAAAAATAGCTGGACAGATAGAGTATTGGGTCACTGCAAGGTACTGGCATGCAGGAGCTGGATGCGTTTGTCTACTTTTCTGGGACTTTTTATAACGCATTTTAGACACCATTGATGCTTCCGGGATGTGGTAACTGGCGTAAAAACCCGAAAAAGTGTCCCTTCCCAGCCCATGATTCTGTGGAGCTGTCAGGACCCTGGGTAAACAGTGGGACAAAGGCATTCCACAGGACTCAGGGCAAGTCATCTGTTTGCAGGGTGAGGAGTGGGGTTAGCCCCCTTCTGCCTGCAGTGGAGGCGAGGTGACTAGGCAGAGGATCTGTGGGCTTGTTTGCAGAACCTGCTTAGGAAATTGATACCTTCCCAAAGTGTCCCTTCATTCCAGTGTCACTTCAGATGGGGCAGGTAAAAGGATTATGCAGGGGCCCCCTGGCCTCCCCCCATTGTCTGCACAAGCTGACACTGAATGAGGTAACTTAACCCCCAGAGAGATAACCCATTGCCGTGTGTGTTCACATTCACAACTGGCAGTTCCCATGAAGGAGCCCAGCTCTTTTTCCGGGACCTCTAAGTCCATTAGGGAGTTGGTAGGAGAGTCCGAGATGGCCCTGGACCAAGAAGATGAGGTTGCCTAAGAAACAAGTTCCTGTCTCAGTGCCCTGCATAGGACATCTGCATTGGCGTGCAAAGCGGAGAGACTCAGGCTAAGACAACCCTTATCGTTCCCCACCCCCACCCCCAAATTTTTTATCTGTGACTTGACTTGAAATTTTCAATTTTTAAAAAACGAAAAAAAAAAATGTGGTTTTAACTCCAAAGAAGAAAGGAAAGGCATCTTGTAGTTTCTGTCATCACTCGTCACAAGGCAGATGATGGAGACCCAAGTGTGACCTCTGTCTGCTTTATAATCTGTTCTCCAGTTCAGTAGCCAACCCAGAGTCACCTCAACTGCTCCCAAAAGAGTGTGGTTCCCTTTTATTGATGAAAATTTCCTACAATTTTTTTTTAAAAAAATCATTATTATGTTTCTGAAACAAAACCATAGGGGAAAGAAAGCCAAGAGCCTTCATAATCTCAGCCTCCACATAATCCTTGTTGACAAGGAAAAGAATGTTAAATCCCACACACGATGAGGAAGAAGCCAACCATGATGGGCGGTGGAAATGCTTTTAAATAGAATAAATATTTTCTCTAAACATAACCACCGCTAACAATTGCCTTGCATTTCCTGTCAAGCAGGAAAAACACATGTAGATAGTCCAAAGCCCTCTCATCCAGAAGGTGATTGATGCAGGGAGACCCCAGGGACCAAGTCCATTCCCATCCTGCCTGTAGCTTCTGGGAGAGTGCCTCAGCTCAGCGGAGTGTGTGTTGGCCTCGACCCTGCCTTGGTGGCTCAATGAATTCGGTATAGCTAATCTGCCTGGTCTCCCACAGGAAACTACAGGCACTAATTTCCTCGGATGCAAAATGAAACGGATATAGCAACAATGTGGGTGCACAGAGTATTCTCAAAATGGCTGCAGTTGATTGAAATCTTTGTTTGATTGGCCCTAGTATTAGCGTGGTTTCTAGTTTCCTATTGGAGACTTCTTAAATTGTCAGTGTACATTTCTTTTTCTTTTCTATCTTTCTTTCTTTTTTCTTTTTTTTTTTTTTTTTTTTTTTTTTTTTTTTTTTTTTTTTTTTTTTTTTTTGAGACAAGCTTCTCTGTGTACCCTGGCTTTGTACTAAAACTTGCTTTGTATGCCAGGCTGGTCTCTGCCTCCTGAGTGCTGGGATTAAAGGCATGTGTCACCACAGCCCATTATCAATGTACATTTCAATTAGAAGTTTTGTTTTTTTTTTTAATCTCATAGATTCCAGAATGAAATGAAGCTCAGTATGATAGAGACCTTGGGATTTTGAGCAAAATGGTTCATAATGCCTTCTAGGACGGAAATGCATAGAATCCATTGTAGTGAAAAAAATAACATTAACTAAAACATGTGGGGTTGCCTCAAATGAAGGCACAGCTCGAGTTCTTCTCTGAGGAGGTACAGACAACATTTAGCTAGGCAAGGTATCATATCACTCCCCACTGACTCTCAAAAGACAACTAAGTAAGAGGACACATTGATGGACAATGATGTGAAGAGAGTCTGTGGGGAGTGCTGTGCCAAACAGGAACTCACTAAGGTACCTGTCTGTCCAGGAAAGGGGAACAAGATCAGAATTAGGCAAAGGCTTCCTTTTGGCCAACCTTTCCCCAAATCTCCCTCATACAAACGCCCTTGTACCCAGACTTAAGTAGACCCAGAGCAGGGTAGGGCTTGAAGAATCATTCTACATGGGAACAAAACCAGTCCTGGGAGGGCCCATCCCCTTAGCACACCAACCAGCTGCTTTATTTGGACAGAACCCTTAGATATTCATCAGCACTTAAAATTAAGTCAAGACATGGGTAAAATGGTGTAACGCGAATGTTAAATGGTCTTTAAATTTAAAAAAAAAAAAAACAGGCCTAATATTGGAGTGGATGCTGAAAGATCAGAGAGACAAAGGAACAAACCACTGCTGTGTCTTACCTCTAGGACTCCTCAGCCTGAAAAGCCTTTAGTTCCTGTCTCCTCCCGCCTTATATACCTTTCTCTGCCCCGCCATCACTTCCTGGATTAAAGGCGTGTGTGCTTCCCACAGTAAAGACATGAGATCTCAAGTGCTAGGATTAAAGGCATGTGATTACCAAGTATAGAGATTAAAAGTGTGTGCCAACACTGCCCGGCTCTGTTTCTCTCCTAGACTTGAGTCAATCTCATGTAGTCCACAGAGGCTTTGAACTCACAGAGATCCAAACAGATCTCTGTCTCCCAAGTGCTGGGATTAAAGGTGTGTGCTACCCCTGCCTGGCCTCTATGTTTAATCTAGTGGCTTGTTCTGTTGTCTGATCTTCAGGCAAATTTTATTAGGGTACATAATATATCACCACAAAATGGGGAATAATTAGATTTCTTAAGATTAACTCCTCTTAAATGATGTCCTACAAGTATTTAAAGGACCTCAGAAGTGGGGATATTTTCATAAGATGGAAGTTTAGCCCACTTTACAGTCTCTAAGGTGCTCCCTTAAAGGGGGAGCTAACGAACATGGTGTCCTCTATGCAGCTGCCTTTAATCTTAGGACTGTCTTGATAACATTTAATAAATTAGACACTTTTATGCCAAGTTTGTCAAAAAAGCATTTCTAATACTGAAGTTAAACATCATTGATGTCATTGTTCTCAGAAAAAAGAGCCAATGCCAAATAATTCCTTAATTTTCATTTAGGAGGAACCTGGGGTATTTAGAAGACCAGATTCTCTGAGAGAGTGGCTCCCACTTACACCAATAATGACCCAATCACTTCATCTGCATAATTTATTCAGAACCAAATATTTGTGAAAAAGAAGCTCCAAGGTTGAGGAACTTTTTCTGTAAACATACAGGTCCTGTCCCCACAATGTCACTGGAACATGCAGCCATTAAAACTGGACCTCAGTACATCTTTTTCGTAATCATTTTGTAAACACTGTGAAAAGAAGTAACAGGGAAGCTCTGTGGATTTGTTGCACAATCACTGTACTTCATGCTATTAAACCACAAATTCAAAAATGGTGATGGCCATTCATTCACAGCATTAATCCGTAGTTTATGTAACACGGTTTTCTAAACTTAAATAGGAGGGGCAGAGTTCTGGGTTCCTTCTCCTTCCTGTTGGCTGAACGCAGATGAGATGATGGTTACACCAGCAGCCATCTCAGACCAAGGACTGGAAACAACATCCTGAGGTCAGTACAGTGTCAAGATGCTGTGTACGGAACAAATAGGGGTGGGGTGGGATGGAGGGTATCTGTGTAAAGGAGCCCCTCCCTGACACTGTGGGTACCAGCTACCATGCTGGCCATATGACTACCCTAGGTCTCTTTTCATTAATAAATAAATAAATTTCTATAATACCTTACTTTTTTAATAAAAATTGTCAAGAGAATGAGAACATAGCTCCCAATTAGCAATGTCCTGATTATTCTATCCAAATGTTTTAGACTCTGTTTGGACCACTTACAAATTTTAAGATAGTGCAGCAGCTATGGATAGAGGTGGCAGAGACTCAGTTTCTTCCTTATTCCACCCCACCCCTGGTTTAACAAAACTGTAAGTCAAGGTATTTTCTTTTCCAATTTCTTTTCAAATACACGGAACGTGAATTTATGGACTGAGTGCTCAACAACACTTCCACTTCCAAGGTACCATCCTGTCCAGAACTGTGACCAAGTGGCCTTCTACAATTCCCAAAATACTCAAGCTCAGTATGCTTCTTTGTGAAGTTACATGAACAAGGGAAGCTGTTCTCACCCTTGAGTATACTGTAGTCTTCTAGAGGGTGAAATCCCATGGCTGGCCCAGTTTCAGATGGGATGGATCTGGTGAGCTCTGGCATTTGCTTGTCCATGGAGCTCCTCCAAGATGCATATGCTGATGTGACAGGGACCACACTGTGATGCTATGCCTCAGCTGCAAAGATTTGCCACCTCTCCTATACAAACATGGTCAGGATACAATGTGTGTGCATGTGTGCATGCCTGAGTGTGTGAGCATGTGTGTGTGTGTGTGTGTGTGTGTGTGTGTGTGTGTGTGTATTTAAAAAATAGATGATAAGTAACATAGTCTCATTTAACTAAGAAACATCTAAAAAATTTAAAGAAACAGACGCCTTGATTAGCAGGTTATCCCTTCCTACTGAACTGGCCTCTGCACTGCTGTTTTCTGAATCCCCAAGGAAAAAAGGTAAGTTCCTGGACCCTAATAGGTAGGTCAAGCACAATATGAATCTATAGTGTCAAATAAAGGGGTGGAAAAGCTTGTTTTTGTTGCTCCTGTTGTTTGTTTGTGTTTATTTGTTTTTGAGACATAGTCTCACTATGAGGTTCAGTCTGGCTTTGAACTAGGTAGCCCAGGCTGACCTGGAACTTGAGATCCTCCTGCCTCTAACTTCCAAATGCTATGTACAAGCATGTGGCACCATGCCCACCAAAAATATGTTTGCTTCCAAAACTATCTTCTTGATTACTTTCTAAAGGGAGAAACCTGAGCCTGTGTATTCCCTGCCCAGCCATGAAGAGCTCCTTGCTGTGTCAGGTGACCCTGGAAACCCACATTTCTGAGAAGCTAGCTGCTCCAGACAGTTTCTACAGGCTGGCAGAAATGCCTGGGTGCACAATCATGTGTGTTCTGATGAGGCTGGAAATTATCAAAGAGCTTCTCCTGGGTCTGCTGAATCCCACCCAGAGGACTCATCTTAAATGACAAATTTCTCAAATAAGCTGCATATCACTTTCCTCACCCCTAGAAAGCAAGTGTGTGTTAGTAACTTGAGAAGGCATTAAAAGACGCTGCTGGGGAGGCCATTCAAGCCCAGACAAGACTGACTGATCCCTCCTCACTGCTCCCACAGCCCCATCACTTGACACACAATCACAGAGCTTCTATTTCTGAACCTGGGGCCCCAATACAGAGTATCCATTCCATCTCAGCACACAGACAGCTTCAGACAGTGACCCAAAACTAGAAACCAACTAGATCTGGATTGCCTCTGTGTCCTTTCTCTATCACTGCTAAATATTAAACTTCACAAATTTTCTGGTTACTCAAAAGATAATAGCAACAATAAAATATTCAAAAAAGATAAAGGAAAATATTTCATGGCAGTCCTTAGACTTTCTTGAGGGTTTATTCAAAGGCAACTGAGGACCAGTTCATAAATAGGAAGTCTTCATGGAATGCTCTGGCTTGGACTGGGCTAGTTAGCAATTATAATAACATTTGTTATTTTACTATACACTGTTATCCAAGAAAATCTGACACAAGTTTAATGTGCATATTGATTGTGGCAAATGTGTGTAAGATTCTGACGTTCTTAGAAATTAAGCCATTTGTTTTCCATTTGAATAGTTCCTTTTAGTTGTTTGTTTTCTAGGGTTTTGAAACAAAGTCTCACTATGCAGACCACCTGGCCTTGAATTCATGATGTAGTCCAGGCTGGCCTCAAATTCGAGACCCGCCCTCAGCTTCCTTGTCTATGGAATTACAGGCATGTGGCACCACACGTTGTTTAGATTAAATTTATTTCTTAACCGATACATCAAAACACAAAAACAGAGAGAGGCAGGGTGGCACATCCCCATAATCCCAGCTTGTACCAGGCTGGGGCAGAAGAATTGCAAGCTAGAGTGCAACCTAGGTTACATAGTGTAACACTGTCAGAGAGGGTGGGAGGTGGAAAGGAGGGGGAAGGAGGGCAGGAGGGAGTAAGGAGGGGTGATGGGATGCCTCAGTATGTTTTAACACACATACATACTGTGCAATTTGGAGTCAGATTCAACATACTTGTCTTCTCCAGCATTCACCCTTTCTTTTGGTGAAAACTTCTAATGTACTTTCTAAATGTACATAACTTTCCCGAAATGCAGTTTGTGGCTGTCACCAATAGTATCCCCCATGAAAGGTATCAGGACTTCTTGCAGTACTTTGACCGAGTCTGCCTGGGTCAGTCTTTCCCCATCCTTCCCTGAAACCATTAGAAGAGATAGAGAAGTCACAACAGAGGCCAGCTTGACTGAACTAAACTTGCATTACTGTTCTCCATCCAAATAGAAGGGTGGTTCCCCACATGAAGATTTTTGATATATATTAAACGAAAGCTGTTCCTTTAGGAGAACACAGGAGCTTCTTTTCACTAGATAAACCCAATATTCTTGTCTGTTGTTGGTACCTGATAGTCCTTAGATACCCAGATGAATTAAAACACACCTCCCTCCCCAAGAATCTATGGGTACCCACAGTCCTGCTTGCTTTAGACAAAAGACTCTGTTGGAAGGCAAACAATCCACTTAGCGATGTGAATGGAGACAGCACCCCCACTGGTCCAATGGAACTATAACAGAATATGGCATGGAACACTGCTCACTCCTCAAGCCGTTGCCTGCATATTGTCACCGTAACAAAGTGTTTCTCTCATGGCACTTCACCTAGCTCTCCGGAGGCTCTATTTGGTTCTGGCTAAAACTTGTTGGATGTCCACTCAATCCTGGACTGGTCCCCTTAAAAGCAAGCCAAGCATGGCAATTTTGGAAGAGTCAAGATCTGCAGTGGACCTCTACACTTCCCTAGTGGCTTCTTAAGTGGTACATTTGTTGTATCAACATAGCCAAAGGAATTTTCACCTTTTGTCTGGTTTTATTTTGTTGTTTGTTTGTTTGTTTTGCTTATCTTAGTTTATTTTAAAATTAGCATACAAAGTAACCAGTTTTCTTATGGCATTTTCACACATACTTGATTTTGGTTGATTCTCTCTCCAATCTACTCCTCTCCCTCATCTCCCTATGTATCCACCCCTACCCTGATACACCTCCATCATTCCCCTACAGCTTTGAAAATCCCACCAAAAACTCTGTAATGCTCACGGTATGATCCAAAGATCACAGGAAACAGAAATTTAAGGCAGTGCTTTGAAAATGTGATCATCCTTTAAAGTTAGACACAGGCTCACCACACAGCTCACTCCAGAGCACTTGATTTAGTGAGATGATGATATATACACACAGAGATCTATAAATATTGATAGCAACTTTACTCATAATCATCAAAAATTGCAAGTAATCGGCATGTCCTCAGTTGACCTGTACAAAAAGGAGCTGTGGTGCTCTGACGATGCTCAGCAGTGAACAGAAGTGAGCTGCCTTTATGTACAGCCCCATGACCAACACTGAGTGACCTGTGCTAAGGGAAAGTCAGATGGAAAGGACCAACTACAGAAATGTGTCACCTAGGCTGGGTGGTGGTGGCGCATGCCTTTAATCCCAGCACTCGGGAGGCAGAGCCAGGCGGATCTCTGTGAGTTCAAGGCCAGCCTGGTCTCCAAAGTGAGTTCCAGGAAAGGCACAAAGCTACACAGAGAAACCCTGTCTCGAAAAACCAAAAAAAAAAAGAAAAGAAAAGAAAAAGAAAAAAGAAAAAAGAAATGTGTCACCTAAAAGCAGGGACATCTGAGAAAATGTAGGTATGCTGAGGTAATTTTATTGTCATGAGAACTCCACAAAGTATGAGTAGATGAATCTACATGGTCTAACCTGCTACACACCTAAGGTCTATGAAATAGCTGGTTTCTTCTAAGCAGTCAACCTTTAACACGTGGGCTCTTTTGAACTATATCACAATAGTGAGTATTTGTGAATCTAAACTTATCTAAACATGGGGAAATTATAATAAACATACCACACAAGCTAGATGTAGTTGTTCACAGCTGTAATATCAGCACTCAGGAGACCTCAGCAAGAAGATCAAGAGTTGAGACCCTGCCTCAAACAAGCAAACAATGAGGAAAAAAGGACCAGATGATAGGAAATTTTCAATTGCATTTAATCTGCTGGGACCACTGGGGCACAAGCAGGCTGTTACTAACCAAAGCATTATGTGGTACATAACTACATTCTACACATTTACATGTCCTTTTCAAATTTGTTAAAGAAATAGGCAGCACATCCATGGTTTCCAAGGAGAGGGTTGTCGGGAGGGATTGTCTCCAAAGGAAACTGAGGGAATTTAGAGAGGGGGTGGTTCTATACAGTCCTCATAGTACTGGTTACATAATCATTCATTTGTCAAAATTCACAGAATTGTGTATATACTGAAAAAATTACTAAATACACTCAAGTATTACTTCACACAAACCTACCCTGCCTTTTTAAAATTAAAAGAATAATTCTTGTTTTCTTACCAACAGTCTTTCTGCTCTTCCTTCACTTCGTAGTCATCATCTTGATAATGACAAAGGGAATCCATCAAATCAAAGTGGTAGGAGGGTAGCATTTCCGATACATCAATAGAAAAGTACGTATATATAGTTCCAAAGAGAATTCAGATGGTGTATAGTCCCATTGAATGTGGGCAGAATTCACAAGCAGGTGAAGACTCCTGGATGGTCATTTAGTTGTGATTCTAAAAGGTTAACTCTGGGAATCAGTCCTCAAAAAACACACACGAGCACACACACACACACACACACACACACACACCAAGTATTTGAAAATACACTCAAACATAGACTCTTTATTACCTGTATCCAAAACACCAAGAAGAAAACTTTAAGAGACACCAAGAAGAAAACTTTAAGAGACTGTGGTATCTTATGATAGAACACATGGACACCAAAAGAAATAATGAATATACTAATTAGAATCTCACTAAACACATGCAAATCAATGAGTACGTAAGTTGAAAACAAACACTATTTTTTTAAGTAGACAGATTATTACAGTATTATGTACAGTAGCTGCCAGGACAACTCATTCATCTGAAAATGAATAAGAATAAGAAAGAATTAAGCTATCCTTTCTGTGTAATTCAGTAATTACAGGGTTAATGGGGGGAAATTATTCTTTGAAAAATTCAAACTAATAAGCACAGACCAAAAAACCAATTCATCCATTTCTGTAGCCCTTTACTGTGTTTGTTTACTGGATGAGGTGGAAAGGACTGTTTGGTAGCATTGACCCATTCCTGTGCTGGAAATGCTACACTGTGGCTGATTTCAAACTGTCAGCATGGTGTCATTCGACGTTAGTACAGCATATAATAAATATTTCCTCAAAGTAAAATATAGGTTAATGGGTTAATATTATGAATTAACAGAAAAATTATGTAAAGCTGTTCTCTCTAAAGCATTTTATCATATGATAAGGAAATTCATGCTTTTATAGGTGTCTTAGTTACTTTTTAAAGTGTGTGACAAAGTACCAGGACCAAGGCAACATTCAAAAGACAGCATTTAATTTGGTGCTCACAGTTCCATAGGGTCAGGATCCATAATTATCATGGCAGGGAGCATGGTCACATGCACACATGCATGATGCAGGAACAGTAGCTGAGAGCCAGAGTCATAAGTCACAAGAGAGATAACTAGGAGTGATGTGGGCTTTTGAAACTTCAAAGCCCACCCCCAGTGACACACTTCCTCCAGCAAGGCCACACCTCCTAATCCATCCCAAACAGTTCCACCAGCTGGGGACCAAGTATTCAAACACATGAGCCTAAAGGAGCCATTCTCAAACCACTCAAACCACCACAGTAATTTTACAACAGTGTAGAAATGTACAGTAAGACCTAACTCACTGTTTACTAGAAATTTCCAGAAGTTTCTTGATTTCAAGACCAACATAGCTCCATATAGGCAAAATCATCAGGTATTAAAGACAAGGGCCTCTGACTTGTTTTCTGGTAGTAATGTCTTCTCTGTAATCCATCTCATTGCCTCTGTCTCTGTCTCTCTCTGTCTCTGTCTTTTTCTCTGACTTTCTTTCTCTCTCTCTCTCCATTCCTCCCTCCTTCCTTCCCTCTCCTCCATCTTCCTCCTTTTCCCCTTAGTAGATCTTCTTCTAATCTCACCTTGAACTGGAGGAATTACTAAGTTAGCTTAGAATATAGGATTTGAACACCACATTGACTGCTTCTGAAACTGGACCACTACAGAATGAGAGCTCTGGACTCTGATGCATGCTTCTATAAACTATGTCAAGGTGCACAAATGCTAGAACTGAGTCCTTTGTGTTCTATGGAGAAAAGAGACTAGGCCCTCCTAAATGCAAAAGTATGATTATTAAACATAAAGGGAGGGGGTAAGATAAAACCATGCATGTTGAGTAAATACTTGTGCTCTAGGGAGCCACTTAATAATTTCCAAATCATGTAAATTATGTCACACATGAATTATAAACTTGTGTAATAGTTTCCTATTATGTGAAGATTTGGCATTACTGCCATAAAATCCTACCTTCATTCTTAGGAATGATTTCCTCCCTGAAGACAGTGGCTAATGAATAATCATCTCCTACCCCACCTGCACATTGCTGGCCATCTATTTTTGACTTCAGTGATGACTCAGGAAACATCTCTTGCACTTCCCAACAAATATGAAATGAATTAGCTAACAGTGGCTGGTTTTGTGGCATAGCTCAGAGAAATTAAAACTTTTTAAGTATGCTGAAGCCAACTTATTTTCCTAAGTGAATACAGAGCACAGTTATCTTTGTAGTGGTTAAAATAGCACAGAATAAATTAAAACAGTGCTCATAAATCTGCAGAGCTGCTTTGAGACTCGGCTGAAACTCCACAATGGTTTTTAGTAAGCAGAATTACATTTGATTTAACTTAGCCACCTGTCAGGATGAGGCATGGGTAGTGGGTATAAATCTTCATCCACAAGCTTGATGCGCAAAAATACATGCATCTTGTGACCCAAGGGGTGAGAAAAAGTCTGGCTTCGTTTGTGGAACAGGAAAAAGGAAAGTCAAATTAATATATATATGACAATGTTCCTCCTACATATGGGTTCCCAATAGTTTTTGCTATACAGACTCTTGTACAATAACATTTTACACAAAAGTGATTTGTTTAACAGGCACTGAGGAGTATCTACTATGTGCTGTACTCCAAGGTAAAGGGAGCACCAGTGAACAGTTAGGCATGTGCCCCACCCTATAGAGCAGGTGGACTCATGCTAAATATATAACCAGAGTGTGTCCAGTGCTGAGAGTCAGGAGGAACTCGCCATAGAATACTGATAGAAATAAGCTGGGAGGTCACTTTGGAAGGGGTGTTAAAGGAAGTGAGTCATTCAAAGGTGTTGACAATCAAACCAAGGCATGAAGAATGAGGTGGACCCAGCCAAGCAGCGGAACAGCATCAACCCAGGGTGGCACACATGCCGGGCTAGGTGAGCTCCTCATACATGAGAAGAACAGTGCACTTGAGTGAGGATACCAACAGCAGCAGGAGTGGGAATGAGATGAGACAGGAAGGGTGAGCAAGAACCACTCCCCCAGGCTCCAGATGTGATTTTAAAAACTTCAAACACCATCATTTGCAACGATGTAGAAGGAATAGGATGTCACAATGTGAAACAAGTCAAGCAAGAAAAACATCAGATAATCTCACTCAGACAGAGAATCATAAAAAAAAGTTGACTTTCTGCTGATCATATTAGCAAGCACATACCTGTAATCCCAGCACCCTTTGAAGCAGGAGGATGGTGAGTTTGAAACCAGCTTGGACTATAGAGTGAGTGAGACCTTGGAGGCTGGCCTGGAGCTAAGATGGGGTCAAAGCATGCCTAAAACCCAGGCTTTTCTCATCCTGAGAGCAGCAGGAGTTTGGCTGTTCCCCTGCCTTACTCAGACACAGACAGACCACCACAGATAGTCTTGCCAGCATGGACACGCTCCGGTGCATATAGCAACTGATAAGCTCATGGCTCCAAGGACTGGTTGGTGTTTATCTGACTGCTGAGCCATCCCAGGCTAGACTTCCTTTCTTTTCTCTATGACCTTATAAGTTTCCTTCCCCTGAGCCCTGCAGCTCCTGGGTATGCAAATGAAGCACCCTTTGATGTTCTTGCCCCAACCAAGAACATACCACCACATGGATCCAACAGGCCATTCTTCCTAGGGTTTAACTGTCCCCTGCTTCCTCCTAACAAATGAGCTGTCCTCTGACACAGTCTCTGGGGTGTTCTTTCTCACGGCTCGGGATCCTTCCCCCACTCCCACCAGGCTAATGTGCAATAGTCGAACCATAGGAAGACGAAGCAGGATTCGAGTCTAGCAAGACCTTAACTCAAAACAGAAAAAGAATTAAGGGGCAGGGGACCAGGAAGAGGTCAGTCCATTGGTACAATATCATAGCCCAACAAAAGAAATAGGTCATAGTATTCTATGACACAGCAGGGTGATTGTAACTGACAGTAATACATTATGTAGGCCAATAACCAGAAGAACAGGATCTTGAAGAAATTATTAATATCTACCATAAAGAAATTATCAATAGTAAGGTCACACATGCTAAGGCAATCACTAATCAACATGTGCAGGAACTGAAGTACAATCAATGTACCTAACGTGTGTGTGTGTGTGTGTGTGTGTGTGTGTATGTGTGTGTGTGTATCATATATAAATATCACAGAGAAAAATAAAATATTGTTTAAAGATGAGACATTTGACTTTTCTTGAAAGGAACAAGCAGTCATTGATAGATTTTGTACAGTGACATGGCTCTGTCTGTACTTTTATGCACTCTGGTTACCAGCTAGACAACAGATTGAAGGGGGCAAGAGGCCTCAGAGGTACCAACATGGACACAGAGGGCTGTTTAAGGGATGATTGGGACCCTGCCTAGAGATCTCCCATTTGTTGGAAGCAAATGTGAGAGAAAATTAGTTAAAAGAAAAGACAGGACCTGTTCTTCTATCAGAAGCAAGGGGGTGAGGAATCAGGGCAATGAATCAAGACTTGTTTCTTACACTATGCTTACAAAATTTTATCTCCTCCATCACCAAAACCTCAGCTCAATGGCCATTAGTAGAAGAGATTAAAAAAAAAAAAACAGGTGTGTGCACAATATAATGTGACCTGATATTAAGTAAGGAATGCTTTAGGAGTGCACTCCACACTGTGGATGCATTCTCAAAACCATTCCACTGACCAAAAGAATTCCTACGTGATGGAGAACTCATTTAAACTTGTGTTAAAAAGTTGTAAGCTAAGGGGAATGCCTGGCCCTCCTGCTGACCTGGGACAGTGAGAGCTGGTCTGGTGAAGAGAGCTTTGGTGCACAGGTACTGTCAATGAAGCAAAGCAGACACTTCTTGCCTGAAGTCCCCAAATGTTTGTAATCTTCTTATTCCAAACACTCTATTCTGAGAAGTTATACTAAAAGCACTGTGTGAGCACCAGTATTTATCTCTCCATTCTTCCAGAAAAGCCATTTGTTCTAGTCTGCCTTCCTGTTGCTGTGACAAATATCATGTCCAAAAGCATGCACTTCCAGGTCTTGGTCAATCATTGACTGTCAGGGCAAGAACTTGGAGCAGATACCACAGAGGAAGACAGTGTACTGCCTTACCCTCTCTCTGGGTTGCTCACCTATATAGCCCAGGCCCACCTGCCTACAGATGGTTCTGCCCTACAGGCTAGACCCTCGCACATTAATCATTAATCAAGGAACTACCTCACAGACATGTCCAAAGGCCAGTCTGATCAAGACAAGGCTTCAATTGAGGTTTCTCTCTTCCCAGATGAATCTAAGTTGTGTCAGATTGATAATGAAAACTAATTGACAGCAATCAGCACTATTAGTACTTTTATTTCATTCATATGGCTCTGACCTACACCTTTCCATGTGGATTGCTACTTTCTATTTAAACACATGCAACCACTGACCTGAAAGCATTCTTTGACCACAGCAGCATGCATGTCCACATGCAAAGTTTGCCAGAAGTCCTATACAATTATGTATATACAAACAGACTTCTACCACTGAACAACAGAGGTAGGAGATGAATATCCCCAAATCCCTGCAGCTCTCCCAGAGTTCCCTGACAAGATGGATTCCCACCTGCCACAGTGGGTTTACCAGCTGTCATAATTGCCTTAGCTTCCTCTCCTCCCTGTCCTTCCACCTGTGCACCCAGGAACCACTTCCCAAATAAAGCAATGCATTCAAATCCTGCTCCAAATCTTCATCTGCAAGGTTTAAAAGGCTCTAATTGTCAGAGTTCACTACATTCCAAAAACAACCCTCAATTTTTTTTAAAATGATAAGGCGTGGTTTGCATAAATAACTCAATGGACTTGCTGAATAAAGCTGACTACATAGAGAAACCTTGTCTTGAAAAAAACGAGAGAGAGAGAGAGAGAGAGAGAGAGAGAGAGAGAGAGAGAGAGAGAGAGAGAGAGAAACTAATTCAATGAAATCCCATGGTAACATTTCCTCCTGGACCCAAAATTGGTTTGCAGTGTGTGTGTGTGTGTGTGTGTGTGTGTGTGTGTGTGTGTATGTGTGTGTGTGTGTGTGTTCACCTGTGTACACATGCACATGGAAGCCAGAGGTTGATATCAGATATCTACACTTGCTCTCCATCGTATAGGTCAGTCACTGAACTTGAATCCCACCAATTACAGCGAGACAGTCTGGCAAATGAGCTTAGAAGTCTACCTGTTACCACCACCCACCCCAGCACTGGTGTTGTTGACAAGCACTGACACTGAGTTTTTTACACGGATACTGGAGATCCACCCTCAAATCCTCATGCTTGTGTAGCCAGCATTTTACTGGTTAGGCTCTCTCTTCAACCCCTGTTCACCAAAATTTTGCATAAATGCCTAGTTGGGAGCATGACAAACCTGGGGACAAGCTTTATAGACAGATTGATGGTATTAACTAGAATCCTGGTGGCCACAAAATTAATTTTATAACAAGAAAAAAGAAACCTAACATCTCAGAAGAAAAACATTCTTTTCTGCCAGAGATTCCTACGAGGATTTTTCTCTTGAAGTATCCCATAAAAGAATTCTGTGAAAACAGCACATATTGTTTTTACCCAAAGACAGGAACACAGAGCACAACAGTACACTCTGTCCCCAACAAATACAGATCAAAATACAGGCCAGTACACATAGCTCTCTAGTGGCTAACACAAGTGGGGGATCTGTGGAGGCCCACAAAGTTTTCCTAATGAGATCTGAGCTTGCTTTACCCAGCAGGGCTGCATTAGAGGATTGATTGACCATGTGCATGATTATTAGGTGATTGGAAGGGTCTACACTTGACTGAGCTACGGGGAGGTCTTTGCTCCACTCCTTGGCACTCCTATAAATAGCCTTTTAGAAGAGACAGAAGGGGCCAGGGGATAATGATCCAGGCCCTTCCGAGGCTATCCTGTGTTTCTACCTGTTTCTCTCCCCTCTATCCTTCTACTGCTAGAATTCTACCTCAATCTCTTATCCCTCTCTCCTCAAGAGTACCTTGGGGAAAAGTAGGAGCTGGGTCTCCCACAGGGATCTAATTGTGTGGCTGTTTGGTGATGGTCCAGTTTGGAGTGGGTTGAGATTACCAGAGTGGGGGTTTTCAGATAGGATTCCATTTGGTTACTTGGGAGAAAATAATGACTGATAATTATTCTAAAACTCATAACCCTTCCTCCCAGAGCATTGCCTAAATCTTGCTTTATGTTAGAGCATTAGTTAAGTTTGTATTATACCCAAAATTCCTGATAGAAACAACTTGAAGGATGGTAGATTTATTTGGAATCATAGTTTGAGAGGAGTTCAGCACTTGGTGGTTGGTAAGACATGGTAAGTTGCTCATCCATGACTATGGGAGCATATGGTACAAGCTGGTCATATGGAGGTGGCTCCAGAAAAGAGGGAGAGTGACAGGAACCAGGGGTCAGGTATAACCTTCAGAGGCCTGCCCCTAGTCACCTACTTCTACCTGCCAAGCCCTATCTCCTGTAGGTTCCACAGCCTCCCAAAAGAGTGCCATCAGATTGGGAACAGTCATTCAAACAATGAGACAGGAACCCATAGAAATAGCTTGAGAAAGCAGAGCCCAGGCTCTGGCTATTCCCTGGAAACATGCCAATAAACTCCCTTAAGACAAAGCCCCATACCAAGGATGTAGAAAACTCTAGCACAGCCTGGGCCGTGCTATGGAGACCATACTTCTAGGCTGCCTACAGACTGCTGTTTGCAACATGTAGTTTTCACTTTCATGTATCCTAGAAGCCTCTCAGACACAGTTTTAAGATGGTATTGGAGCAGCCTTCAGTATAGCCATCATTTCTGAAGATAGCTTTGAAACAAGCACACAGCCCCCAGAAATGTCCTATATAAGCCCTGTCTTATGCAGGGGTAACTAAATGGGGAACCTGTCAAGACACCTCCTTTCCTCACAGCTCCCTATCAGAACACAGGGCTTCTCTTTTGCCTAACACCCCCTCTTGGGCTCTAAGGAACCCTTCTTTCTGAAGTAGTCTTCACCAATAGGTCCTTACTGGTTCCAGGTGCTAATAGAAGCTGCGGAATGTCCTGAAGCTGGGACTACTGTGGAAAGAGTGTGGAAGGAGCACCTGTGAGGAACCAGGCACAGTGGCAGCCTTGCTGCTCACAGAGCCCCAAAGCCAAGACTCTGAATCACCAACAAAATATCCTTTCCTTCCCTTCACTCTGTGGTACTGTCAAAATGATGATGATCATATTTATACCCCATCTCACTGTTCTCCCATACTTACCCTTATGGCTTGATTCACCCAGAGGATCCTCAATAAAGCCAAAGGATAGGCCAGGCAGTGGTGGCGCACGCCTTTAATCGCAGCCTTTAATCGAAGCACTCGGGAGGCAGAGCCAGGTGGATCTCTGTGAGTTCAAGGCCAGCCTGGGCTACCAAGTGAGTTCCAGGAAAGGCACAAAGCTACACAGAGAAACCCTGTCTCGAAAAACCAAAAAAAAAAAAAAAAAAAAAAAAAAGCCAGAGGATAAAATGTAGCTGCTCATGTTTTAAGGGGCAATGTAGTCAGCATGTGACCACATGATTGTGTGACCACCTACATATCTGCTTCCTTGATATTTTTGAAATACAAGACATGATACATCTATGGCTGCCAGGCACACACATGCACGCACTTGTGTACCAGCTTGACATATTCACCTTCTAGTAACACAGAAAGATGATGCAGTCATATGGAATCAGGAAGCCAAACAAATACCACACTGTAGATGCACCTTCTGGCAGCCAATGGATCTGCATGCCAGAAAGACACCTACCTCTGTGAGCTCAACAACCTGATGGTAAATAGATACCATCTGGGCTTACAGGGATGTCAATTTTCTGCCATCTTCTCCACAGAAAAGCAAAAAGCTGAAGTCCTGGTACAAAGCTGGGTGTTTTTAAAGGACTGACTGACCCAATGGTGACTGATCTCATTTGACTGAGCTAGGGTACCCAGTTGCTTAGTCAAACATCAATCTAGATGCCTCTGTAAAAATGTGTTTGAAAGAAACTTGGACATCCATGTTTCTTGCTACATTATTCACAACAACAAGGATATGCAGTCAGCCAAGATGTCCATCAACAGATGAATAGATAATGGAATGTGTCATCTACATAATAAAATTTTACTCATCTGTAAAGAAATACAAAATATCCAGGGAACTGAATGGATCTGGGAAGTATTATATGAGTGAGGTGACCCATACTCAAAAAGATGAAGCATGCTTGCCCTCTCTCATATGTGGACCCTAATTAATAACATTTATGTGAAAGTAAGGGCATGACAGACCCAGAAAGACAAGCATGGTATGTACTCACTCGTAAGTGGATATTAGCTGTAGAATAAAGAATAACCAGGCTACAATCCACAGCCCCCAGGAAGCTAGGTTATAAGAATGACCTAAAGAGGGATGTATGGGTTTCCCTGGGAAAGGGCAATAGATGAGATCTACTGAGTAAACTGGGTGGGGGGAGTCTGGGGGATGGGAACATGAGGGATCAGGTTGGGCATGTTGGGGTGGGACAGAGGAGGAGAGTAATGAAAGAGATATCTTGATGGCTGGTCATTTAGGGGATAGGAAAAAAATATGGTGTCAGGGAAACTCCCAGAAATCCATGGGGATGACGCCCGGCTAACACTCCTAGCAATGGTGGACAGAGTACCTGAAATGGCCTTCTCCTGTGGTCAGGTTGGTGACTACTCTAGTTGTCATCAGAGAGCCTTCATCCAGTACCTGATGGAGCAGAAGCAGAGATCCACAGCCAAGCACTGGGCTGAGCTCTGGGAGTCCAGTTGAAGAGAGGGAGGAGGGATCTACAAGCAAGGGGGGTCAAGATCATGACAGGGGAACCCACAGAGACAGCTGACCTGAGCTAGTGGGAGCTCACGGACTCTGGACCGACAGCTAGGGAGCCTACATGGGACTGAACTAGGCCCTCTGCATGTGAGTGACAGTTGTGTAGCTTGGTCTATTTGTGGGGCCCTAGCATTTGGATCAGGACCTGTCCCTGATGCTTGAGCTGGCTTTTGGGAACCTATTCCCCATACTGGAATGCCTCGCCCAGCCTTGATGCAGAGGGAGGAGCTTGATCCTGCCTCAACTTGATATGCCATGCTTTGTGGACTCCCATGGGAGGCCTGCCCCTTTCAGAATGGAGGAGTGGATGGGAGCACACAGTACATAGAAGGTGTGGGGGAGGGAACCAGAGAAAAGGAGTAAGAGGAAACTGTGGTTGGCATATAAAACAAAGGAAAAAAATTAATATTAAAAAAAAGAAAGACAATAAGGGCATGAAACCAGATAGAGAGGAATGGGAGATATTGAGAATGGGGATAGAGCTGGCAGAAGGTCCCATGTGACATGAAAACATAAAGACAGCTACTGGGAATAGGAGCACACAAGGAGGAAAGGGAGATGGGGAGAATGGGGGAAGAAACAACTACAAATTTCATTAAAAGTGTAATACTGAGCTTATTCTTTGCATGTTAACCAACATTTAAGAAGGGTTAGATGATGTGAATATCAATCAGTAAGCTTTCCCACCCCTGCACCCCATTTCCATGGAGAGAAGCACACCCTAATATTCACAGTGTGATCAGCTGAAGGATCAGCCAAGCAAGAAACCAGGTTCAGGAGGAGCACAAAGGGCTGATCTTAGAGGGATTAGTCCTGACCAGGAGAGGCTGGAAAGAACCAGGACAGAATGTTTCTTCTTTCTTCTTCTTTGTTTTCTTGCTTTCTTTTTTTTTCTCTCAAGACTAAATCTAGGACCTTGACCCTACCACTGAGGTATACCCCCACCTCCCAAAAGACTATGCTTGACTTCAGACAAAAAATAAAACAGTGGCTGCCACAGGCTAGGAAGGGAAGGGGGAGAAAATGGGAAGGCATGGGTCAGTGGGTATAAAGTTACAAACAGATGGAACAGTCAGTGTTCTAGGCACCAGGAGAGACTGTAATGATTCACATTGTGCTGCATATGTCAAAGTAGCCAGAAGAGAGGAATGTTTTCATCACATGTAGACACACACACACACACACACACACACACACACACACACA
Organism: Peromyscus leucopus; assembly: GCF_004664715.2. Lineage (NCBI taxonomy): Eukaryota > Metazoa > Chordata > Mammalia > Rodentia > Cricetidae > Peromyscus > Peromyscus leucopus. Next base: position 123,726,048 of record NC_051066.1, on the reverse strand, counting down.
CACACAAATGCATGTGCCATTTACCTTGCTTTGGTCATTAATGTATACAGTGTATAAATGTATTGAAATGTTACCCTGCACCCAAAAAGGTTTATAATCTAATATCGATTAAAAGTGAAATTTTAAAATAAACTTTAAACAAAAAAGCTGTTTGAAGTTAAGAAAAAAAGTACAAGGCCATAAGGATATAAGTGGCCCATGCTGCCACCTAAGGCCATGGTAATGTCCAGGTTTATGATGTTGGAGAGGGCCATGTCTGAGTTCAAGGTCCTGCTGCTGCTAGAGGCTGTGTTGACATCTGTGGACTAAGTTGCCACCAAAGACCATGTGGGTTTCCATGATGTGTACTTTAGCCTGAAGTCATGTTGATGTCTGTGGGCCATGCAGCCACTGGGGACCATATGATCTGAGTCACCTGAGACCATGTTGGTGCCCTGGTCTGGGCTGCCTCCCAGGGCTTTGTCTGGTCCTGCTGCAGCTGAGTGCCATGTCTATGGTCTGTACTGTTACCAGAAACCATGGGGAGGCCCATGACCCATGTTCCTGCTGACTGTGAAGAGCAAGGAAGCTACTTTTCTGTGAAATCAATGACTGCAGATGCATAGTTGAGAAAGAGGGAATGGAGGGCTTCTATGACAAACCCTAACCCCACCCAACCTTGTGGTGATATATGATGTACCCTAATAAAATTTGCCTGATGATCAGAGGACAGAGCAAGACACTAGATTAAACATAGAAGACAGGCAATGGTGGCACTCACACCTTTAATCCTAGCACTAGGGAGGCAGAAATCCATCTAGATCTCTGTGAGTTCAAAGCCACCCTGGACTACATGAGATTGACTCAGTCTAGGAGAGAAACAGAGCCAGGCAGTGGTGGCACACACCTTTAATCCCAGTACTTGGGAAGCACACATGCCTTTAATGGCTGGGCAGAGAAAGGTATATGAGGCGTGAGCAGACAGGAACTAAAGGCTTTTCGACTGAGGAAACCCATTCGGCTAGAGGCCTTTTGGCTAGGCTCTTTCTGCTGAAGCCTTTCGGCTGAGAGGACCCCTTTCAGCTAGAGGCCTATCGGCACAGGCTTTTTCAGGCTGAGGAGTCCTAGAGGTAAGAGGTGACTGTGGCTTGTTCCTTTGTCTCTCTAATCTTTTAACATTTACCCCAATATTCTGGCTCTGTGTTTTTTATTAAAAGACCATTACAATTCATGTTACACAACCCATCCTGCCCCCCAAAAGAAGTAACAGCCTAGACAGGAAGCTATCGATGAGAACTCTTTAAAAGTATGATGGGAATGCTGAAGTATAGCTCTCCACAACTGATGTCTTCTGGTGGGGTCCGGGAGGGGAAGGACTCAGTCCTCTTTAAGGGGAAGGCCACTAAGAGTTTCACCATGCTCCCAAGAAAATAGAGATAACACAAATTGGACTTGTTTTATTTTATTTTATTTTATTACTTTTTGGGAAGGTCACAATGGTGGGGGTGGACATGGAAGGACTAGGAAGTGAGTGCAATCGGGGCATATGATGTGAAATTCCCAGAGAATCAATCAAAATGTTATATTGAAAAGAAAAGAAGAAAAAGGCACAAAGGTACAGATAACCACCAAAGCTCCGAACAAGCTTTGCATATAAGAGTGCTGGCACCCCGGGACAGCAGTTGACACCCCACATCTGCCTCCTCCCTGCCTTGCTGCCACTATATCCACTGGCACCTCTAAGATCCACTTCTATAGGTGAGGCTGCTCCCCTTTTCAAGGATATTGGGGGGGGCGGTGTCTCAGTCCTACTTCTACTTTCTGACAGCCTCTTGATGAGTACAGTGCCCAGCAGTCGTTACATTATTATGTTACATTCCATTACTCACATTGGAATGCTGGCTCCTACAGGGCGTTCTGATTTTCTATACTCACAAAAGGATGCAGCAAGATACGGTTCCCGACCTGAAGTCTGAAGAAGTTGGGAGGAGCCATGGCGGTGCTTTCACAGGCCGATTGAGTCCTTGCACAGCCTGCTTCCCTCTCAACACATCCTGAAGTGATCTCCCCTCTCACTATGACTCTGTCTAAGGGCAGCACCCATGTTCCTCCTAGTGACCTGAGTAGTGATGAAAATGGGCATGGACTCCAGAGTTTCTGTGTCCTGGGGTCCACACTTGTGTCTGTATTTTTGACTCAAACATATCTCCAGTGTCAAGATTCTGGGTAGAATCTCTCTTTCTACCTCTGTCACTGTCTCCTCAGGCAACGCTGCCTCTCTTCTGTGTGGCTGCAGTGGACTGATCCACAGAATCCAAGGTAACTTCTCTCATCTGAAGATCCTGTGTTTACTCCCACCTACAATATCCCGTTTTGCCATATAATGAAATATACTCACAGGTTCCCGAGATTTGGACTTGAGCATCTTTGGGGAGGACTATTCTATACACTACATGTAATAGCCATAGTCCTGAATTGTGTAATGACTTTCTTGTTTACACCAGCACCTTCAAATATGTATTTCTGATATTGTATTATTAAATTTTGCTTCATTTACAACTTCGTAAAACTTGTAAAATATGTTTTTAAGTTTGTGGTATTGTATCCCCCTCAAATATTGTGCATGCTAATAAACTTATCTGGGGTCAGAGACAGAGCAGCCACAATAATAAACATAAAGGATAGGCAGTGGAAGCACATGCCTTTAACCCTAGCATTCCAGAGGCAGAAATCCAAGTGTTCAAGGATACAGACAGGCATGGTGACTCATCATGCCTTTAATCCCAGAAAGCAAGCCTTTAATCCCAGGAAGTGGTGGTAGTAAGCAGAAAGGTATATAAGGCGTGAGGACCAGAAACTAGAAGCATTTGGCTAGTTAAGCATTTGGCCTGGTTAAGCATCCAGGCTTTTGAGCAGCAATTCAGCTGAGACCCATTCTGGATGAGGACTCAAAGGCCTCCAGTTTGAGGAAACAAGACCAGCTGAGGATCCGACGAGGTGAGGTTAGCTGTGGCTTGTTCTGTCTCTCTGATCTACCAGCATTGACCCCAATAACTGGCCTTGGGTTTGATTTTATTAATAAGAACTTTTAAGATTCATGCTACATAAGTTCTTGGCAGACTGTCCTGAAATATCAGGGAACAAAATCTTTAGTCCCAGGTAAGTTAACTCCCCATAGAACATACACATATATGTACACACATGTGTATACATACCTTCCCCCATCCATCCCAGTTTCTACTCATACTTTTAATGAATGCCCAAAGGCATCATGTGGGCTTCAGGATCACAGGAAAATTTTCTCATGACTGAAGGCACTGCTTCTACAGGTCACTCACAGAGACCTGTGCATACTATTCTACCCATTGGCAGTGGTGTCACAGAGTCTTCAAGATGGATCTTGCTCTTAGAAGCTCACCTCATGCTGTCACAATCTCCAGCCTCCTTCTGAACTTACTTTCACCACTTTATTCTCATCTCCAGGAAGGAGCCAGTCTCTGCTGCAATGACATATAACAAGAAGTCCTGGATTTTCACTTGTTACAAGAACAAAAACTTCTAACACACACACAGAGGACTGTGAGCTGGTGAAAGCTTGGCTGACCTTGGTTGGATGCCAAGCTGGGTTTATGTTCTGCACTGCTATAAGGGTTACCATTCTGACTAATGGAGCAATGGGTGGAACCCAGAAAAGCAGCACAGACCAGGCAATCACACTGAAGATGTAATTAGATATGGCTTGGGTCCCTCGACTCTCCTTTCTTGGTCAAAGGAAATTTGATGAGGGAACAAATGTCAAGGTAGAGGTGGGATGTGTATCTTCTCCTGAGCTGCCAGATGATCCTGCTGAGTCTCCAGGCAAGGAGGATGAGTGACAAGCTCTGTTACCAGATGGAAATGTTTGCCATCTATCACTGAAACCTGTTCATTTTTACCCTGAGGTTCGTTTTAAGGGTTCTGGGTTTCAAACTCAGGTCCTTGTGCTTACAAGGCAAGCACTTTACCAACTGATCTATTGTTCAGATCCTAGGATCATTGTTTAGCATTTAGTTCTCCATATCTCAAATGCTGGGATTCTAGGCACATGTCTGGTTTATTTACTTTTATGGACAATCTGACGATGTTAGTAGCCTCACTTCACTATTTTACAAGATGCTAGGAATTCCAGCCCACATCCTACCAATCATGCAATTGAGAAAATGACCCAACCAGATTGGCCTGTAGGCACACTTCTGGGGTATGGTCTTGATCAATAATAGATGTGGAAGATTCCAGCCCAGGGCAGGTGGTCCTGGTTGTATAAGAAGGTAGGCTGTCAAAGCCATGAGGAACAAGCTAGTAAATAGCGTTCCTTCATCATCTCTGCTTCCGTTCCTGCCACCAAGTTCCTGCCTTGAGTTTCTGATTTGGTGTCCCTAATGATGGGCTGAACCTGTAATCCCAATAAACCGTTTCCTCCTCAAATTGCTTTTGATTGTGCTGTTTTACCACAGCAACAGAAAGTGAACTAAAACAATCTCCAACCCACAGAACATCATTTCTTGGCCTTACCTGCCTTGAGCATGCCAAGTATATTTACGTGGGCCAATTTTTATAACAAGGTTTTGAATGTCACATATAGCTTACAGAGTTACTGGTACCCAAAACTGCAGGCAACAGAACAGCCCAAGTGAAATTGTGTGCCTGGCAATGGTGGCCTGATGGGGCACCATGGCTCACTGTACATCCCAGCCAGAGGAGAGAATCTGAGCTGCATTTTGACAGCTGGGAAACATATTGGAATTTACTTTCAGAGTGCAGTCTCCACTCATGTGCCTTGCTTTCTCACAACTATGAAGTGTAAATAAATAATAAATAAATACAAAAGTGCTACATCAGATCATTCTATCCAGAGCCATCTCTATGAATATAGTTCATGTTCAGAACTCAGGAGGTGAGTGTTAGCAATACCACAATTTTCAGACAAGGAAATCAAAGTTCAGATAGGTTAAGTATTCTCCACGTGTTGCACAGCTCGAATGTGACAGAGTTGAGATCTGAACTGTGTGTGTGTGTGTGTGTGCGCGTGCGCGCGCGCATGTGTGTGTGTGTGTGTGTGTGTGTGTACATATCTGTGTGTCTGTGTTTGTGTGTGATGTATATGTGTGTGCATGTTTCTAAACACTGATCTTCACTGCTCCTGAAAATGTCCTCATAGTGCTTTGTAAGTCATAATTATGGCCCAAAGCTTTGCTGTAGGTCCTCAGAGCAGAATTATGTAATAGAAGATGGGCCACAGGCTGAGGAACTTCTATATGAGGATCCTCACCTGCACAAAGGCCAGACTACCTCCTCAAATCCAGGTCTCTCTCTCCATAGGCCTCCCAGTTCTCTGCAAGAGCCCACAGAGGAGCCATCTTCCTTTTCTGGGTGTCTCTAGCCAATCTGGTCCAACCGAGAATCTATAGGTGAGTTCTTCCTGGCGGGTTTTTAGCTGAGACTCTCTGAAAATGACTTCTGGCTGAGTCAGAAGAAACCATAGAAAGAGGTTTCACTTGCTCTAATTCCTTTCTAGGTCTCCCCTCACTGTGTCAGAACTATGCCTTGAAGAGCTACTATATGGACCAGTCCAATAACCAAGCTCTTGTCCATTTTACAACCCAGCAGCATTGTACATCATAAGCCTCTCCCTTCTTTCCCTTGGTTTCCAGAACACTGCCCTCTACTGGCCTTCCTGCAACCTGTGGCTCTGATTCCTCCTTTCTTCTCTCCCCATTCTCCTCTCCACATCCGCTCCTCTCCCCCTCTCCTCTCCTCACTTCTCTTTTCCTCCCTGGTCCTCTCACCTCCTCTCCTGTTATGGTTTGATATGAAAGGTCCCCTGCAGCTTATATATAGATCCCCAGCTACAAGTACTATTTAGGGAGGCTGTGGGAACTTTCAGAAATACGTCACTGAGGACCAACCCTTACTGATACATTATCCTTGGCCCCTCTCACTCTCTGCTCCCCACCCACCAAGAGGTAAACAGCTTCCACCACACTTTCCTACAGCTATGATGTTCTGCCCAATGTGTGCAGCAAAGTATTGCTGAACCCTCTAAAACTGTGAGCCAAAATAAATCCCTCTGCCCTCAATTTGTTTCTGTCAGGTATTTCATGAAAAAGATGCACATGTGGGCTAGCACAACCTCTTTTCCTTTAACTCAGAAGGAATTGCTTTGCATTCTCTCTTTGCTGTCCTTCTCTTACCCATGTTCACTCACCTGGATCCAATCACATCAGCTCCAAGGTCTGATTGATACAGCCATGTCTGTATTTGATCCCAAGCCTCTCTCTCTCTGAATTCTTGCCCCCCACTGGCTTGCTTCCTGTCTCCACTTGGAGGTCTAACAGAGCCCACCTATGTCTCTACAGAATGAAGTCCCTGTCAGCACCCTCAAATACTTGCTTTACTTCAGCCTCCCCCATTAACCAAAAGCTGCACAGTCTGGCATATTTCTCAGTGAAAAGGCTTGGAGACCTCCTGGGGCCCCTTTCCCCATACTCACATTCAGTCTATCAGCAAATGCCTGTTTCTTTCCAGATCACAATGATTTCTCCTAGTCTTATCACCCCCTCCAAGTACCATCATCTTATGGCCAGACAGCTGCAGACAGTTCCCAATGAGGGTCCCAGCCTCTGTGCAACAGAGAAAAATCAGAGGGAGTATTTGAAAACTTGTGTCCTATGTAGAAATTGTTAACATAGTCACTTTTAAACATTTTCACCACAAAAATAATGCTAAGCAAGCAAGGTAATAACTGTGATAGTTATCTTGATTTAATGGTTCCACAATTTAAATATAGATTAAACATTGCCATAAGCCCCCATAAATATAAATATGATGTTTTTCAATTTAAAAAGTACATTTTTTAAAGTTTTTCTCTTTCTTTTTTCTTTTTTAATGAGAGCACTCTACTCTTCTCATGACCCTGCTAGTGGACATTCATGCCCCCAGGGGAACTGCAGAATCCTTAGGGTGTCCAATCACCACACAGCTAGCTCCTGCATGTCCAAAGACACCTGCACCTCAGGATCAGGCTCTACCTTCCCCTCTTTTAGGGTTCTTTGCCTCTTTCCCTCCCTTGTGTCTTTATTCAAATGTCACCTCTCTCTCTCAGTCCATGGCTATGACCTTTGCTGTGCTGTCCCTGCATTCACCTCTCTTTCCCTTTTCATGAGGATTCATGTCTCCTTCTAACAAATATGCAGTCCCTGACCTGAATGGTTGACTTTGCAACTCCCAGATGAAGAGACATGATACACAGTCAATAGAAGTTATACATAAAATCTTCCTGTTGTCTTCTCCCAGGCTTGCAATAACCATGGGATGTTCTACTTTGATTCTCAGTAAGAGTAGTCAGTCCCAAGAGTGACTTCCGTGTCACCAGAGGGATCAGCTGACTCTACAGTGTGTTCTGTCACTAAAGCAGTGTTTGGGAGGCTTGATGTAGTCAATCAGTTTACAACTTAAAATACTTTCAGCATGTGAAGGGTTTATTGTGATGTTACCACACCTTAAATTGAGGCACAAATGTGCATCTTTATGTTTTATTGACTGCTGTATTATCAGTATGGAGAACGTTATCTGCCATGCAGTAGGTAATTAAAAATAGTTTCTTGAGTATGGATTCTCATGGGGGCATTTCTCTGGCTGGAGTGAAGTGAGTGTCCCAAAGGCAAACAATGATTCCCACCAGCCATTCTTCACAGCACCCTCTGACTCAAGAAAAAAATATGTGAAGCTAAGGAGCTGGTTCAGTGGGTAAGCCCACTTCCTGTGCAAGCATGAAGAACTAAGTTTGAATCCCCAGCACCCACATAAAAAACCAGGCATGGCTACAGATGCCAGTGACCCCAGAATTGGTGAGTAGAGTCGGGCAGATCCCAAGAGCTCACTGGAGATTCAGCCTGCAAATATGAATCAAACATCCAGTTAGAGAAAGATCCTGTCTTAAGGGGGAAAGGGAAAAAGCTATAGTCAGAGACACCCTAAGTCCACCTCTGGCTGTCAGTCAGACACACACACAGGCTCACACATCCATAAACACGCATGTGCACATATGGGCATTATGCCATAAATACACACAAAAGTAAAGAGAAAAAGGAAGGAAGGAAGGAAGGAAGGAAGGAAGGAAGGAAGGAAGAGAAAGAAAGAGAGAGAGAGAAAGAAAGAAAGAAGGAAGGAAGGAAGGAAGGAAGGAAGGAAGGAAAGAAAGAAAGAAGAAAGAAAAAAGAAAGAAACAAAGACACAGAAGGGCTAGAATACACTTGCCCATCCCCCACCCAATAGAGACTCAACAACCTAGAATATTTCACAGAGACTCCAATTCCAGAATGCCTGTCTCTGGCAGCCTTGTACACTGCCAGAGTCACTTCCGAAGTCCAAATAGTAATGTTGCTGCCAACAGAAATGAACTGCCTGGAGAGAATTCTTTAGTGACCTGTCATCAAGGGGAGGCACAGGCAGCAGTCATCTTGAGTGGGTTTGCAGTGGCTGGACAGGCATGCCCAGCCTTCTAATTTATGGTTGTCCATATAGGTTGGGAGTTCCCCTGGCTAATGGCTTCCTCCTGTATGTGGTGTGCATATGACTTCAAAGAGCTCAAGAGAAAGTTGGGAGCTCAGGCCTGCTGTTAAATGGAAGCTGGAACTTCAGACAAGGTCAATGATACCCTTAAACAGGGTGTGCATGGGGGAGGAGGGGAACAAGTGTGGGTCTTATAATCGGTGAATATCTGACTAGATACATGCCTGTTCCCTGATATGATCCTGACACTAATGTTCTCATTTGAGTGGCCATCCGTTGAAAGTCACTGTTTCAGAAGAGAAAGAACAGCAAGGGTCATCCAGAGGCCTTCCAAAGCCAAAGCAGCAGGTCACATCCAGACAGCTCTGCTGGGCTTTGCCATGTGCTATGTGCCTTCTGTTGCCATGGCAACCTTTTTTCCTGTCTTCACTAATAAACTGTTGCTCTTGCTGGTCTTAATATCTACAGTCATCCAGTGCCTTGCCAACTGCCTCAGAGAATTAAAATTCCTCTAAGACACAATTTCATCAAAGAACACATGAAATTTGAAAGGTGTTGGGTGAGAGGATACTGTTAAGGACAAATTTTTGGAGACACCACCTTCCCCTAAGACAGCCCCTCCATTCTCCTTAAGTTGTGAGATGGGAAAAAATATGACCTGTTCGCTTGGTCTGAATTGGAACCCAACTCATTTGTCAGATTTCTCTGAGCTTCTGAATAAGTTGCTAGTACAGAAATGTCTTGGTCTTCTCATCTGTAAAATGGGATGCCACCGTTTTAGTCACCTTGGGATGACTTAAATGAAATAGCCAAGGCAGGTTGTGTTTGAAGAAAAGAGACATATTAATCCACAGTTCTAGAGGCTAATGGGCCAAGGCCAAGAGGCCCACTCTGGTTCAGGCTCTAACTTCTGTGAGGAGCTAATGGGCAAAGGCCCCATGCAAGAGACAGCTGTGAGTATAGGAGAGCTTCTAGATAAAAGCAGAGAGGAGTCTGGGGTCCCATATTCTCTTCTGAGGGTACCCCCCAACCTACATATTCCTGTACTAAGCCTGGTTTTTTAAGTATTACTCCACTTAACAACATCACAATGGGGACCAAACTCCCATTGCGAACCTGGGGAGACAAGCTTAGATCTTAGCCATAACCTATGTAAAAGTTGCCTGGAAAAACCAATCAACGACATCATGTTTTTTTTTTAAGAAATGCCTACAGATATCCTTTCACTTTATTTTATAGTTATTTCTTTATATCCTGGGTTAGACATAAAGAAATGATTCAAGAACTGTGAATAGACCCAAGCTTTACAAGGATAGAACCTGTGCTTTTCTGTTTCCAGTGTCTGGCTGAGTAAGTGTTCAAAATATATGCTTGTGTTTACTGGCATCTCTTCTGAGAAGCTGAAAGAGTGGCTTGCCACCATGACAGCCCTATGGATGATCTATGGCTGGGACAGGATCTAGAATTACCCAGGACATAAACCTCCAAAGGTGTCTTGAGGGAGTTTTTAGATTGGGTTAACTGAAATGGAAAGCCTTACCCTTAGTATGAGTGGCATGATTCTGTGGGTTGGGGTACACATGTGAATAAAAAGAGAACATGAACTAAGTAGCAACATTGGTCTCTTGCTTCCAGACTACAGATGCAATGGAACCAGATGTTTCACACTCCTGTAGTCATACTTTCCCTGCCGTGGTGGACTGAGTCTTCAAACTGAGTGCAAAATTCGTTTTTCCCTTAAGTTAAAACAAAAAAAAAGCAAACAAAAAATTCTCAGCATTAACATTTTCTTCTCTATTCTTTGCACACATACATGGTCACTTGTGAGAGTTGGTTCTCTCCTACCACAATGTGAGCTGGTCACCAGGCTTTAGCAGTAAGTATCTTTACCTGCTGAGCCATTTCCCCAGACAAAAAAAGTAATACAATACAATAGTGCTGTTGTTTGGATTTGAAGTGTTCTTGTTAAAGGCTTGATCTCCAGCCTCAGGCTCTATTAACAGGTGGTAGAACTTTTAGGAGGTGGAGCCCAGTGGAAGGAAGTAAGGTGACTGGGGGTGGGCCCTTGAAGAAAACATCAAGATGGGTCTCTCTTCATTTCCCCAACACCCCCACCCCCACCCTCCGTTTCTCAGCTGTCACAATAGGAGCAACTTAATTCACCACATGCTCCTGTCATGGTGTCTTCTGCTCCACGGGCCCAAATGAACAGTGACCTCTGAAACCATGAGCCATGAACCTCTGCCCTTATTAATTTACCTTCAGTATTTGGTCACAGTGTCAGAAAGCTGATAAACATATTGTGATGGTTAAACTTATGTTTTAAATTTAAGTTACTATTCTTAAGAGATCTATAAAACAAAAATGCCTCTAAAGCATAAAACATATCCAAGGACAGATAACTTCCTGGAATGGTGGGGGTTGGTCATGTAAGATAGCACACCACATGTTTTTGCTTCTCTAAACAAGCTTGGTTGAACCAACTGTGCAAGATATGTGCTTGATCATGTATAGGCAGGAGGTACATAGGCAGGAAGTAAGTCAGGGTGTATGCTTGCCCCTGATTAGATGAAGGTGGGAAGTATGAGCCTTGTGGGTTTTTACCTTTATAAGTCCCTGACTAATGTAATTTAGTACCATACTCTGGAAATCCCGGGTATGGACCTGGCCAGTGTCAGTAATCCTGGCCAATATTTAATAAAGCTTGCTTCAAATTCAAATTTGGCTCAAAATTTGTAGTGGTGGTCTTGTTCTCATCCAGTGGTACTAATAACACCTCATAATCACAATAGTACTATCCCATTCTCAAGTCTTGAGGACATGAATTGCGTTCATAGCTGCATAGGCATGGCAACAGTTGATTGGTAGCTGACAACAAAGATTAGTGACTAAGTACAACCCATTTCTGTTGTTGGTATTTTTAACTCTTTTGGAGGGTCTGCCACCCAGCTCCCAAATAAATCACATATGGAGGCTTATTCTTAATTATAAATGCCTAGCCTTAGCTTGGCTTGTTTCTAGTCAGCATTTCTTAACTTTAAATTATCCCATATACCTTTTGCCTCTGGGCTTTTACCTTTTTCTATTTCTGTATACCTTTCTTTGTCTCTTACTCTGTGGCTTGCTGTGTAGCTGGGTGGCTGGCCCCTAGGTCCCTCCTCCTTCTCTGGATACTTCTTCTCAGATTTCTCCTTCTATATATTCTCTCTGCCTGCCAGCCCCATCTATACTTTCTCCTGCCTTGCTATTGGCCGTTCAGTTCTTTATTAGACCATAAAGTGTTTAAGACAGACCAAGTATCACAGCTTCACAGAGTTAAACTAATGCAACATAAACAAGAGTAACACACCTTAAAAATAATATTCCCCAGTGTTTTTCTTTATCAAAGTATTACAGATAGAAATTGCTAAATGATTTGTAGTTCAACAGATTAAAAAGGCAATGAATTTATTATCAAAACCAATGTCATTAGTATCTGTACCCTAAGTATTACAATATATTGGAATGTTGTTTCCAAAGAGACAAGAAAAAAGAAATTCTCTCTCTCTCTCTCTCTCTCTCTCTCTCTCTCTCTCTCTCTCTCTCTCTCTCTCTCTCTCTCCATCTTTCTCCCCCTCCCGCCCCCTTTAGAAGTAACTTCCAGATCAAAGCACAAACAGAGACAGGAAATGCACTTGGTTTTCATTCCAACTCAGGTGGTATCTTTTCCTTATTGGCTGGGGTCAGACCTCACAGTCTCATTCAGCTGGTTAGTTGTAAAGAACTGGCACATAATGAAAGGAAGAAGGAAGGGTGAAAGGGTTACTGCTCCAGACCATCAAATCCCTGGAGTGCAACAGGGGGCCTTTTGTGCAAACAAATGCTTTACTGAGTGGAGGAATTAAAATATTTACAAGGTCTTACAAGGTGAGGAAGATAAATTTGAATTTCTTGCCCTAAAGACAAGTTTGATGGCATTTGATAGAAAAGACTCATATTTAATACTTCTTACACTCTATTGTGGAATATTATTTTAAATGGGCAAAGATGTATTACATTTGTTTATGCTGCATTTGTTTAATTATGTGAAGATGTGTTGCATTTGTTTCACTTCGCCTGCCTAAGGCACCTGATTGGTCTAATAAAAAGCTGAACAGCCAATAGCTAGGCAGGAGAAAGGATAGGTGGGGCTGGCAGGCAGAGAAAATAAATAGGAGGAGAAATCTAGGACAGAGAAGAAAGAAGGACAAGAGAAAAGAGGAAAGAACAAGGAAGACACCCAGGGCCAGAAGCAAAGCAGCCATCAGCCAGCCAGACATAGAGACAGCAAAAAAGTAAGAAAAGGTAAAAAGCCCCAAGCCAAAGATAGATAAAGAGAAGCAGGTTAATTTAAGTTAAAAGAGCTAGCCAGAAAAGAGCTAAACTAAGGCCGGGTATTCAAAACTATTAATAAGTCTCTGTATCATAATTTAGGAGCTAGTTGGTGGCCCAAAAGAAAAAGCCTGGTACAATACTCCCTCTCGTTCTCTCCCTCTGGCAGGGTCCCATTTTGTAGCTGAGGCTAGTCTCAACCTCAGGATATCAAAATCCTCTTGCCTCTGCTTCTTGGATGCTTAGATTACAGACCTGTGTCACCTCACACATTACTTATGACTGGGAAGATGGCTTCATTGGTAAAATATTTGTCATGCAAGTGTGAAGAGTTCAATCCCAAACACACATTAAATAAAGGGAGGGGAATGATAGTGTGCTCTTAATTCCAGTCCTAGGGAGATGGAGATATGCGGATACCTGGTGCTCAACAGCCAGCCAGTCAAGCATTATCAGTAAGGTCCAGGCCAAGAAGAGACAGCTCAAAAATTGATTAATTAAACAAAGAAGGTAAACAGCATGCCTGAGAAAAGACATTCACCATTTTTCTCTGGTCTCTACAACATACACACACACACACACACACACACACACACACACACACACACACACACATATGCACACACAAACACAAGCCATCTTCTAGGCCCTGACATTTGGAATCTTGCTTGGTGTTCCTTGGGCACCTATAAAGTTTCAGTTCTCAGCCAGGCAGTGATGGTGCATGCCTTTAATCCCAGCACTCAGGAGGCAGAGCCAGGCGGATCTCTGTGAGTTCAAGGCCAGCTTGGTCTACAGAGTGAGATCCAGGATAGGCACCAAAACTACACAGAGAAACCCTGTCTCGAAAAAAAAAAAAAAAAGTTTCAATTATCATGTGCTATTCAAATGCAAATAATGATTGCCCTGAAGCTCTAAACCAGTGGTTATCAACCTATGGGTCTTGACCCCTTTATGGATTGAACAACCCTTTCACAGGGACCACATATCAGATATCTTGTAAATCAGATGTTTACATTATGATTCATGACAGTGGCAAAATTACAGTTATGAAGTAGCAATGAAAATAATTTTGCAGTTGAGAATCACCACAACATAAAGAACTATATCAAAGGGTCGCAGTGTTAGGAATGTTGAGAACCACTGCTCCAAATCCAACAATAACTTCCTCTCACTATTAAGCTCTAATGTCCAGGTACGTTGCAAAGCCCAAATTCTCACTCTGGAAAAATCTCAATGTACCATATGTAGCCAACAAAATATAACAGATCTACATGTAGAAAAGACACTTGGCTAGCTTATTCTTTATACCTCAGGACATGGAGAGGTATACAGAGCAATCAATTTCTTGAGGACTTAAAAAGTAAGTCTTCTTCGAGATTGTATTGCCTAGAAATGGCAGGGAAGCTACTACCCCCATGCTACCTCAACAATATGGCTGCTTAAACAAGGCTTGAACAATGGCAACACCAATGAACACACTTACATGGAGGAGGAAAAATCTCATGGAGCCCACCCCAGACCAAAAGCTACAGGCTACTAAGGAATTCTGACAGAGGAAGAATTAATCTCCCCCAAAGATGAGCCCCTAATTCGTTATCCAATACAAAGTAGTCAACCCTGAAATCATACACACACAAGCAACACCAAGTACACTGAGTAGGTTGTATTTCTGCATGTATGTATATATGCAACAATAATAGTTAAAGAAAAAGGTCATGGATTTGAGAAGGAGTGGGGGAAAAGGGACATGGGAGAAACCGAGGGGAGGAGAGGGAGGAGAAAATGATATCGTATTTTAACTTTTTAAATTGAAAAAAAATAAATAAATAAAGCAAGTTTTCCCTTTAAAAAAACAAAAGAAAGAAAGAACTTAAGGCCATTCAAATGGGAACTTCTAATGAGTAAGCTTAGTCATGGGTCACTGAGCTGGGATGTATGAGGCCAGCCCAGATGCTAAGAAGGCAAGCTATAACGTCTCCCTCCTGTGTGGAGAGTGAATGTTTTCTTTCCACATTTGCCTTGGATTACTGTGAATGAATTATACTTTCCCACCCAATTGAGGAGTGTTGAGCTCCTCTATAGGAAATGTGCTGGCCAGTAAAATGTGGGCAGAAGTGACAACAGGCCAACTCAGAGCCAAGGATCTTGGCAGCAACATATGTTTCTGCTCAGCCTCCTCACACATCTGCAACAACCATGAGAAGACCATGCCCTGGGTCATCCCTTGTTCCTGGATGGGAGACAGATGAAAGAAACCTGAGACTATGGGTAGTCCAACTCCAAGACACTCTTGCTGACCTGCCGCCCCATGATGGAACAAAATGATCAATAATCATGGCTTTACTTCACTAATGTGTTGTAATGTTTATTGCATGGATAGCTGATAGCTGATATCTGTCTTTGAAACTCTGGCTGAGCTCAGAATTGCTTTGTGACTCTGCCTGGTCTCTTCAGAGTGGCTCCTATTGGGTCCCCAGCTCCATAACCTCCCTCATGATCACTACCAATGACTATCAAAAGAAGTTCACAAAATCACTGCCAGGATTTAAAGAGAGATTTTCCCCCATATCTTCTTGTCAAGATTTTACTGATGGGCCATTGACAGTTCACGCAATTCATAATTAAATGGATGGGAAGATTGTCCTCGGCCATTGCCTGGACTTGGTGGATGTGATGCTGACATGTGGTCCTTCAGCTTCACTTCCCCTACAAGGCTTTATGGGAAATAAAGATGTCAGGCTTATATTGCATTTTACAACCTTGTATGACACCCAAGTCATCTTAGCAACTTCTGGATGAACTATCCCAAGGGCTGAATGTAAACCTTAACAGTCACAGTCAGAGAGAATCCTGGAAATGGGCCTGATGCCTCCTGCCTCTTCCACTGTGCTGAGGTTTCTGAAGAGCTGTCCTCTCCACATGCCAGGAATGCCTCCTTAGCAGAACAGGAACACCGGTGGAGCTTTGGGATGTGTGTCACATGGACAGACACCTTGATGTGCTGTTTCTTTGAGACGGAATTCAGTGCCCTGGTGAAGGGTTTTTTCTTGCATGTAGTTTTGTAAAATGCAGCTATGCTCACCACTGAACCACAACACAACAGGCAGATCATGGCTTGGGGAAGTAGAGAAAGGAGACTTGAAAAGATCGTCTTTGGGACTTGGGGGATTTGACAAGATCAAACTTCAGTGGGAGCCCTGTTGCTTCTGTGAAATACTTGAAAGGTATGCAATATTATTGGCTAACACAAATATCTATATAGTGCTGATTTAAGATATGAATGTCTCCTCACTTTTCTAAAGTGAGATGCTAGCTCCCATTTTCAGTCTTCTTCCACCATTTTAAAAGGGGAGGGTGTGGAGAACAGAGGAAGCCCTGAGTGAGTCAAGTCCTGAGTATATGTGTATCCATTTGACATGGGCCTAGCCTCAGACTCATGGGACAATGGCAAAGACTCCCCCACCTGTCCATCCACCCACTGCTAATAGGGTGAGATTTAGGGGGTTGGCAAAGCCTTTCTTGGTAGTCTGAGTGCAAATGTTGACAATATATGCCCAAATGCCCACCATAGCTTTCTGTCTCCAGATGTTTACAGCCTGAAGACTGTTCCCCCCTGGAGACTGCTCCTACCTAGATTAGCTAAACCTCTCTCCTTGATCCAACTGTATACAATAAACCCTGCCTCCTTGTTAATCTGTATGCAATAGTCCAGACACTTTGTGCAGTTGTGTTCAATAACCCACTACTCTGTTCAACTCTGTATAATAAACATGCTGAGCTTCCAGGGTGCTGCAGTTTCTCTATCAGAGAGATAGAGCTTCTCTGTGTATGTATGTACTTTCTTTATTCACTTGGGTCCAATCCCCAGGAAATTTGCAAGGACGTGGCAGGGGGAAGAGAAAATTAAAATTCCAGAGACATGGAAATTGAGTATAGATAACACTTATTGAATACACACTACATGCCAACAAAACCCTAAGAAAAAAGTACTGTTATAAACTTCATCTATCCAATAAGAACATTGGACTTAGAGACTGAACAACTTGGCTAAGTCCAAAATGCTGGAAATGGTATTGTGTGATAGTTAAGGACCCTTGTCAATTGGCTGCCACATTGGTTCACTTAGCAGCCATTTGTGTTAGAAGAATATCCAAGAATTATAGAGTCCTGGCCTTTAAAACTCACCTATTATAAATAAAATTATCTGCTCAAAGTTAGCTAAGAATTAGAACTCAGCATGAGAGTAGGCCACCTTCCACAGGTGTCCATAATAACCACAAAGCCAATGACCACAATCTTCATATATTTGATTAATCAATTGATCAATTGGAAACTGAGAGACTTATATGGGTAAGACTTCAATACCTACCTGTTCACTGGCTGTGAGGGTGCCACCATTCCAGAACTTACCACATAACAAGCTTATGGGGCTGAGGATGTAGCTCAGTGATAGAGAATTTGTCTAGCAATCACCATCAGAAAAGGAAGAATCTATTAATTTATTTAAGTAACAAAAGACACTGTGGTTATTATTTTTTCTCATCCATTAGAGGAACATGTCAAGACATGGCATAAAATAAAAGACATCTGAGATTGACTTTAGCATAATCCACACAGAGCTATCAAAAGCTGGCTTGTAAGAATATGGAGCTTCCTAGGTAACAAGGAGGATGCTAAGAGGGATGCATGGAATGCCCTGGGAAGGGGAAATAGATGAGATCTCCTGAGTAAACTGGGGGGGGGGGGTGATGGAGGGTAGGGGATGGGGGATGGGAGCATAAGGGAATGGGATGGTTGAGCTGGAATAGGGATGGAGTGGGAGAGCAATGAGGGAGATATCTTGATAGAGGGAGACATCCTGGGGATAGGGAGAAACCTGATAAGAGGGAAGTTCCCAGGAATCCACAAGAAGGACCCCACTAGTAGTCAATGGTGGAGGGAGTGCCTGAACTGGCCTATCCTGGTAATCAGATTGGTGAAGGCCCTGTCATCATAGAACCTTCATCCAGTAACCGATGGAAGCAGATGCAGAGAGCCACAGCCAAGCACCAGGCCAAGTTCCAGAAGTCCAGTTGAAGAGAGGGAAGAGGAATTCTATGAGCAAGGGGCATCAGGACCATAATGGTTGAAACTTATAGCTACAACTGAACCAAACTAGTGGTAACTCATGAACTTTGGACAGACAGCTGTGGATCCTGCATGGGACTGGACTAGGCCATCTGCATGGGCAGACAATTATGTAGCTTGATCTGTTTGAGGGGCCCCTGACAATGGGAATAAGAACTATTTCTGGTGCATGAACTGACTTTGGAGCCCATTGCCTATAGTGGAACACCTCGCACAGCCTTGATGCAGGGGGAGGGTCTCGGACCTGCCTCAGATGAATGTGCCTGGCTTTGCTGACTCCCCATGGGAGGCCCACTCACATGCCATGGTACACACACACACACACACACACACACACACACACACACACACACACTCGGATCTATAACAAGGGAGGTCTGCTCAGGTGTGGAGCAAAGTAACCTAAGACCCAGACCTTTCTCATATCAGGTGGGCATGGAAATTCCAAAAAGCGAGATGTGCACAAGTCTAATTAGACATCTGTGCCCCCCCCTTGGAGAGCAGGGATCCCCAGTCAGAATTCCTAGGCAGCAGCAAAGAAGGGACCTAGGGAGACATAAACCCAAGCTTGTGTTGACAATCTTGAGGCCCTGGACCTTCGGTGTTCCCGGGCCCCTCTGGAGGTGGAAGACCACTTTACTTCCTCCCCTTTACTAACAGGTGGACATGCCTACAAGGAGGGAACCAGAGATGGAGTGAAAAAAAAATTTAAATGACATTCTCCATCTCAGATTCATTCTCTATCTTCCCTGAGCCAGGAATGGAACTGAGAGCCAAAATATCACCTAGCCGGGGAACACAGCAACCAGGAGCTATAGAGGACCCACTACAAAGCAATGCACATGAGAAGTGGGGGGCGGTGGGGACACAAGTGGCCTCCTCTACTCACAAACCCAGGGAAGACTTCCCGCACAGGAAGCAGCAACCAGCTCTTGACAAACAGGAGGTCTTGGACAGTGGAGAAAAGAAGGAGATGGGGAAGAGAGGACTTTTCCAGACTCAGGAATTGGACAAATAAAGGCCTGAGGCATCAGAACACTAAAGTCCCTCAGGAAATAACGATTTAATCAATTTAAGAGGTTAAGGATATCTAGAGAAATCTAGCCAGCTGCTTAGAAGTTGCATCCTGTTTGTAGATAGCAAGGAACGGCAGGGATGACTGCTCCAGCAGGCAGTGCCCATGGCTACGTGAAATGGGAGGAGAGAGTCTAAAAAAGGTGAACCTAATTAGCTGAGAGGTGAGAATCTGAGCCAGGTTCTTAGAAGGTAGAGAGACAGAGGGAACTCTGAGAATCCGGAATGATGAGCTCCACTGGGTAAGTCCAGAGTGTTAAACAGCACAGATGTACCTCATCATCTACTGAGGTTATACCCATGGTCAGTTGAAAATATCATAAATCAGCAATGCATCTAACATTTTTAATTTATCAAACACCTTAGCTTGGCCCAGACTTGCCTTAGACTTGCTTAGAAGACTTGTGTGTTGGAAAACATCCTCTGACACATGTTTTGTTTATACATGGTAATCACATGGTCACAAGGCTGGCTGGGAGCTGTGGGTGGATATTGCTGCCCAACAATGAAATAGAGGCTGGCACTTCTACACAGAGGTGGGCATTGAGACAGCTCATGCTCAACTCACGTGCTTTCAAAGCATCATGAAGTCATCACTTAGGTCACCATGAGCCAAATTCCATCTGCATTCCAAAGTGACTCCAAATAATTTGATCCGAAGTTTGGAGAGGTGACTCAGGACTTAAGAACACTTGATGCTCTTGGAGAAGATCTGAGTTCAGTTCCTTCATTCCACATTGGGCAACACACAACTGCCTGCAACCCCAGCTCCAGTGGTTCCACTGCCCTCTTCTGGCTTCTGAAGGTACTGCACAAATGTCTAAACACACACACACACACACACACACACACACACACACACACACACCAAAAAAAAATAGCAAAATAAATAAGTTTTAAAAGTCATTGGTATTTTCTAGCTAGGGAAGAGCATTTAAATAAAGCACATCTATATGCCTGGCTTCAGCTTTTTCTTACTATTATTCATGCTTTTTATCCACTATGTACTACATAGGTATCTCTGCACCTGTTCTGCCAGTAATGTTTAGATTAGGCTTATAGGTGGTAAAATGATACAAAGAAAATTAAATACCATCTCCTTGATTCTAAACTATAGTTCCTATGAAAATATTTTATAACACTGGACCATGCACCTACCCTCCTCCAGCAAAAAGTAGATTGAGGTAGGAAACAGACGAGGGAGGAAGGAAGCTTGGATCACACTGCAAAGCTGCATCTCATTTGCAGCTGGAAGGAGATGTGCTGAGATCTTAGTGCTAATGACAAACCAAACTGCAATTTAGAAGGAAGAAAACCAATATTTGAAAAATTATATTCATTAACTACATTTTATATATCATCTAGCTCTGGAAAAAATTCCAGAGCCCTAACTGAGGGAGAGAGAGGCTGGACACATGGGTGTTTGATTTCACCGTATCTGGTTTTCATAAACTGGCATGTTGCTGGTCTTCCTGTCATGGAATGAGAGGATATTCGATTTGAATTCTCCTTTTCTGTGCCATGTGGACTATCATTTGGGAACTAAAGAAATCTGTTTGTAATTTTTACCAGGGTATAGATTACACTGAAATGATACCTGAAAGTTCTTTAGTCACCATTGTCAACAAATTGATTCTTGTACCCCTAGCCTGTGTGCTAGGCAGAATAGCAATGGCTCAGGATGAACATCAGAAGCAGCAGCATATGGGCTTTTGTTGTGAAAGAAGAAAGATTTTGGAGGGGCTTTGCCTGTCTGGCCTGCCTGGGTCTCATGCTGGTCAACTTCTAGTGTCTGATCCAACACGTTCAGCTTCTCCTGATCTATTTGTCTTCTGGAAAAGAACTCAAAATTCAGATTTATCATATTCTTCCCCTGTGTTGGGAAGGTCTTTCGTCTACGCATCCTCTACTGCTTTCTTCCTTTTCAAACTTCTCTGGCTCCATTCCACAAGCAGTGAAGATGAACCTTGCTGGCTCTTGGGTGCCTTTTCCTATTGCTTTCCCACTTTCTGCCTGCCCCTGTCCTCAGTGCTCAGAGAAAACAGTAACATGTACTCTGTCTGTGCTCACACTCAATGGCACATATACACAAAGATATTCACACACGTGCACATGTGTGTGTTCACATCCTCTGCTTCCCAGATGGCTTCTCTCCTATCTCAGCTTCCTCCTCTTATTCCTCCTTCTCCCACAGCCACTGTGAAAATACGTGTGCTTTCCTGCTGTTTAGAGCCTAGGCATTCTCCTGCTTCCATCCACTACCTGCACCCCCCAAAATGTGCCTTAGAACTTTAGACATGGCTGCATTATAAACATATGATTAAATAATGTGGAATCTGCTGAAATACCATAGACAAATGCACAATAAAAGTCAGAAATAAAACATGACAGTTATACACACACACATAAGGATTACCCAGGATGACAGTGACAGGAGGGTCACAAAGGCTTTTCTTATAATTGGGAAGTCAAGCCACATCCTCACAACAGTGCACCCATGGCTGCTGCAGAAATGGAAGAGTGTAGAGGATTAGGGCAGTTCGCACAAATCAGGCCCCAAAGCAGCAAGTATCACACCAGTTCACACTCTTTAACTGGGATTTTGCATTGTGACCATCTCTAACACACACACACACACACACACACACAGGCTGTGGAATCATGTCTAGCTGGAAAAGGAGGAAGTAGGTTTGGTAGTTAACTAATAGATTAGTTACAACTATGTGAACTCAATAATCATATTAATGTCTAATAAAAAGAGAAATGAGATACTTTGTGTGATATCCAAGTGTACTGGGTATTGCAGAAGCAATACTTGCAGAGAGTGAGTGTGCCCATGTGACTGCATTCTTGACCTGAGCAAAGCCATGTCCAAGAAATCTCCAGGCAGGGCCTCCCCCATGGTTGAGAATGGGATGCTTGCTCAAACAAGATGTCTGTGTAACCTCTGGACTTGAGCAGACAAGCATCACCTACAGAAGGCTCTTACTGCAGTTTCCTTGCCCCCAAAGACCACACAGCCAAGAAGCCCTCTTGCTGAGATTCCCCTCTGTGATTAGCTGGCCATTCCCTTGTTTTCCCAGTCTATAATAAATGCTGCTGATGCTAGTGCATCTCCATCTGAGCTCATAGCCCATCAGATCCCAGCTTTATGTTACTTGTGTCTGCCTTTCTTAAACTTACATTGCTCCCAGTCAGGTTTCTAGGACCCCACCATGCAAGCCAGAGCAAATATCCAAGCCTATATCTGCTTAGATGCTGTCAAATATAGGCCTGGCTTCTTCTGATATGATTCTTATGGCTTCATTTGCTAGGACTTGCATAAGAGTCCCCCAAAGGCTTGATCCTGGCCTGGAGCACTATTGGGAAGTGGTAGAGTGTTTAAAGATAGAGTCTAGTGGAAGGAAGTTGTCAGTGAGGGTCATGTCATGCCCTTGATGGAATATTGGGATCCTGGACCATTCCTCTTACTCTTTACTTCCTAGATGCCATGAGGTGAGTAGCTCCTGATACAACCATTGGCCTGAAAGCAACAGAGCTAATCAATCATAGATGGAAACATCTTAAATCATGAACCAAAACAAAGATTTCTTGATTTTCGTGGCTAATCTAGGTTGTCAACTTGATTACAACTGGAATCAACAGAAACACAAACTGTGAGGAATTTTCTGTATCAGATTATCTGAAAAAGGAGAACGTAGGGTGTCATCTGGTAGTGGCAGTTCCAGATAAAAGGACTTGAAGGAGGGGAACTTTACTTTTTGCCTGACTGCCTCACTCTTTCTGGCAAGTTTATCTATCCTGTTTTTGGGGGATTCCTTCATCAATATTAAAATCAACTTTTTAGGATTACAACCTAGACTGAAGACCAGCAGTTTCCCAGGAATCCTTCAGGCTTTCAGTTCTAGGTTCAGACTGCTGAGATATCCATCCCTGAGAACTGAGCAACTGTTAGATTCTAGGCCTCTCCAGTACGAGACAGCCATTGTTGGACAACCCAGGCAGCATCCTATAAGCCAATCTAATAAATATCCTTTTAATATATATTCATTCTATCAGTTCTGTTACTTCAGAGAATCTTGACTATACACTCATTATAAATTGATTATCTCAGACATGTTGTCACAGCGACAGAAAGCTGATGACTGTAAGTTGAAATGAAAATATGTCTAATTCCAATTCTAATTGCAATATAAATTAGAAAATGCTGTCTACCATAATGAAAGGATAAAGAAGCAACTCAGAGGGCAGGGGTAGTAGGAAAAAGTCTTCCAGGTAGAACGTCCTTTTTGTCTTGATCAATCAGAGAAGACTTTGTGGAATAGAAGACATTTCACCTACTCTATAGAGCTTCTGGAATACACCAAAATGAGGGTAAAAGTTAAGTAAAGATACACCACAATGAGGGCTCAGTGTGGTGGCACACACTTTTAATCCCAGCACTTGGGAGGCAGAGGCAGGCAGATCTCTATGAGTTCGAGGCCAACCTGGTCTACAAAGTAAATTCCAGGATTACCAAGACTGTTATATAGAGAAACCCTGTCTCAAAATACCAAAAGAAGAAAAAATACACACCATAATGAAAGGGCTCCATGAGTAAGGACATAGAAGCCAGAAATCATAGCTGCAAAAAACCACACAGGTTGGTTGACAAAGTATGGAGGAGACCAGCAGAAGTGTGGTGGGTAAGTGGGCTAGAGAGGAGCATGATGAGCCTTGATGTCACGCCAACATACTTGCAGGTTCCTGTCTCTCATGGTTTCTGAAAAGGACTGGGCTCTCCCAGTGCCTGCAGATAGCTCTCACTAAGATGGGAAAGAGGCACACTATAGAATCAATGGCTGGCAGAAGAAAGAGCAGTGAGGATGCCTGTGGGCTCTGCGGAGATTAAGGAGGCTGGCTGCTGAACAGGGCACAGGGAAGACAGGCAGACAGGAGCTGTGCCAGGGGCAGTTCCCATGGATTTCATGGTCAGTTGGAGAGGACTTGGTACCCTGGGCTTTGCATCCACACTAGCCAATCTGTGGACTAGCCTGCTTCTGGACTCTTAGGGGCTCCATTTCCCAGGTATCTTTTGTTATCAATCCTAGGACTTAAAGAGAGATTATTTTAATAGGAAATTTAGGTTCAAACTTCAGAATTAAATTCATTCTTTCCCTCCCCCTAGTGACAAGATGAACTAACAGCTTCTATGGGATGCTCCTAATTTGCATAACCACAAGGTGGCAGTTTTCCTTGTGAGGCTGTGCGTCCTCTGGCATGCTGCTGCTCAGGAGATGGTGACAGTAACTAACAAGGGCACTGGATACCAAGAGTGTTGCATAGGCTGTCCCACTTTATTCACACTCCTCAGTACAGGTTTAAAAGAAAAAAAAGTGAGCAAGCTAATTCTGACCCTCTATCACAGTAAAAATGGTGAGCACCGTAGCATCAACAACACTGTCTCCTCCAGCAGTTTCTGGGGTCCTGGATCCTTTCCTGTCCAATAAAGTATCACTTGCAACCTCTGAGAACAAAAGTACCAACTAATAAATGGGTTTTTTTTTTTTTTTTTTTTTTTTTTTTTTTTTTTTTTTTTGCTGCCTTGATTGACAGGGTGCTGTGGCAGTTAAGTGGACCAGAGGGTGTAGAGGGAGCTAAGGTTTCATCGTGTGTAAAATGAGAGTAATAACACATACCTCATCCTACTATCAGGAGGACAAAATTAAATTATACTTGTAATTCACTTACTCCAAGCTTGGCATCTGGGGACCGTTAAGTACATGTCATTCATTATCACCCCCTCGGTCATCACGCCTGCCATCTTTGTTAGTCCTGCGGTTTTGAGATTTACTAGATTCCAGGTGCCCTGCTAAGCTCCTCCCATAGGCTTGAGAGTTTAATTCTCAAAATGGCCCCATAAGGAAGCAGGCACAGGGGGAGCTGCAGGTTGCTAAGGTTCCCACCCCGTAATGGACCCAGGGGGAGCAAAGCAGATCTGACAGGACAACTGCTCCCCTGGTGTTTGCCAGCCATTGGTCCCATCATGTGCCTCTTTTCCACCCTGGTGAGAGCTATCTGCAGGCATCGCTCATTTGATGTATTTACACCGTATGGTAAGTATAATTTATGTTAAAAGGTCATCATCACCAAAGATTGTGAAGTTGAGTGTGCATATACTTATGCTACAAGACAGGGGGAAGAAACATACCTCCCACTGAGAGACAAGGCCTCTGATAGGTTGTAAGGGAACCACAGGGTCAGTGCTGCCAGTGAGCGATAACTGAAGAATGCAGGATTTGAGAGAGAGCCTGGAAAAAACATACTGAAGATGAGAACAGCTTAAGAAAGTGTCCACAAACAAAAAAAAAAAAAAAACAATTCTAGCCTCAAATTTTGACACACCTTCGAGTTTTGACAGTCACTCTGACTAGTTCTTCACAAGATTGATGTTACGACTATTCTGTAAAGGGAGAAAGAGAATCCACAGTCGAGTAAGCTGGGGAACACAGAATGAAATAGCATAACTTGACTTCATCATCTGCAGACTTCTCAGAGTCTAGAATGTACCAGTGCACTCTTTTAATAAAGGGATCTGGGCAGAACTAAAGGAACCTTCTAAGTTCTTACTGTAAAATCTTGTGTAAATGGGCATCTCAATTCAGGTATTTGACTGTGAACATGGTCAAAATCTATGGGTAGGAAATCCAAAGTCGCGATTCACATAGACCTGTTAAATTGTCATACTGTCAACTCCCTTCCAAACATTTATGTTTACATTTATAGCTTTGTACTGCTTTCAATCTTGATCAGAAAAACTTCTTGTTTTGTTTTGAGACAGGGTTTCTCTGGTAGTTTTGGTGCCTGTCCTGGATCTTGCTCTGTAGACCAGGCTGGCCTCGAACTCACAGAGATCCACCTGGCTCTGCCTCCCAAGTGCTGGGATTTTAGGCGTGTGTCACCACCGCCCGACCAAAAAAGCTTCTTATTATAGATGGTAGCAGTTAATGAAGAAATTCCTAAAATGCTAAGAATAATCCACTGTAAGCACTCAGCTATACGTGGAACATCTGTATCAGCCCCACCCCAACCACAAGGCTCAGAAAACATTGCAGAAAAGGATGGGAAGGAGTGCTACAAAGGCTGACCTGTACACATGGTAAGTCCATTACACACGTGAACTCACGGCAGTTGTGGTAATCCATGTAAGATCTCCACAAAGTCAATGGAGGCAAAAATTCCAGCACAGAGAGGAGAGGCACTCTTGATTTTCTACCCTTAGCTAAGAAATAATAGCAGGTTGTAACTGCTGAATGAGGAAGTCACTTTTCTTTGGGATGGAGAGTTGGCAGGTTGTTCATACCCCAGGGGATGACCCCACGGGCATGTGCTATGGGCTTCACTAACTGGAGGTACTGAGTTATGAGAAAAAAAAAAGACATGAAGTAAAGAGGGAGTTTTGAGATATGTTGGGTGTGAGGAAGAGTTAGAAGGAAGGCATGGGGGATGGTTATGACCAAGATACAGTGTATATATGTATAACAATATTTTAAAGCCAATAGCAATCAATTGAAGATGAACTTTTTTTCAGCAATGCTTCTAAGCAAAATTAATAACATATTTAACATCCGCATTGACTGGGATACACTTCTAAAATGCACATGAGAAGTGATGAGATACATGTAGGGTAAAAAGACAGCAAGTTACATGACAAGTGACATGAAAGCCTGAGTGCCAAGCCGAAGGACTCAAGCTTTTCTTTGAAGACAATGGGTGACCATCAAAGGCTTGTGGGATGAAAACTGTGGCCAGATTCATCATCTGCACAGACAACTCTGGTTGTAAAATACAGGAAAGATGAATGAGGAGGAAGAGTAGAAGGCGTTGTGAAACTACTGGGATATTGAAATGAGAGGTGGGTAGGAAGCAAACAGCAGGGAGAAGCCTTACTCAAGAATGACTTTGAGTGAGGAGTAAGATATGGAGGAGCAGCAAATGGCTCAAAAGAGTGGAGTTGGCTTTGACCTCTGGAAATCATATTGAAAAGGGAAAAGACTACTTTGGGTAAGAGGCTGGGGAAGGATCATGAAGAGAAATCAGCCCAGATCCAGGTTAGGCAACACAAGATATGCTCAAGAACATCTGGAGGCAATGACTGTGAGTCACTGAAAAGATGCTATGAAAATATCTCTTTGGAGTTTGAGTGGAAGAAAGACAAGACATTAATGGTCACCAGCTCTAACAAGTGGATGAACAGGCAGAAGAGAGTGAAGTGCTTCAGCAAGTAGGTGGAGAGAGAAGAAATTCCTAGCTGTTCCCCAGGTGGGCCTGTGAGCTTAAGCCTTGGCTCCCGTGCCAATTATCAAAACCTGCTCATCTTAATCCATCCCCTGATGATCGCTGACCCAGTCAGCTGTTCCCTTGTCTACCTTGTCTCTTTTGACACTAGTTTGGGAGCCCAGTTCTCCTAAGCCCTTGGCTTGCTCCTTCTACAGATGGAACCATCACCCATAGTCTCCTCATTCAACTGACACTATATAGGTAACTCTTGAAGGTTGGTCCTCAAAAAGAGGTCTGGGAGAAACAGAGATGAAGGCACTGTCTTGATTTGAAGAGGAGTCAGCAAAGGAAGTACAAATGAGCACATGCCTCCTATGGTCAATAGGGACTTGATCTCACTGCAGAAGTAGGGATTGTATCGAATATGCCACACAACTATCCATCAAGAGCCACTCCCTGATGCATTAACTCCCCAGAATTTGCAACCTTTATGTATCTATGCCATAAGGCTCCAAAGACCAGGAAACACTGAAGAAGAATCACACAGTTCCCAGAGAGAAGATGCCAGTACCTAGTTTATAAAGATAGGAGTGGACTGACCACTAGCAGCTATCTGAGCAAAAATAGTCTTTAAGAAGGAAGAAGTAGCAGGGAAGGTTTTTCCTTCAGTACCACCCCAAAGGAGAACTCTTAATCAAATGTGCTTGATGTTAAGCAGTGTATTTTAATGGTCCTGAAAGTTCAGCAGTCACCACCAGCACCAAATTCCTCTTGCCTCTCCCCCACTCTCTACATACTGGTACAAGAACTCACAGTCTCCAATGAAAGCATTACTGAGCAAAACTGCTTCAAACATCAAATACACATCCCCAAAATGAAAAACAATCAAGCCAAGGCTTAGAGAAAGCATGTGTATGTTGGACTTACCCTATAAATTACTTTTAGCTATGATTAAATTCTTTCTGTCTTACAAGTTTCTGTACCATCAATTACTATAATGGACAGGGCTTCTGGACTTCTAAAACAGGTTTAGTAATTGCATTCAAATGCATTCTTTCAAAATGTATTTGGGATGTGGCATTTGAATGCCAGCCTGGAGTAGCAAGGGACATGAGGGCAACTGAACACAAAGAAATGGTTGATCAGATGGTCAGCCTGCAAGCCTGATCCATGACCAGCTCTGTTTAATATTCAAATGCCCAAACTGAGTAAACATTATCTTCATGGGGCATTGTACTCTTCTAAATAAGTATACAACTGTAGAATCATACAACCCATTTATCTCAAGTACATTTAGGTAACTATTGTTTGCAGCAAAGTTCGTGGCTATATAAAGAATTTGCTACCACAGGCCTAAGAAAGGGAAGAACAAGAAATTCAGCCCTGTTGAGGCTTTTTCCAAGTCACAAATTAAAGTGAAAATAAGTCAATATTGCCCTGTTCCAATCTCAACAGGGTGCTGAAGTTATTTGGCTGAGTTTCTGGTATTTATTGCTCTTAGAAAATTTGTCTCCAGGGTAATATTTTTACAATGACAGATTCTTCATAAAAAAATTTTAAGGCACAAAAAATATATTAGTAGAACAGACTCTAAGAAAAATTGAGCTTCCTTGCCTATAAAATGGTGATAATACCTGTTGTGAATATTAAATGCATTAGGGGCACCAAGCCAAGTCCTGGCACAGGAAAGAACTTGAATAAATCTGTCCATCTCCCTCAGGTCCCCGCAAAGACTGTGTTGCCAAGTGAGATGAACACCATCTCTCTGATTTGGACTTCTATATCATCAAGGTTCTCTTAGTAACATGGAATCATATATTTACCATA
Source organism: Peromyscus leucopus (assembly GCF_004664715.2). Lineage (NCBI taxonomy): Eukaryota > Metazoa > Chordata > Mammalia > Rodentia > Cricetidae > Peromyscus > Peromyscus leucopus. Next base: position 123,696,879 of record NC_051066.1, on the reverse strand, counting down.
CATACTAGATCTTGGCCCACAAGGGAGTTAGTGGAAAATTCTAGAAAGGCTGTTTCTTCCTTCCACATCCGACCATGAGCCTGAACCCTTGAAGTCAGCAGAGTAGGCTACCTAGATTAAAAAGTTTGATGGATTAGTTAACTTTCTCACTGTTGTGGCAGACACCTGACAGGAGCAACTTAAAGGAAAAAGGACCATCTCAGGGATGGAGTCCATCACGACAGGGAAGTCATGGTGGAGCTGCTGGTGGTAAGCACATGTGGGGAGCTCCACACATCTTGGTAGACCAGGAATCAGACAAGAGTAGACACAGGACCAGGCAGTAACCTTCAAGGTACATCCCAGTACCTATGTCTGCCACTTAGGCCCTACCTTCCAAAGGGTCCACAATTTCCCAAAATAATGCCACCAGTTGAGACTAAAGATTCAAACACAAGAGCCTACTGGAGACATCTTATGTTCCAACTGTAACAATGAACATGAAGGAATCCACAGAGACAGAATGGAATTGGAATCCACTTTCACCATCCCAAGCCTTGATAACACAGTGGCCTTCAGAAGAAACTGATGACCTTACCACATAGATGACTCACCTTGGAGAAAGTGAAGGAGAAGATGGATGAGAACTAAGGGAGCCAAGGACTTTGTCTCTGCTCTTACTCACCATGTGAAACTGCCCATGAATAAATTCACAAAGGAAGTCAATTCCCTTTGACTTGCCAGTCTCAGCAACTGAAACCTAGAACTATGCAGAGCAAGGAATGTTAGGAAGTGTAGTTTCACTAATGGTTCACACAGATGGAATAGAAAGTCATCACAGCTTCCCTACAGAATGGATTAGCACACCTCCTGGGAAAGGTAAATCCAATAATGTACACGACAATGCCAAAATTACAAATTTAAGTTCCTAACTGTTCTCTATACAATGTGTCCAGTAAGTCCAATAAGACCTATAGCACATGACTGGTCTGTTGTTGTTGTTGTTGTTGTTGTTGTTGTTGTTGTTGAATTCCTTTATTTTTTGTGTGTACATGGATTTTGTCTACATATATGTCTGTGCACCACATATGTGTCTTGTGCCTGTAGAGGCCAGAAGAGGGTATTAGATCTCCTAGAACTAGAATTACAGATTATTGTGAGTCACTATGTGGGTTCTGGAACTCAAACCTGGATCTACTGAGCCAATTTGTCCAGTCCCATATGACTGGTCATCACTAAACAACTTCAATTTCTATTTGGAAGCCTAACTATGAGTGCAAAGATATTAACTTTTCATTAATATTAATGATAAGAAATTACAATGCATTTTTCTAGCCTAAGTTTACAAAATTCACAGATAGAAAAATACACCATTTGAACAACAAAAATAAGCATACATAAGTAATAATATGAAATGTTGATACTTAGTATATGTTCATTAACTTTCTATTACTAGTAACAAATATGAGATAATCAGTTGATAGAAAAAAAATGGCTATTTTAGTTCATCAATTCCAGTCTATAATCAGTTGTTCCTGCTGTATTTAGGCCTCTGGAAAGGCAATAATCACAAGTTTCCGTGTGTGACAGAACATATCACCCACCTCACAGCTGAGAAGTAAAGGAGGGAAAGGATGGGACCAGGGTCCTACATCCCTTTGGAGACATTGATGACCGAGATACCTCTCTCCTCCTAAGACCACACCTCCTAAAGACTCCCCCAACTCCAAGCAGTGCCTTTCTAGAAGCGCTTTACCACACTTACCTTTGGAGTGCCTGTAAGATCCAAAGCATAGCAATGCTTAAAATGTAAAGTAGGAACAATTTATTTGTCTCATTCTGTTTCTTTCTTCTGCACTTTTTTTAAAATTAGCTTTTCAGATTTGAGGGAATATGAATTGTATTTTGTATTCAAACACTTAAAAACACAAGTTCATTTTTATTGCTGCAAATGACAGAATTGCTTCATTTAAAAGACTAAATAGTATCCTACAGCACTCATCTGACAAGTTGCCCCTGGCGGCAAGAGCCTGTGACAGGAACTCCTCACATTTTGACAGGTCAGGAAACAGAGACAAGACCAACAGGACTCTGTGGCTGTAATCTAAGATAAGTTTTGTCCTTTCTGCTGGAAAGGTTTTCTTACACAGATTAGTGCTGTGGGATGTTCTGTATGGCAAATGTGTTGCTCTGATTGGTCAATAAATAAAACACTGATTGGCCAGTGGCTAGGCAGGAAGTATAGGTGGGACTAACAGAGAGGAGAAAAGAAAGAACAGGAAGGCAGAAGGAGTCACTGCCAGCCGCTGTCAGGACAAGAAGAATGTGAAGATGCTGGTAAGCCACGAGCCACGTGGCAAGGTATAGATTTATGGAAATGGATTAATTTAAGATATAAGAACAGTTAGCAAGAAGCCTGCCATGGCCATACAGTTTGTAAGCAATATAATTCTCTGTTTACTTGGTTGGGTCTGAGTGGCTGTGGGACTGGTGGGTGACAAAGATTTGTCCTGGCAGTGGGCAAGGCAGGAAATCTCCAGCTACAGATTGAACATGAACTTCTCAGACTTCCTGTCTATTTCACTTCTAGGAACACTGTGATTAATTAGCTAGAACCAAAGGTCTACATAAGACAGACCAATAAAATCCCCACCTGGATGTTACATGCACAATATAAGTAAGTCAGTAAAGTTTAGTGACAGACTCTCAGCAGTAGACATGGCAGAAGTGACTGTGGGGACATTTGCTGTGTGTTTGATGGTTTCCATCATAAAGTTTTCCCTTATTAATTTTTCTCATCATAAAGTTCCTGGTGGCTTACAGCAATCACATTTGAGTTTTAGTCTCTCCCTTGGGAAATAAGACACAATTGGATGAAAGTTAGTGTTTAAATCATCAGTTTAGTTTTAAATATATCAGTTTCATAACTATGATGAACCTGGATATTTTAAAGTAAAGACTATTATCATCATTGTCATAATGCAATGCCTATCACATATCCTTCCTAGTGATTCCCCTTGTCTCAGCCCATCCCTATCTTTTCCAAGGAGCTTGAACATCAAAGGTTGATGTTGAATGTCACAGCACACCTAGAGATGAGTATTTGATGCACAATTTCACTGACCCTCTTCAACTAGGGTTCAGAAGGTCGCATTCCAATAGCCAGGGAGACTTGATCAAAAGATAATGTGGTCAGTGGCGGCTCTTCCAAGAACAAACTTCCCATAGCCGTTACCCACAAGGTCCACACATCTGTAACAAAGAAAATTCGAAGCAAGTGTGTCACTAGACACACAGGAATGTTTAAAAAAAAAAAGAAAGAGAAGAGAAGAGAAGAAGAGAAAGAAGAGAGAGAAGAAAGAGAAGAAAGAAGAGAAAGAGAGAGAGAGAGAGAAAGAAAGAGAGAAAGAAAGAAAGAAAGAAAGAAAGAAAGAAAGAAAGAAAGAAAGAAAGAAAGAAAGAAAGAAAGAAAGAAAATTCTTCATGGTTCTTGTCCTGTAGATTTTTAATGCTAGGGCCAATGAGCAATAGGGCCATGGCTGTATTTGAGGCTTCCTTGTTTATATCTTGACTCTAGACAGGTGGTGGTCCACAAGCGACACTGCTCTGTGGTCCTGGCCTGGAACATGGCAAAGCATCTGGACTTCCAGCAATGCCTCTCTGTGGGATTCCCTACATATTAAAAAGACACTGAAAGCAGAGTCACAGAGCATACAACACACAATAGCCCTGCTGGTTAATCACAGCACAGACGCATGCCAGAAGCATAGACAAGCCTCCCTTGCACTCAAGGTAAACTGTCCACAAAGTCAGGTCGTCTAAGATATTTATGATGCATGTTTCCAAATGACCACAACTCCAGGACCCTCCAGAACACTAAGTGAAGAGATAATGCTTGTATATGTTGATCATAGATTACCCACTGTGTACTAAGCATTTGCAGAGACATGCTCACTGTCACAGCACACCCTCACGAAAGGAACTGTTATCCCATTTTAGAGACGACAACACTAAGGTCCAATTGACAACAAGATCTCAGGCCAGATCCCCACACTAAGGATGTATAGGTGGGAGGATCTTTATGAGTTCAAAGCCAGTCTAGTCTACATAGCAAGTTCAAAAAACAAGCAAATTAATTAATTAATTAAAATCTCAGATCATAGATATGAAAATGAAAATTGAGTTCCAGTGTTTCTTGACTCCAAAAGGTTTGCTCCTTTCTACAATACACCAGACCATTTCAAGGGCTTGGTATAGCTCATTCTATACAATTTCTTCTTCACAAAGCAAGATTTGAATATAGATAAATGTGTTTAGGTTAAAAATAAAAATCTGAGAGCTATGAATGTAGTTCCACACTTAAGAGTATTGGCTGCTTCTTCCAGAGGACCCAGGTTTGGTTCCCAGCACCCACTTGGAGGCTCACAACCATCTGTAACTCCAGTTCCAGGGGATCTAATACCCTCTCTCATCTTCAAGGTACATGGTGCACATACATACATGCAAACAAAATACCCATATACATAAAAAACAAAATAAAAATAAAAAACTCATGGCATTCCATTCAACTTGGACAAAATGCAGCTTCAAAGGTTTTTTCCTACCAGACCTAACTTGAAAGTTACTTTTTCATTCTAGTTGCTTATTTTACTTAAATACAGAGTTTAAGTGAAAACTTGACACCCCTGTCATATGGGGAAAAACAGTCTACAGACAGATAATTGACAGCTAATACATAACTATGAAGGTGCTTGGAAATATCCACTAATGGTCCAGCTAAAACCATTCTGTGAAGATGCGCAGAAAAATTAATGATGATGAAATAATGCATTACGACTGATAGGAAGCCTAAATGTGGTGAGATGTAGAGTTAGGAAAAGACAATCACTATTGGAATGGATAACAAGGACCTGTGTCACCACAGACAATATGTCACCTCTGGGTCACAGGACACCTAGATGAATAATGGACTGTACAACACTTGATTAACAACAAACCATCAACCTTGATTCTTTGGTGTAGCCAGTTCCAGATGAAGCAAGAGAGTCTAGGCCCTGACATCCCTTTGTGATCCTACCAACCTGTCACCCTCTGTTTCTGTCTTGCTGGTCGCATTCTTCATTTAGTCCCTGAAAAGTATCCACCAGGTAGCAGTCACCTTGTCCCTAATACAAGGTTCTAGTAAAAAGACTGATGCCCCTCCCTATGCATCAGTGAATGTATGTAAGAAGGATCCCAGGGGAGTCCAGTGCCCTGAGGTCCAAGGGAAATCTGATCTCTTAATTTTAAATGCCCATGAATCTTGAAAATGGAGCCAAAAGATACTTTAAGCTGAGGGGATAAGGCCCCCTAACATTAATCTCTGGCCTTTATGCATACACACACTCATACACACACACACACACACACACACACACACACACACACACACACATATACACACATACACTCACACACACACACACACACACACACACACACACACACACACACACACACAAATACGTAACACACAGTAGATAATCCACTTAGTTGGAATTAAAAACATTGCCTGTGTGCAATGTATGTCTGCTCCTCCTAGAAGTATATTCATTCTAGAACTCCCTACTTAAAAATAACCTTACATCATGCCTGTCTCACATTATGAGTAGACTCTCCTCTTGAGCTAGGGAGAAGTCATAATAAGCTCTTTTTTGAACCCCAGTGTAGTACCTGATCATAAGAGCCATTAAACTAGTAAACAAGATTTGTTTTGGAACCATCTTTATACACTATCATCATTTGCCAATCATTTCTTTTCTGCTTGTGAATTCTTTTTTAACATTATTATTAATTCTCTGAAAATTTCGTACTTCTGTGTTATGATCATATTTGCTCCTTCCTCTCAGCCCCTCCCAGATCCATCCCCTCTCCCCTACCTACCTAACATCGTGTCCTTTTTTTTAAGTCCTATCAAGTCAGTTAGTGCTACCCATATACTCCTTGGTATGTGGTAGACATCTGTAGAGCATGATAAATCTACCAAGGGTCACACTCTTGAAGAAAACTAACTTGTCCTCTTCCAGAAGTTTTCAGTTGCCAATAGCTCCTCAGCTGGAGGTGAGACTTTGTCTCCACCTCCCCTCTCCACACTGGGATGCTTTCTGGCTTGAGCTTTAGCAAGTTTGCGCATGCTTTCACGCATGTTGTGTCCAGAAAACAGTTTCCTTAGAATCATCTATCACCTCAGACTATGATCTTTCCTCTCTCCTCTTCCTCAATGATCCCTGAGCCTTGGAAGACAGGGTGAGATATAGATGTCCCATTTAGGGATGAGGAATCCACAATCTCTTATTCTCTGCACTTTGACCAATTGTGTGTCGGGATCTTGAAGGAGCAAATAATTTTTGTTTGAATTGATAATAAATATATATTTAGATTCTCGTGAAGGCCTGGGAGATGGCTGATCAGGTAAGGGCATCTGCTGCCAAGCTAAATGACCTGAGTTCCATTCCTGAGATTAACATGGTGGAGGGAGAAAGCCAAATCCAGCCAATTGTCTTCTGACCTCCATATACACATCATGGCACATGTGCATCCATGAGCACACATGTGTATACACACACATATAATAAATAATTAAATGTAAATATTTTAAATAGATTTTCAGGAAAGGTCAATGACAACTGACCTGGTAAGATTCTGACCCTGTCACTGCTGAGCCATGAGTCTCTGGACTTCTCAGCCTCCTGGTGTCAGTTTCTATGTGTAGCTTGAGAAACTTTGGTGAAACAGGGACCACACTGTGGGGCATAAGCTCAGTTCTGGGCATCCTGTTGTCAGAATCTGGACATGTGACTTCTCCCTCAGGATTTCAGACTTTAAGCCTGGATGTGAGCATTTAAAGGATAGCCTCACCAGAAAAGTGACCAAGAAGATTCTCCACTGTAGGCTTTAGAGTCCTACTGCATCTTTCTTTGTCAAATCTCTTCCATGTCACTTCTCTCACCTTCTTAAAGTGACTGTTTTCACCTAAACCTCGATCCCTCTCCTAGTTTGCACTCCCTCAGAAGCAGAGCCCAACACAAGCAATTAGACACAACTCACAAATTAGGAAGGTGATTCTGAGAAGCACTTTGAGAAAGGGAGGTAAAATAAGTCAAGCAAGAGTGTGTGGCTGAAGCAGTTGTTTCTGTGGACAGCCCAGGCTCCTTCCCAAGGGACCTCCTGAGGGATTGTGAGGAACGCACCTCAGACTTGCCCTATTCTGGGATGAGAAGCTGGGAAATTTACTAACCAAATTCTTCTCTTTGTTGAGCATTTCTCCTGAGGCATCGTCTCTTGCCATCCCTAGCCTACCCCACACTCAAGCTGAGCATGCTCCTGTAGCCAGAGAACTCCCTAAAAGAAAGGGAGGCATAAAGTTATGGACATACAAGGAACTATTTAAGAAGAACAACAAAGGGCCTACTGTGAGCTCCTTCTGGCTGACTCGGCCCATCTGCCCATTTCTAGTCTCTTCTTAGTTCATCTTATACACTATAGCATTCTTCCAAGCCAGGAGACAAGGCTCTTACAGTGTACTGCTCAGAGTGTACCCTAATGATGGTAGTCCATGAATTAATTAAATAATTAATTAATTGAAATTACTAGGCTCATTCTGCCCAAAGCAACACTAGAGATATGATAACTATTCTGAACTATCACTCCTAAAAAATTTCCTTCAAAAATTATTGAGTTAAAAACAATAAACAATGACTCAAAATTTCTACAGTTTGAGAATTCAAAAGCAGCATCACTGGTGGGTCTGTCTCAGGTTCCTCATGTGGTTACAGCTACAGCCATAGCTGTCTGAAGGTCCATCTGAAAGCATCTGCTCCCAGGATAGCTCACCCACGGGGCTATGGCATAAGATCTCAGTTGGTGAATGTTAGAGGAAGACTTGGGTTTTCACCACCACATGGCTTTCTTGAGTAGCTTTAAGGCAAGACAACCAATTCAAGAGAGCAAAAGGAAGCCAGAATGTCTTTCATGAGTTAGTCTTGAAAATCATACACTATCACTTCCTTTCCTCTATACTTCAGGAGGAAGATATCAAGTCCAGGGAAATCTACACTCAAAAGATAGAAATTCAGCTCCAGAGTTAAGGAAAATGTCACAGGCTTTGTAAACCTGCCTTAATCCTCCACAATGCCTTCGTTTTACTCCAACCCCTTTTAATTAAGCTTCAACCTGCCTTCAGATCCCTATCAGCTCTACCATCCCAAATCTTTAGCCCACTCTTTCCCAGACCTTCCTACCAAACCAGGCTCAGCCAAATTATCCTGGATGCTTTGAACACTCACTGTCTTCCCAGTCTTTTTCATGTGCCACTTAACAGGAATTTTCTACATACATATGGACATAGTTAAATTCTATCCATCCGTCAAAAAGTTTCAATTTCCCTTCTCTATGGAGCCTTCCCTATGGCTCCATTGAGATCCTGAAGTATTTTATACCTTCTATGGCATTGATCAGTTTTCAGACTTAAAATTGTACTATTATCTATAGCTTGTCTTTCCATTTAGACAGTAGTCTGTCTGCTTGTGGGGAGGCCCAGCCACATCCCAGTATATTTAAGAGTCTTCTCCTGCATAACCAAATCCATATTGAGAGGTAGACCAAGATTCAACAAACGTTTTCTGTAAAGAGACAGATGGCAGATATCTAAGGCTTTCTATGGTATTTTGTCTCTGACACACCACTCACCCACACATTACATATAAAGGCAGCTGTGGGTGACCTATAAACATATGGGTATGGTTGAGGTCCAACAAAATCTTATTTATCATAATACACAGCTGATTAGGTTTGGTCCAAGAGTCCTGGTTTTCCAACCACTGAACTTAAGTATCTCCTAAGTGTCACCAAACTGTAGGATTCTGGGACTCAAATATGGAATTAGACTATATTTACATGGATTTTTCTCTACTGTGCAGCTGTGGTTATTTTCTACTGTTTCTACTCAGAATGCATTCCCTGTATAAGAAAAAGAAAGGGTTTTTCAACTTTATGAATCTTTTCTTTTCATCATTTTAAGAATTGTTTTAAGGACTTAGCAGCTGAATGTGGTATACATATATAATTATATATCAGTATCACCATTATTTTCAGACAAAAGTCTCTAATTATTACGTATTTCCCAACATCACATAGAAAGTAACTCATTTTATTCTCAGTTAAAAGACCACAGGCCAGTCAATTACTAAACTAATTTCTATGCAAAGTTGAGGATTAAGTAAATATTCTAAAAAAGGCATCCTAATTTCAGCTATGACTCACATATTTAAACTACCTACTTCTCCCTTAAGATATGCATGAATAGTAGTAGGTTAAGAGTCAATGAGCCACATCACATACATAAAAATTGAAGTCACTGCTTATAGACCAAGGTTGAGCTTAATAAGAACATAATTGAAAATAAACAATTGTCTGGTTTTACTGAGACAGGAAGAGGCCATGGAGGATGTACATTTAAAAGCCAACTCATGGGTCTTTACAAGGAAATAACATTGTTCAACAAAGCCACCCTCAAAATCTTTAGCTTGCCTTTACAACAATGGATATGAAGCTTGAAGTATGCCTTGGTAACAAAGGAGACTCTCTGTTTTGGGGGAAATGTCAAGATGTAACGTATATTCTTGTTTAAATAGAGGTAAAAGAGAAGCCACTGTGTGTGTTTGACAGTGATAAATAGCTTCCAAAGAAAATAGGGCAATGGCTGTCTGTCCCGCCTTTGGAGAACCCGTTCTGCAGACTGTCAAACCTTTGGGCTCTTTTCTGTCTTGTCTCAAGTGATCATGGGAAGGTCATGAATTATTTGTTGTCTTAAAATTTACATAAGCCTCCTTATTTCAATTATTTCATGCCAACATAAAAAAAATTTAATGAGTAAATGTTCTAGACATTCAAACCAGTTTTTAACCCCATCTTTGCTCACAGTGCTTCCCTGGCTGCTTGTGGGAGTCTGATAAAAGCATATCTAAAGTTTCAGTGTCCCCAGGTCATTACAATACAATAAAGAGAAAGGGTGTTTACTTTGTTAGAAGGGTTCTCTGACAGTGACTACAGAGAATGGTTTAAATTCGGTTGTTATGTTGTTACTTTAAGTAAAATAGATTTGAAAATTGACGGAAGACCATAGGAAGGTATTAACACAGTGAAAAGTTCTCTGTTCTATTAAAGGTGCATACTTTATAGGGATGCTGTGAAATATTATTATATTGTCAGCAATAAGATGGATAAATTGTGGGTTAGGTTGGGTATGATTTTCTTTTTTGGTTTAGGTTTATGTTTTGTTTCATGGTATGCTTCTTCACTGCTATATATTTTTAAAAGAAGAAACTACTGACACCATAAAACATCAGGCCTTTAATCCTAGCACTAGGGAGGCAGAGGCAGGCTGATCTCTGAGTTCAAGGCCAGCCTGGTCTACAGAAGTGAATTCCAGGACAGCCAGGGTTACATAGAGAAACCCTATCTTAAAAATAAATGAAACAAAAATCCCAGTGAACCTCATACATGAAGTTGAGCAAAGAATCCACACATAAAAGAACATTAATGGTATATAGTTCATTTATATGACGCTAAATAACAGAAAAACTAACACATAATGCTAGAAGACAAAATAGTGGTTAATTTTCAGTGGAGATGAGGTATAGACTAGGAAGAAGTATGAAAAATATAGTGTTGATGCATACATTTATAGAAATTGGTCACATTGTGTTTGTCTTGCTTTGTTACGGCACTGAGGATTGAACCTGGAGCTTTGCACATGCTAAACAAATGCTCTACCACGGGGCTGCATCCCTAGAACCATCAAGCTGTCCTTAAAGACTGTTGTACCATATGTGCTTCCCTATTCCTATGCTAACAGTTTATAAAAGGGAAGGTTGTGGATGGAAAGACTCCAGAATAAGAAATAGAAACTGTAGAAAAGATCCAACAGGAAGCCTGTAGGTCAATAGAGGTGTGTTAGTTGCTTTTCTCTTGGCTCTGACAAAATGCCTGGCAAATAAATTCAAGGAAAGAAGGATTGATTTTGGCTCATGGTTTAAGGCAGGATATAGTCCATCATGGCAAGAAAGCCTGATGGCCACTGCATGCGGTGGCTGGTCACATCGGTCTACAGTCATGAAGTAGAAAGGAATCAAAGCTAGTACTCAGCTGGTTTCTTCCTTTTCCCCATTTTATTCAGCCAGAAACCATAATAGATGGGATGAGGTATTCACATTTGGTGTAGTTCTTCTCTCCTCATTTAAACCTCTGTGGAAACACTCTCATAGACATCCACAATGGTGCATCTCCCAGCTGATTTCAAATACTGTTAATCGCCACAAGTCCACCCCTTGCCAACTTGACACACTTTTAAACCTTATCCTTCCAACTCTGGTGCTAAAGGTTCAGGGCCATCTCATAATAGAAGATGCATTTACTCCATCTTTAAATGTCCCCAAACTCTTAACAGTTCTAAAAATGTTCCCCCCCCAAAATAATCCAAATTCTCCTTTGAGATTCAAGACAATCTTTTAACTTTGTGAAAGCTCATACATTAAAAAAAAAAAAAAAAGTTCATTTCAATATACAATGGCACAGAATAAAGAATCTCATTCTAAAATAAAAGAATAGGAGCCCAAGAAAAAAGTCAGGCCAAAGAAGACTGAAGTCCTCCAGAGAAAACATCAAACCCTCCAGCCGTGTCTGTCACCTGGGGCTTCGACAGCCTTGGGTATCTCTACACCTCCGACTGCCGAAATCACCTGTAGCTCTCAGTGGGACTGATTCCATTCTGTGCCTGCTGCTTTCACAGACAGACATCCCCCTGTCCTGACATGTCCAACACCCTGTAGTCTTCATCACAACTGGGGTTTCATATTCAGAGCTGCATGTGATACAGCCTCTGGAGGCATTCTTTCAGGGACTCAGACCCTGATACACAATGGCTGGCTTAAGAGGCCTTCTGCAATCTTGGTGCCAGACTCCATAAACCCCTCATTCTTGTACCTCTCATGCCTGTAAAACGAGTACCATGTGGACAATACTGCCAAGTTCTGCTTCCAGGTTGAGATTTAGCCTTGTGTCTTTGCAAGCTGAACCTTGGTAAACATTTCCCTAGAGAGCCGTTCTAGAACAAGGACCCTGTGATCGCTTCCTCGGTTCAGACCTTCTCCTATCAAATGAATTTGAATCCTATAAATGATGATATCTTGCTCTCACACCACCTTTCTTATAATCCCAGTGATGAGTATGAGGTTTCTCCTTAACGGCACCAATCTCTTCAATAACTACAGCTGCTTTCTCGGCACCTGCCTATAACTTTAAGAGGAGTCTGGGTTCCTTTTCTCACCAAGCTGCACAGTTTTTCACATCCTTCCACTTTTTCTCATTGTAAATCTGAATAAGACTAGAAAGTAGCAGCCATAAGATAGCCCGGATGTTATGCTGACTAGGAGTTGCCGCCACCAAACAACTTGGTCTGTTACTTTCGAATTCAGTCTCATTTAAGTTCGTTCTCTCTCTCTCTCTCTCTCTCTCTCTCTCTCTCTCTCTCTCTCTCTCTCTGTGTGTGTGTGTGTGTGTGTGTGTGTGTGTGTGTGTGTGTGTGTGTGTATCAGCACCTGTACATGTCAGAGATATCAGATTCCCTAGAACTGAAGTTACAGGCAGTTGTGAGCACCACAGTGTGGGTGCTAGAACCCAAACTTGTGTCCTCTGTAAGAGCAGTACTCACTCTTAACCTCTGAGCCATCTCTCTAGCCCCAGCTCTCCACTTAGCCATCAGTATTCTGTGTGGTGGTATTGTGTTCCCCAAAATATTGTGCACCCTAATAAACTTATCTGGGATCAGAGACAGAACAGCCACTAGATACAAAGGCTAGAAAATAGTGGCACTCACACCTTTAATCCTAGCATTCCAGAGATAGAAATCCCTCTAGATCTCTGTGAGTTCAAGGCCACATTGGAAGGCATGGTGACACACTCCTTTAATCCCAAGAAGTGAGCCTTTAATCCCAGGGAGTGATGGCAGAAAACAGAAGGATATATAAGGCGTGAAGACCAGAAACTAGAAGCATTTGGCTGGTTAAGCTTTCAAGCTTTCCAGCAGCAGTTCAGCTGAAATTCATTCTGGATGAGGACTCAGAGGCATCTAGTCTGGGAAAACAGGATCAGCTAAGGAACTGGCGAGGTGAGATAGCTGTGGCATGTTCTGCTTCTCTGATCTTCCAGCATTCACCCCAATAACTGGCCTCAGGTTTGATTTTATTAATAAGAACTTTTAAGATTCATGCTACAATTCTGCTTTGTATACTTCTACCAGAATCACCCAATTAGGCTCTGCTTACAGCACTTTAGAGTTTTAGTAGCCCACAGGACCAAACTCTTCCAAATTCTTCCTGCAAACCAGTTCCAAAGGCCTACGAACTCCATGATCATAGCAACAGCCCTACTTCTCAGTACTGATTTTCTATACTATTTTACTTCCTCAGTGCTTTGACAAAATACAACAAGAGCAACGTCATGGAGGAAGGGCTCACTTTGGCTCACAGTTTGAGAGTATAGTATACCACAGCAGGGAGGGAATGAGGGCAGCAGAAATGTAAGGTGGCTGGCTTCACTGCAGAAGCCTCGTTAGGAAGCAGAGAAAGATAAAAGTGATTCTCATCTCACTTTTTCCTTTTTATTCAGTACGTGGCTCTGGCTCATGGGATGGTAGCACCCTCATTCATGCTGGATGCTCTCTCAGCAGTTAATCCTTACTGTAAAGGCCTTTTCGTGGTGATCCCAAAGCTGACCACGTTGTTGATGAAGAAATACCAGCTTGGGAATATAAACCGGGAACAAATAGATGAAAATGGAGGAAAGGAAGGTGGGAGGAAGCAGAGAAGGAAAGCATCATTTTGAATGAATGAAGGGCACGAGAGTAGTCAACCTTGTGCTTAACTGGGGCTTGTATGATCTACGTTTTCTTCACAGTTATTTTTTTAATCTTTCTTTCTCCTATGAGGAAGATTAAACTGGTAATAACAACTAAAACTTGAAGAAGAGAAGAGTGAGTTAAGAGAAAGTATTCCTTTAACCATATATCAAAACATACCGAGGTGGGGAGTAAAGCTTGGAGAGTAAAGCACTTGTCACACATGAGGACTCAAAGGGGAGAGTTCAAATCTCCAGAGCCCACATAAAGCTGGAGGAGGTAGCATGTGCCTATAATCCCATCACTCCTACAGTGATATGGCAGAGTGGGGGCGGGGATCTTCACCAGCCAGCTAGCCCGGTGTACACAGTGAATAACGACAAGATACCCTGTCTCAAACAAGGTAGAGGGGGAGACAACACCTCCTCTATTAGTCTAGAGGCTAACCAAGGAAGAAACGCCTGTTACATCAGTTTGCTTTTACAGCCAAATCTTTCTCCTCCCAAGTCCTTTTGGTAGAAATGGTGTGAAATTGTTAGAAATGGTATTAGAAATACACAATAGCATGGTCCCTTGTACACCCACTCTTCAGTTTTTGATGAATCTGATATGATAAAAATAAGAAGGATCTATCCCCAGTACATGAGCCAGGTTTCTGGATCTCATTACCTGTGGTCAGACACTGCTCACCCTTGATGCAGCAGGGAGGGGGTTGGTCCTGCCTCAACTGAATGTACCAAACTTAGCTGCCCTCCATGGGAGAACTTACCCTTTTGGAGGAGGGGATGAGGGGTGGGGAGGAGGTGGGGGGAGTGGGAGGAGGGATGAGAGGGGGATCTGTCATTGGTGTGTGAAATGAATAAAAAAAATAAAAAAGAAAAAATAAGAAGAACAAATTCATATCTAAAATTTCATAACCTTCATATTAGCAGTCTCTAACACATTCTAGTAAACACATCCTAAAGAAATAATCTAAGACTCAGACAAACATGTGTCCAACAATACTTATTACAAAGTAATTGATTTTTAAATTGTAAAATTTCTAAAAGATATATGTGTTCACCTGAAGATAATTTGATTAATCTTAATATGTACATATCATAAGGTATACTAGAACCAAGAAAAGTTGTCCATTGGAGAATACATTCAACACTTGGCATGGATCCTATCATTTAATTTTCATCAAACTGAAATATGATGGATGTATTCACATTTTACAAAGATAAAAATGAGGTTTGGCATGGCCATCAGCAAGTGTCAGTTCTTTACCACAGGCTGAGTATCTTCATGACATAGAAGCTGGCTTGCCCCAGAACATGTGGCTCATCAGGAGAAAAACAGGAGCCATGTGTCCTTTATGATCCAACCTCAAAAATCAGAGGGTTTTGGAGGCTAGTAAGGTGGCTCAGCCCAGAAAGTGCCTGCTGCACAAGCCTGGGGACCTGAGTTTGGTCCCCAGCACCCACACAAAAGCCAAGTACAGTGACACAAGTCTCTAACCCAAGCTCTCAGGGGTTCAAGGATAAAAAGAACCCTGGGCTTCACTGGCCAGACAGTCTAGCCAATCAGTGAGCTCCAGATTAGTAAGAGACTCGATCACCACTAAACAAACAAACACATACATGCATACATACATACATACATAATAGAAAAGGAGAGAGTGATTAAGGAAGACATCCAACATCAACCTCTGGTCTCTATATGCACACACATACACATGCACACCTACACATGCGCGCGCGCGCACACACACACACACGGTAATGTTGGTAGCACAGATAAGATTTACTCAATGTCAGAAGGAGTTACAGAAGTATTTAAAGCCCATAAAGGGTAATCACTGGGGAAGGGGCCTCTTAAAGACTGTCTATCACAGGGTAAAGGCTCTAGAGTTTCTCTAGGTAACTAGACACCAACCCAGAACTGCTGCTAGACACTTTGCTCAGGTTCCTGGTAGCTAGATCCCTCCACACCACACTAGAAGCCATTTCTTCAAAGACTGAAAAACAAATCTTTCCCTGCTTGACAATGTTGCAGACCTGGTGGTACTGATGACCTAAGAAATGTATATGTCAAGATGTCAAGTTGGTGCCAGTCCTGTGGAGGAAAAATTCCCTCAGATAGCCATTCCCTCTTATTTTCCACATACATCTTTCTCACTTGGCATATTTATATTTGCTAGGCAACCTATTCACACACACACACACACACACACACACACACACACACACACACACACCTTCATTCAGCACATAGAACTGAATGTCTATTACCCAGGACTCACTGCCAGGTGCTAAAGACTTCATAGTGAGTTCAGAAGAACTGATGGGAGGTCACGTATGTAGGTAAAATCCAAAACTCCCAGCTTCCTAATGCAATGTTTGCACAACCATTATAAATGACTTTGGAGGAGTACAGTCGAGCTTTCAGATAGCTTTCAGAGTGGCATCCAAGACCAGGACTACAAATGTCTGCCCTGGGAGAAATAGAATAGTACTCCAAGTCTCTACTCAGAATGATTGACAAGAATTTGGTCCATATTCTTCAAGTTCCTCTTCCACAAATGCTGTGGGATGTTTTGTATGTCCTGTGGGAGCCTGTTCTTGGGTTCCTCATGGATTTACCTGGCAGGTCCTCATAGAGGATGATTAGGACCACGAACCTGAGTGCAGGTGTCTGAGATGGTTCTGCACTTGGCTGTGCTGGGGGATGGTCTGTATGTCAAATTGCTCTGATTGGTCAATAAATAAAACCTGATTGGCCATGGCTAGGCAGGAGGTATAGGCGGGACTAACAGAGAGGAGAAATAAAAGAACAGGAAGGCAGAAGGAGACTGTCTGGAGCCGCCACCAGGACAAGGAAAGTGTAAAGTACCGGTAAGCCACGAGCCACGTAGCAAGGTATAGATTTGTGGAAATGGATTAATTTAAGATATAAGAACAGTTAGCAAGAAGCCTGCCATGGCCATATAGTTTGTAAGCAAAATAAGTCTCTGTGTTTATTTACTTGGTTGGGTCTGAGCGGCTGTGGGACTGGCGGGTGACAGAGATTTGTCCTGACTGTGGGCCAGGCAGGAAAACTCTAGCTACACACAAATTCAGAAATCCCACTCTCAGAATGATCAGGTACCAAAAATGATAGAAAAAGAAGGTCTTGGAATGTGCCAGTGGATTCTCTTCTGAGTTCCCAAGAGCCACTGTTTTGAAGTCTCCTGTAATATAATTTAGTCGAATAGTAATCTGAAACACTATACATTTTGTGACCAAGATCAGCAAAAGGATGTGATGAATGTGGGGAAAATACTTATGTTTAGGTAGCACCTTTCTCCAAGGCTCTCCAGGGCTGTTGGAACACTTGTCAGCTATATATATAGTGCTTCTGTTCACCCCTGTTCACTTGGGTTGTTCAGGTCTGTTTCCACAGTGGTTTCTTTTTCTTTTTCCTCTTCTTCTCTTATTGCTACTCACAATGTAATGTTGTTCTGCTATATCCATTTACATGAATGACTTGAGACTTGTGTTTTAAGAATCTGGACAACCAAGATGATATGCTTAAAAATAGAATTTTTTATTGTAGCAACATGATGATCCAACTTTTTTTCTATTACAAGTTCAACAAATGCATCAACACACTAAAAAATTGTAACAGCCTGTCCCACTCTTTGTCAAAGAGCCAGCAAATGCACATGCACATGCTAAGAGCAAACAGTCCAACAAGGAAAGAAAGGTGTTCTTCCTATTGAGAGATTAGGTTCAAATGATTCTCCCAAGAGTATGTTATTCAACTCAAGGAGATCAAAATAACACTTGACCATCAGATGGGAGGGCATAGATTGTTTTTGAGCCCACAGTGGGCCTTCCTGTATCCATATCTAATATGAAGATACCTATACTTCCAGAGGTGGCAATCTCTGGATAGTGCCTAACTTAGATCAAACTTCAAAGGGACATTAGAGAGTCAGGGTACATATTTAAAACATGTTGACTCAGGGGAGGTAGAATACTTGCTTCACACGCATCAGGCTCTGGGTCCATTCCCAGCACCACAAAAAATTTCTGTTGGCTCTCATTCTACAGAAGAAAAGCTGTTCTGACAAAGTTTTCTGGCTTGTGCCTTCTGGTGTTATGAATAAAGTGCTTATTTCTGCTTAGGCTGAGCCAATTTTCTTAAGGTGCACTGCTTACCTTTCCCAAAGGCAGTCGTATAGGTCTTTGCCCAGTTTTCACATCATTGACTGCTAGAGATCAGTATTGCCTGAACAGCTCTCCTGCTTCTGTGCCTCTTCCAACCTGTTGTGAGCACAGTCGTGTATGTAGATTCAGGTCGCGTATTGTGTTCATAAACAAGGGGAAATGAGTGATCAATACTGTCTCGCTGGAAACAGGACTTCAACCGAGCTCAGGCAGGATAAGAGCACCAAACACCAGCTAAGATGAAGAAGCTTGCTGGCCTCTGCTGGCTTGGCAGCCATCATCTTGCTCACTCTTTCCCCATCACTCTCTTTGTTACTCTAGGTAAAGTGTCTGTCTTCAGAGGCACGTGCTACAAGGATCTGTAAAATCTTGAGCAGCTCTTAGATTCGGAAGTCCAGATTCAGATCCTGAGTCTACACTTCATGACATCTCAGTAAAACCATCCAGGGGCTCAGAACTGTGACCAACAAGCTGAGCAATACAGATAATTTTTGTTTTCAAAAAATCAGCTCACAAGTGATTCTGCCCATGTTGGCCTAGCTGATAACAAAAATACCCTATGGAAAAACAAAAGTTGGAAAACACATAAAATATTGTGAGAAATAACAGAATTGTGAATGTAGCAAACAACTGAGCAGCAGCCATGACTTTCTCCTTGAGAAATTTATGGACTCCAAAGCAGTAGCCTGGAGCCTCACAGCTGGGAAAGGGGAGCGGAGAGTGAGAGCCAAAATCTGAGGTGTCATGTGAGCTTTGAGCAGCCTTACCAAACTGGGTGAAGGTAAGAAAAGTCAAAATTCAAAATCTGCCAGAGAAGAGAACCCTGAAAAACATCTACAGCTGAGTGGCAGAGCATTGCAGGCTATGAACTTGGAGAAAGGTCAAGCCAGAATGGAACACACTGTGGCAAAAGCAGTGACCAATCTTCACTGGACTAGTATGGTCTCTCTTCCCCCAAGCCTGCCTAAAGAGGCAGATGTGATAATATAAGCCTGCTGTCCTAGTACTTCAGAAGCTGAGGCAAGAGGATAGTGAGTTCTTATTTAGACTAAGCTGAGGCAAGAGGATGGTGAGTCACGAGGACCTGGCTCAAAAAAAAAAAAAATAAACAAAAATGTCTGCCTAAAACACAGAAAAAAAGCCTATCAAGAAAATAAATCTGCCCAGAGCCTCCAATCCCTCTGGAATTTATTATATATAAAGTCCAATACCTAATAAAAATTACCAGGCATTCTAGAAGATACAACAAAATGACAACACATAAGCTTGAAGAACAGTCCAACAGGAAACACAGACAACAGAGTTTGGAAAAGATTAAAATAAGTGTGAAAAAATGTGTCTAAGACATAGAGGAGGATTTCAGCAGATAGTTAAAACTATAGGCAGTTTCTGTACCAAAAAGGAAGGAAGGAAGGAAGGAAGGAAGGAAGGAAGGAAGGAAGGAAGGAAGGAAGGAAAGAAGGAAAGAGGAAAGAAGGAAAGAAAAGAAAAGAAAGAAGGAAAAGAAAGACAAACACTGAAGGTACAAGCTAAACAGATGGGCTCTAGGGCAGATTAGAATTGATCATCTAAAAGTAACATCAGTGGAAATTAACCAAACTAAGGCATGGTGTGGGAGGGGCTGAAAATAGAGACATATGGGACACAGCAGAAATGTGTAACATATAATACAACTGGAATCTACAAAGCAGAGGAGCCAGAAACTGTGGGAAGCACAACACTTGCAATACTTAGAGATATAATATTCAGATTTATGAAGGATTGTGAGAAGAGCAACATACAAAGAATGCCACAGCTAGGCCTGTCACCGTGCTGTTAAACAGAACAGACAAGAAAAAAATCAGTAAGGATACAAGTGAGACAATGAAAACATTTATTTTAACACACATTGACAATTACGGGGTATATATTCTTTTTCAGTTCATGTGAAAAGTTAGAAACGTGGATATAAATATAATCAGGAGGCTGAGACAGAAGGATTGCTTAAGATCAGCCTGAGCAGCACGGAAAATCTCATCTCTAAAGGAAAAACTCAAATAAAACAAGCCCGGGGCCTACAAAGAGTTGTGATGGATTTTACACATTTTAAATAAGAGATGTTACATTTGCCAGCCACAGAAAATTAAAACAATAAATGAACGGAAAAATGATGACTGATAAATGCCCCTCCTGTCTGCAAAGTCTGAATGTTCAGACTCTGAATGCTCCAGTAAAAGGAGAGTAGAAATCAGAAAATATACAGAGTTAAGTAGTTACAAAAATATGATATATCAATACCCGTAAAATTCAAGGAAAGTCATAATTAGAAGAAAATTCCTAGCTTGAAGTGACGCACTTCAGAAAAGAACAAAATAAGAAAATGGCAATGGCTAAACCCAAAGAAAGGATGAAGAAGCTGATAGAAATTGATGAAACAGAAAGCTAACATATAACAGAAAAATCTAGAAAGCTAAAAATTGAGCTTGGAAAGGAAGAAAAGCAGACTGCAAAACACAAATTACTGAACTCAGCAATGAGAGGAGGCCACCACAGCCCTCGGGAGCACTAGCAGATGAGGGGACACTATAAGCAATTAATTCAAATGATAGGCCTAACAGATAATTAGAAATCGGATGAGTTTTAGAACAAAGAAATTTTTAAATGAAGTGAGGCTGTAAAAACAAAATTCCCTCAAAAAAAGTACAAACCCAGGTGGCTTCTCTGATGAAATTTGACACTGACTGAAGAGAGAAAACCAATTTTACACAAACTCTTCCAAATCCAGAAAACCAGGAACAGTTCCTAAATCATTTCATGAGGCTAGCACGGTCCTGACACTAAAATATGAAAAAGTCATTACAAAAGAAGAAATTCGTAGGCCAATCCCATTTCCAAAGAGACCATAATAAAATATAAGAAAAGCAAACTGCTACACACAAAGAAAATACTGCAGGATAGACAGTTTGCGTTTATTTCAGAAATGCAATGTTAATTGGCAATCAAAACTTATTAATGCATCATGTCATTAAAGAGAGAATCACAAGGATACATAGCAGTCATGTAATGCATGGCAAAATGACTACATCAAAGACACAGAGCCAGTACCAGTCAAGAGCCAAAACCTTCAGTGGAAGACAAAGTGAGACCATGGAGATCATCAACAAGCAAAGATGACTTAAAGCACTGAAGAAGTCGGAAATGACAGCAGAAGTAGAGCTCTCCATGCTTGTGAACAGCAGGATCAACACTGTAGATATGGCTGTATTACCAAAGGGAGCTACGGATTCGATCCCATCCCCATCGAAATTCCAATGGCATTCTTCAAAAAAAGAATGGCTGAAATCCATGTAGAAGCACAAAATGCCTTTATAACAAACAGCTAAAATAGTAAGTTCACAAATAAATAAATTGAGCAAAAGAGATGTCACAATCTGTGGTTTCAAATGATACTTCTGAACTAAGTAATAAAGTGCCCCTGGCACACAAAACAGAGCATATAGACCAATGAAGTAGAACAGAGGACCCAAAACAAGCCCACCCAGCTGCAGACATCTGACTTGGTTTGTTTTGTCTTTTGAGACAGGATTTCTCTGTGTATCAGCTCTGGCTGGACTGGAACTCACAGAGATCCACCTGTCTCTGCCTCCTGAGTGCTGGGATTAAAGGTGTGCACCACCACCACCCAGCAGATGTCTTTTTACAAAGGTGTTAGTAACATACACTGAGGCAAAGATTTCCTCTTCAATAAATGTTACTGAGAAATTCTACATCTCTGTGTAAAATTATTAAGCTAGATTCCTATTTCTCACCCTATACAGATGTCCATTCAAAATTAATCCAAACCCTTAATATCAGTAAACCCTGAAACTCTGAAACTGCTAGAGAAAAGCATAAGAAACACACTTCAAGAGACAAGCCTAGGTTCAAAACAAGAATCTGGAAAGGACCCCAGTAGCTCTAGAAATATTCACAACTGACAAATGGGACTGGATGAAACTTATAAAGCTTCTAATGTAGCAAAGCAAGTAATCATCAAAATTAAGAAAGCATGGAGAATGGGAGAAAAGTCTGTGAAAACTATTCATCTCATAGAGATTAATATCTAGACTATGTTAAGAACTCAAAAAAATTAATCACCAAGAATTAAAAATAATCTAACCAATAAATAGGGAAATGAAATGAAAAGATACTTCTCTAAAGACAAAGAGCAAATGAGCAGTAGACATCAGCCACCCTTAGCCATTAAGAAAACACAAATCGAAACTACATGGAATTGCCATTTCATCCCAATAAGAAATTTTAATGAAGATGGGAGGGAAGGTTTATCCACTGCTGGCAGGAATATGAACTAGTATGCTCACTGCAGAAATCAGTATGGAGGTTCCTTAGAGATTCAAGTTAGAGCTGAGCAGTGATGGTGCATGCCTTTAATCCAAGTACTCAGGAGGCAGAGGCAGGTAAATTTCTGTGAGTTCGAGGACAGCCTGATTTACACATCGAGTTCCGGGACAGCCAGGGCTACACAGAGAAACCCTGTCTATGAAAAACAAAACAAACAAAAAGAAAAGTAGGCTGGGCAGCGGTGGCACATGTCTTTAATCCCAGCACTCACGAGGCAGAGCCAGACAGATCTCTGTGAGTTTGAGGCCAGCCTGATCTACAGAGTGAGATTCTGGACAGGAACAAAAACTACACAGAGAAACCCTGCCTCGGGGAAAAAAAAGAGAAAGAAAGAAAGAAAGAAGGAAAGAAAAGTAGAGCTACCATAAGATCCAGATCACTCCTGTGTTCATACCCTACAGGATCTGAATCAGCACACTGCAGACATACTTACCCATTCATGATAATTTCTATGCTATTCACAGTATCCATGATAGGGAACTAACCTAAACACTCATCAATAGATGAATGTATAAAGAAAATGTAGTACATAAGTAAAATGGACTTTCATTTTTTCACAAGGAAGAATGAAACTATGTCATCCACAGGAAAATAAGTATAGCTAGAAATTGCCACATTAAGTGACATAAAGCAGACTTAGAAAAGCAAATATCACATTGTCTCTCATACGTAAAACTTAGACATTATAGGTATGTATTAATATATGTATTAGATATTATATATTTCATATATACTATCTATATACTACATATATACATATATGAAATGAAAATACAAGGGACCTCACATCCACAGGGAACAAAAAATTAAAATTTCAACATATCCTTCTGGATGACACAATTCAACCCACACATGCATGTGGTAGTAAATGAAATCAATTTGGAGATTTAAATCTTCCTGATGAGATACAAAATGTCTATTTCAGATCTATTTTCTTGATACTATAAATGGTACACTCCAAAGTTTGAAAAACTTCTTTCTGGACCTTGTAAAATCTTAAAACACGGGTTCAGCATCCTTAGCCTGAAGTGACTGGGAGAATGTTTCAAATTTGAGAGGCAGGTTGTTGTTGGATGTGTTTGCTTGTTTTTTGGTTTTGGTTTTGATTCTTGTTATTGTTTGCTTGTTTGGTTTTGGTTTGGAAATAGTTGCATAAGCTTTACCAGTTGAGCAACCAAAAGGTCATATTCATTAAATAAGAGAAAAAAAATTCAACTTCTACTCAAAATGGTATAGGAAGAATTAAAGAATAAAAGGCCAAATTTCAAACATTTAAGCATAAGATATTTTTAAAAAATATATGAGACTTTAAAATTAGAGTTAGAACTTTTCTAAAAAATTGAAAGATCTAAAAACATAAGAAAAAAATAAAAGAGGAAAGTAGGGACAGAGCATAGTGACTCAAAACTATAGCCCTGACAATCACAACTCCAGAAATCTGAATGCATCAAAACCCCAAACTGGGCTGGAGAGATGAGTCAGCAGTTAAGAGCACTGGCTGCTCTTGCAGAGGACCTGGGTTCAATCTACTGCTGCTTCAAAACCGAGGACACTGCACACGCATGCGCTATACAGTCTTAAGGTCTTGGGTGGGGGGGAGGTTGGATAGGAAAGGGAGGTGTGGAGGGAGGGAGGAGAAGCAGGGAGGGTAGAGAAGTACTGGAGAGATCCTGAAAATGAGTCTTCAACTAAACATATCTGAAAACCAGTGGCTTAGAGTTCTTTCAACTTTTTAAACTCAAATCTTGTTCCTGCTGTTATCTTCTTGTCTCTCTGTCTTCTCAACATTAAGCATCATGTTATTTTCTTCCTTTAAATTGTATTTGACACGTCATTGCTTTTCTGCTCTTGTGCTTCTTCAAGATGCTATTGTCCCAAGGCCATGCTCATACTAAAATTGTTTGAATAGCAAAAAAACTAAAATATTTGTTTCTGTTTTTCTCTTTTAAAGTCCAACAGTATGTTTTCTTTAAAAACTTGAAAACTTGCCAGGCAGTGGTGATGCACGCCTTTAATCCCAGCACTCAGAAGGCAGAGTAGGTGGATCTTTGTGAGTTCCAGGCCAGCCTGGTCTATAAAGCAAGTTCCAGGACAGTCAGGAATACACACATAGAAATTCTGTCTCATAAAACAAAAACAAACTAACAAAAACTTGAAAACTCCCTTTGAAAATTCAAATTCTAGTATTTATTTAAATATTGTTGCTGCTGGTGGATTTTTTTTTCTTTTCTTTTCTTTTTTTCAGGGGAGATTGCGAACGCAGTCCCCCACTACCACAAATTATGTGGTCGAGTTTCCCGCATTTGGGGAAATCACAGGGGTCAACACATCTGGGAGTGCAATGGATAAGCCTCGCCCTGGGAAAACCACCTTCGTGATCATGGTATCTCCCCTGCCAGGTAAGTATGCTGGTGGATTTTTATCCGTTTATCTCTTCTGCTCCTGAAGGTTTTCTTAAAAAAATAATAATTTATCCCTCTAGATAATGTCCTATCTCACAGAAGAAAACTCTATTAATAAAGTCATTTTTCTATGTTCTTTAAAGTGTGCCTCTCTGTAGTCTTCTCTATTCTTATTATCCTGCTATTTTTATGTCCTGTTTTTTTTTCCTTTTGAAAAACGTTGTCTCTGTGTAGCCCAAGCTGTACTCAAACTGAAGATCCCTCTCCTTCACTGTTCTGGATGCCAGGAATGCAAATATGTGCCACCACACTCCACTACTCCTACTACTACTACTCCTCTTCTTCCTCCTCCTCCTCTTTTTCCTTCTCCTCTTCCTTCTCCTTTTTCTTGAGCTTTTGATTTTTTTAATCTTTATCTCTAATTCCAGAGTCCCATGTTTTTTAATATCTTACACTTCAATGATTCTATTTGGTTTTTTATTCTTTATTCTTCCCTAGTATTTTTAGTAGAATTGAGCTTTTTCTCTTATTTAATGAATATAAACTTTATCTGAAATTTTCAAAGTATAGACAAAGGGGGGATCTCACACTAGGAAACAAGGTAATAAGAAATTCAGAGCTGTCCTTAAGGTTCCTTAAATCCTAGAATCTAGGAATATACAAATGCAGCCTGTATTATGGTTGATGTTAATGTCAACTTGTCACGAATTAGTCACCTGAGAAGGGAACCTCACATAAAGAATGGTCCTGATAGCCTTGATGGATGTGAGAGGACCCACCCCTACTGTGGGTGGCACCTTCCGGTGGCCCAAATAAAGGGGGGACTTCAGAAGGAAGAACTTTTTGTCTGCTTCACCTTCCTTCTCATCACTGAGTTAATTTATGCTGCTGCTGCTGATACTGACTATATGATATGCTGATTCCTTCAGTGATAACAGAGTTTCCAGGATCCTGTAATAGATTAAGGACAAACATCTCTCCAGGAACAGTCTGAGTTTTTCACACCAGATTGGGACTACTGAGGCACCCATCCTTGTGGACTGAACAAGAACTGAGTTGTCAGCCTCCACAATGAGAGACTGCTACTGTTGGACTACTTCAACTGCAAGACACAGCCTTGTTAGAAATTTGCAGTATGAGGTACTGTTTTCAAATTCTTCCAGGGGGTAGGGAGATAGTTCAGTGCATACTATACATAAACAGAGAAAAAAAAAAAAAAAAGAGAAGAAAAAAAAAAAGAGGAGGGGAGAGAGAGAGGTGACTCAAGCCTTTTGGAGGAATCCAGAAGGCTGTGAGTGGATCTCAGATATTGGATGTTTGGAATTTTGTAATTACCCAAGATGTTAGAGATGCCAGAGTTAGGAGATACCTGCCAGGGAAGGCTGCTGACGGGGAGGGGGGAATGGGTCCAAAAGAAAGAAGTGTGTTGCAGTAAATAAATCTGAATGGAATTGGAAATCTGAAGAGCATTTTGATATCAGATGTGGAGACGTAGAGTTTGGAGTTTGCCCAGCTGTTTTTCGGTCTTGTTTTGGTCCAGTATTTCCTTGCTATATTGCCTTTCCTGCATTTTGGAATGGTAATGTATATCCTATGCCATTATATGTTGGAAGTATATGATCTGCTTTTTTATTTTGATTTTTACAGGGGGATTACAATTAAAAGACTATATTAATCTCAGAAGAGACTTTGAACTTTGGTCTTTTAAACATTGTTGAGACTGTGAAGTTCAACTACATGCAGTTTGCATTATGATATTGTTACAAGCTTATGGAGGCCAGGAAGTAGAATGTAGTAGTTTGAATGTAATTGGCCCTCATAATCCCATAATCCCATAATCTCATAGGGAGTGGCACTATTAGGAAGTGTGGCTTTGTTGGAGTGGCTATGGCCTTTTTGGAGGAAATGTGTCACTGTAGGGGTAGGCTTTGAGGTTTCATATACTAAGGGTACTGACCAGTGAATCTATTGATTTCCTGTTGCCTGCAAGATGCAGGACACTCGGCTATTTCTCTAGCATGATGTCTGCCTGCATGCTGCCATTCTCCCTGCCATGATGGACTAAACCTCTGAAACTGTAAGCAAGCCAGTTTTCTTCATAAGAATTGCTGTGGTCATGGTTTCTCTTCACAGCAATAGTAAACATTAAGACGGTAACTTAATTTCCAGTTTTCCTTCTATATCTACATATCAAAAGAAAATGTCAAAGTTTTTCCTACCTACCATGATCCAGAATCGACACAAGTAGGCAGAAGACATTTATTTACCCTTTCCATCTAATATCTAACTTGAAAATAATCCAGAAGTAACCCCAATTCCATATCTAAAGGGCATTAAATACCTGTCACTTATTTTATAAGTTCTATTACTTACTTCAGTGCATGAAGGTATGGGAATTTTTTTTTTTTTTTTTTTTTTTTTTTTTTATTTTTTTTGCATCATTTATTAGGAGTTTTTTTTTTTTCTTTTTATTATACATGTTCTGTCTATTATACTGCAGTCAGAAGAACAGATTATTAAGATTTGTGAGCACATTGTTGTGGAAGAACTATAAGAAAGCCAGTCTCTTCTCTCTCTCCCCCCGACATTTTCTATGTAACAGCTCTGACTGTCCTGAAATTCACTTTGTAGACAACTCACAGAGATCCATCTGCCTCTGCCTCCCAAGTGCTTGGATTAAAGGTGTGTACCACACTGCCTGGCTGGAAATTTTATTTTTAAGTAAAGAAATCATGAGTCTTATCTACACTGATGAAAACAAATGGAAGTGTATAGACCATTTATTATTTTCATGTATATTAAACTTTCAAAAGAAACCTATTCCTAGGCCATATTACTGTAATGGGACTTTCTTTGTACCACCAGCTCCAAATAACAACACAAAGACTTCTTATTAGTTATGAAAGCTTGGTCTTAGCTTAGGCTTGTTCCCAACTAGCTCTTATAACTTAAATTAATTGGTTTATATTAATCTACATTCTGCCATGTAGCCTATTACCTCTTCTCAATGTCTCCCTGGCAAATACCCCACCTCTCAGATTCTCCCCCCTCCAACTCCTGATTTTCTTTCTCTTCAGAAGTCCCACCTATTTTCTCCTGCCTAGCTATTAGCCATTCAGCTCTTTATTAAACCAATCAGAAGGTGCCTTGGCAGAGATACATCTTCACAGTGTGATCAAATATACTGCAACACATTACAGTCATCAATAATATCACAGCTGATAGTAAAACCTGCTCCAAAACAAATTTTGAAAACTAAAAGCCCACTTCATGAATTTGCTTCTGTTGAACCAAACAAAATTAAATTCCTGCAGCCAAAGTTTTTTCTGAGGCTGAGCCAGTGTAACATGAACAATTCCCTAAAGCTGTGTTATCACAACAGTTAAAACAAAATCTTAGCTGCATTCTTGACTGAACTGCTAGAGCTTTGATGGGTTCTAAGCGTGACTCCGATGCCATTGTTATTTTACAATCTTGACAGAATCTACCCCACACAGCCAGGAGAATCTATCACTATTTTTCTCTGCTAGTCCCCTTCTGTCTTCATGTAAATATCGTGCTGAATCCTCAACAGTTTCCCTAACCATGCTGCTGTTAGTCCAGAGGAAGAGAGCAGCAGTGTGCTGCACAGAGCAACCTGAACTTTTACATGGGAAGTGATGAGTCTGGCCAGAAACCACGGGATTCACTTGAAAATAGAAACTCAAAGCCAAGCAAGGTGGCACGTGCCTCTAATTCCAACATTCAGGAGGCAGACAGATTTCTTTAAATTCTAGGCAAGCCTGGTCTGCAAAGGAAGTTCCAGGACAGCCAGGGCTGTTACACAGAGAAACCCTGTAGCCTTGTAAAAAAAAAAAAAAAAAAAAAAAAAAAAAAAAAAACTAAACAAACAAACAAAAAACTCAAAATGCAAGCACCACCACTGTGTTGCATCTTTTAGGAAAATACCACTATCAGGCAATATTAATCATTATCTGGTGATTCCAATGACATCATGGATGGGGGGAAGAGTCTCCTCTGTGTTGAATATGTTAGGCACCTTTGATTATTTCCAACAACTAAATGAGAACTAAAAACACATTGTAGCCAGCACATTTCCTTTTAATTTTTAAATCCATGCATATTATCACAGAAATGAAATCCATATGCCTATAAAACTTCATTTACACTTTGCACTTTAGAATATGTGACAGACTCTTTATAAATCTTTTAATGTCTTTATTTACTTTTGGAAGCATCCGGTTTGTGAAAACAAACTCCAAATAATCAGAACCAAGCTGCCATATTCCATGGATGTGCACCCTTCACACATGACTGATAAGACTGCAAACATGTGGAACAGATTCGTGAACACCCTTTGGAGCAAAGAAGTGCTGTTAGAAGACCTAAGAAGTGCTTGTGAACGT
This sequence comes from Peromyscus leucopus, assembly GCF_004664715.2. Taxonomy (NCBI): domain Eukaryota; kingdom Metazoa; phylum Chordata; class Mammalia; order Rodentia; family Cricetidae; genus Peromyscus; species Peromyscus leucopus. The sequence continues at coordinate 123,667,586 of NC_051066.1, read as the reverse complement.
TTTTTGTAACACTAAATTCTACAGCTATCTTTTATGTTGTGCTTGGTCACAGATTTGGAGTGTGTATGCATATGTTTAAGGCTTCGAGTATTTGAGAGTGACAGAAGAGGATGCAGGGCCCTTTCTTCCTCATAGCTCTAAAAATTGTACCCAATCTTTCTAAAAGGGAAGATTTTTTCATGTACTATCTCCTGACGATACTGAGTTAAAAATTTTGGTGGTTTTTGTTGTTGTTGTTATTGTTGTTGTTATTTGGGTTTTGGTTTTTTGTGGGTTTGTTTGGTGTGTGTGTGTGTGTGTGTGTGTGTGTGTGTGTGTGTGTGTCCTGGTGACAGGCAACCTAAGGAAGGGAATCAGGGTTGGGGGATTCCAAGCATTGTGGCTTGAACTTAATAAAGCTCATTTACCCACTGAAAGGAGTGAGACACAAGCCAAAGCCCAACAAGGTCACCCATAATCAGCCCACTAAAGACAGCAGCAGATTCAGAAGATTTTCCAGCTCTGTGGAAACGTATTCCCCGGTACAAGGTCTCTGGACACACTCCCAGGATTGCTGATGTGGCACAATGCATGATCACATAAAATTAAGCAAAATGGACTTGACACAGAAAGTCTATTTCAATGCAGTATTTATGACTACCTGCTGCCACTAATCGCTCTGGCCTAGCCATAAGATCCCAAATAGTCTTAAGGTCTTGGTGGCCATCTGAAGCTCCCAGATTTGATCAGTAGCTGACAGTCCCTGCCCTTCTAATGCTATTGATTGTTCTAGCCAATTCAGAAACTAACATTAATGGTCTTGATAATAGGTGATGGATCTTTCACAGACCTAACGTACAGAAAATACGGTCTTTGAGACAGTGACATGAGTTAATTCCCTGACAAATGTTTGTGTACTGAGGGAACAAAACAAAGCTTGGTGTGGTGGTGCACTTGTAACCCCAGCTTTCAGGAGACTGAGCAGGAGAGTCTCAAGTTTGAGGCCTGCACAGTGACTTTTGTGACCAGCCAGGTCTATATGGTGTGATTGTGTCTGAAAAAAAGGAAGAGTAAGAAGAGAAAAAGGAGCTGGAGAGGAAAATAGTCCGGGAAACAATAGCAATGCTATCAGGAGTGACAGGAAGCAAGCCTCTATGGCTGCTGGTACTAGGGACTGAACTTAAGGTTTGTTTATTCTAGGTGAGTGTTCACCCAGTGAGCTATATCTCCAGGTTCGGTTTTGAGATAGCTTGGTTTGGTTTGTTTTTGTTTGATTGGCTTTGCTTTTTATTTTGGTGTAGACTCTTACTAACTTGCCCAGGTTGGCTTTGAATCAAAAAAAAAAAAAAAAAAAAAAAAAAAAATCTAAGATTATAGGCCTATGCCACTAGGCACAGGATTCTGTTAATGCCTATTATGAAATTTAATCATTACAATAGCCCAGTCAAGAAGTGCATTTCCCATTGAACAGATGAGGCAACTGAGGCTGGTAGTTTTGTATAATGTCACCCAAAGTGACACAAGTGGTGAGTGGAAAAAAACAGGATTTGAACCAACGTTTGTCTGACTGAGCCAGTCTCTGGGCAGTCTCTGGGCACTATACCCTCCCATTCCCCACATTTCTCCAACCAGAGCACTCTTCACATTGGGCAGTGTGGATCTCATATATGGAAATCCTCAGTAGAGGTAGTGAGAGAGGCCCCTTCTATCCAGTCCAAGAAAGAAATCCTCTGTACTCCATGTACAAAATCCCTCTTGGGATTTGACCCTAACAGTAACTAACAAGAGATGGGTTCCTACCTCCCTTTGCTGTTCGCAACATCTGTAACAAGCCATACCTCACAGAGGAGCAGTGTGAGTACATGTAAATAACTGAAAAGGAACGAAGGATTGCTAGAAGAGGACAAGTTGCTTGAATCATCCCCCAAAACTCAAAATTTCACAAATGTAGATGAAATTGATTTCACTTCCTAAAAATATCAGTTTAGAGTGGTTTCCTATTAAAGCTTATATTGTTTGTTATCTAGTCAAATAACTAACTGAACATACATCTAGATCACAAATGAGGTCATAAGTGAAATCTGTCTTTGAATGGCTGTTGACATCTGCCTTATTTGATGCTTCCCATGTGGATGAACCTAGACCATTTGAAGGCACATGCTACACATCTAGTTATCAATAGAAATAACTGCCACAGCAAAAATAGTGCTCCTTATACATGGATATTCACAACTGGAAAGGGTATGGCTTTCACAGAATGATTGATTTCTCCTTGCACAGTGTTATCTTCCTTTTTATCTTCCTGGAACAATGTGCCCGCCCCCTTGTGGCCAGAATGATAATTTTCCTTTCCTAGATAGAGCTAATCACATCACAACTTGTTTGCCCCAGGATCATTTTAATGTATTCGATCCTCTTCGAGTTCCAAATCAACTTGAAAAAGAAAAAATCCAGTTTCTTTCCATTCATTTGCTATCTCGCTTCATTGTTATCCCAGAAGTTTGCTGCTAAATCAAAACCAACTAGTTACCTAAAGGAGTTTTGTTTTATTCTTTGTTATTCGAAAACCTTACAACACTAAAACGTCCTCCACCAGCACTTGGAGAACTCTTGAAAGCTAAAACTGCACAGTTGCTATGAAAAAGACACTGGAAGTTATCCATCAACTCAGTACATCTCACCAGAGAAAAGGGAAATGAAATGTTACAGGATGGAAATGCAATTTAATAGCTGAATGAACATTTGATCGGCTTATTTCATCCCTAAAAGAAAAGGGAGAGGGGAGGCACCCAGGTGGTTAAATTGTAATACAGTAGAAATTCTATCACCCATGAAAACTGTAATTGGGATTCCACTTTTGGATTTGGCCAGCCCAGAAACAGATGTGTGTTTCAATGAGAATCCCAGGCTTTAACCTCCTCAAGGAATGCTATTCGGACTAAAAACAGAGCTTTCAACTAGCCTATGCTCCAAAGAAGTGACCAGGCTAAGTTGACTGTAATTGTCCCAAGTGTTTAGAATTCCTAGCTGGATTGGGCCTAACCGTGTGGTTCTCATTATATGACCTTGAAGAAGTAGGTTGCTCCAACTTCTGCTCTTGGGGGGAAAATATACAAAAACAGGGAGAAAATGACTTTATCTAGTTGAAATCCAAAGATGTGAACAGAAGTATCTCAGCCAGCCACAGGGCTTTCCTCAGGGAGTGAGGCTAGATAGAGAAAATGAGGTTGAGGTGACGGTCAAGTGCCACTTTGTGCATAATTCTCCCCCATTTAGTGAAAGGAATCAAATGTTTCTCATTATATTGCCTGTAGGGGTGCACAAGTCTTTCAACTGAGTTCCTTCAATGCGTTCTGGCAAGATGCTAAATTCGTATCACCCGAATCGTGGAGCAGGTAGTATATCTTTTGAGAAGAAACTCTGACCCGTGTTGGCGCCCAACGTGGGGCACGAACCCACGACCCTGGGATTAAGAGTCCCATGCTCTACCGACTGAGCTAGCCGGGCTGTTACTCTAGTCTAACCTATCTGTCATTTCCCACCCCACCGTGGCCTCCAGTTCTTTTCCCCATGTGTGTTTACACTCAGAAAATGCCTCCTCACCAGGGTGGATAGCCATTTTAAAATGCTACATACGTTAACTCAACCAACATTCAGATAGTGAATTGCTTTCTCCTGTCCCGGGGAAAAAAAAAAGCCAGCTGTCTGTCCTTTTGGACGGAGATGTGATGGTCCAGCACCCAACTTTACTTGGTTTTTGGATGTATTCTGGTGGACAGAAAGTACTCCAGATTGCTAAACTATATTGTTCAACAGTTCTTTCAGAAAGGGGATATTAGAAATAAACTTCTTAAATTCTTCAATATCAAAAAATATCTTGGTTTTACCCTTAAAATCAAATGCCAGCTTGGCAGGATAAAGGATTCTCGGTTGAAAGCCTTCTTCTTGCAGAATTTTAATGATCCCGGACCACTGACTTCTCGCATCTATCGTGCCAGGTGATAAGTCGGCTGTCAGTCTGATTTTTGACCCTCTGTAGGTTATTTCTTTTTTTGCTCTAGAAGCTTTGAGGATTTTATGTTTATCACCAGCACTCCAAAACTTCACCAAGATGTGTCTAGGTGTGAGTCTGTGCTCATCCACCGCATTAGGGATTCGATGAGCGCAGACAATCTCGAGACCCTGGTCTTCTAGCTCGGCAAAGTTTTCTTCCATTATTTCCTTAATTATGTCCTCTGCGCCATTCTCTCGGTTTTCTTTCTCTGGGATTCCTATCACTCGGAGGTTGGAGCTCCGAAGTCTATCCTCTCTCTCTCTCAACCTTTCTTTATCCACGATCTCCTTGGCCAACTCCATGGTCTCCTTAGTCAGCCCCTCCACTGCATCTTCCTGCTCATTCACTCTTGCTTCAATCATGCATGCTAAGGAATTCAGATCATCCATGGAGCTCTTCATATTTAAGACATCGAAAAAGTAAAGTTTCTTGATGTTTTCCACCTCCCTTTGCATCTTCCTGATAGTACCGATCACACTTCTTCTGAAGTTCTCCTCGGTTTCACTAATCAAGTCCGCTTCCTTGGCTGTGAGCTCTTCTGTTTGCGGGGTCTTGTATCTCCCTTTCTTCATGTTCATTATAAGTGGAGTAACTTGTGACGGGACACTGGGGGTTGTACGTGAACGGCTTCTGGGACCATCACTGCCTGCCTCTAGGAATTCTGATGGAGAAGCCAAGTACAAGGTTAGGCAGGGCGTCCTGATCCCCTGACCAGTCATGGCGGTGGCTCCTCCCTGCTGGCACTTGACCAGTTTTTTCTCTTTAGAGTCCCAAACCAAGTAGCTAAAGGCAAGTTCTTTAAGTCCATGGAAGGTCTCCTTTTTCTTAGTCGTCTTTACATTTCTTTCTTCTTCTGATTCAGAATCTACTATCAAACTAATTAAACTAATCTCACCAGCCCTAGTGATTTTCTCAACTCCATGCTCTCCGACCACAGTAAGGCCTTCGAAGGTTGAGTCTTCTGTTTCATGAAGGACAGAGGCCTCTTCCTCCTTCGATAGATCTGAGTGCTCCTCCTGCTCTCAAGCAACACCGTGTAATTCCAGCTAGAGAAGCTGGTGCCAGGAAATTGACAGTGAACGATACCCAGACCACAGTTGAATTCAATAAAGCTCCATCTTTTCACAGGAGTCAAGAACAAGCATGTGGGAAATGGGGAGATTCATTTGTCAGGGAGTGCGGATCACCACCAGCAGTCTAATTCCTGGTGGATTCCAGTGAACTGTGGAGAGCTGAAAAGAATGCCTGTGGCCAGTCGGTAGCCCTTCAGTGTCTCTCCAATCCTTTCTTTCCTGGCCCAGAGAGACCTGGTTCCCTCCCAAGACTAGGAAAACCAACTTCACCAACTCCTTCGCTGGTCTGAAGGAGTCAGGTTACCTTCCAGAAGAACTGTGTCCCTTGTCCCTCAGTCCCCCTCCCCTGGAGTTACTGCCTCTCCTTGCTAGGGAGCAGCCACTTCTCTCGAGGAAGTTATTACAACACAATCTAAGTACTTCCTCCGACAAACAACAAAACAAAATCCTGTCTTTAGTCACTGAAAGCACGAAGCTGGCCCTCTTTAGAAATACAGTGTTTTTAATAAACCCTTGTTGATATGCATCCATCCGAGAGAAGTAAGTGAGTGCGGTAGAGTTGGAGCAGCTGGTGTGGCAAGGAGCAGACATGCATTCCATGAGTGTATGTGTGGCACAGCTCCTCCCTGGGCACTCGATGAAACAGAAACAAGTCCTTTGCTGGAAGAAGGGCATATGGGAGGTGGCAAGAGCATTCACCTGTAAGAACAGAGTCTAGGAAGAAACATTGAGCTTTCGTTTTGATGACTGTACTGTATATTACTCTCACTCTTTCAAAACCACCAGAGGACCATCTGAGTGGTTCTGTCTTTCTTTGTATAGTTTTCTTTTTTATATGTCTCTCTATTTTTCAAATTATTCTTAAAGTAAAAAGCACATCGCCGCTCAGAGGCAATCTCTGAGTAGTGGGTCTCTCTCAAATTATCCTACCCTTCATGTTGCTATAAAATTGCATGGGGAGTCTGCAATTTCTCTAAAGCTCCGGTTGCACAGAGAACAAAATGTCATCTTTCCAATGTGATTTAAATTCTGTGTCTCCCACTAGTCTTAGAAACAATTCTCTGACCCCTTTTAACAGCTAAACAAATTCATCTCAGGAGAAGCCAAGAAAAGGCAATGCCAGTCTTCCTACTGAGGGTTCCTGCAAGCATTGTTACTGCATTGGAAGAGTGTATCTCACAGAAGGGACTCAGTGGCTAAGGGGGTCTGCAGTCCCCTGTCACCCTCAGTGGAGCAGGAACTTAAATAGAGTTCACTGGGACTCTTCACAGCCCCAGACTCAGAAGAGTTTATCCCTCAGTATATAACAGGAAAAGCCAAAGCCTATTGGTATTGTGACTACCATGTGCTTCCCTTATATACCGCCCCCCAGAGCCCAGAATGCTGTAAGACTCACCTTTCATCACAGGCTACCAAAAACAATGGGGGAAAAAATCTAGATCTGAGAAGTGTTTCTCTTTGAAGGTGGGACAAAAAAAAAAAGTCTCCTATCATCCTGAGTTGGATTTCACGAGGCTCCTAGCCTTTATCCCTGAGCAGCTTTCACACAGATGGGAAAACAAGGAAAGAAGAGGTGGTAAAAATCAAGATGGAGACTGCAGCATAGGTATTTCTAGTGTTTACAGAAAGGGGTGCAATGCCTACACCAGGAAGCAAGAAAGGATCCCTGAAACTCAATGCCAGGATTACTCAATTCAATGAGGGTGCACTCATCTAAGCTCATAAAGGCTAGCTGAAGTCACAGATGCCCTGCTACTTCTTCACGCTTCCCTCCCAGTCTCATTAAGACCCACTTCTCTGCAGGATCCACTGGCTTATGGAGAGCTGGCCAGACTGTCTCAGAGTCCAAGTCCCAAACCTGACTCTTAGATGAGATAAGATTCTGTCACTCATTTCTATGCCCAAGCTCCATCTTCGTAACTTGCTGTGTGGTCCATTGAAAGTTAGTCCATCGCTAGGCCTCCATATTTCTATCTAAAAATGGAACATTTCAAAGTCAAGAGACTTTAAAATCTGAAAAAAGTCTCCTTGTAAAGAGAGTGAGTACTGTTTTTTGACCAGTAACTTCAACAGGCACTATTATTTTAAAAATGCAGTGAAAATTACTTCCCACTGGCCCTAAGGATCTGAGAGCAGAGCAGACAGCCACAGCAGGCAGTGCCACTTTCAAGCAATAACTCTACTCAAAAGTCTCTTCCCTAGTTTCAGAAAGCCAAACACTGTGAGGAAAAACAAACAAACAAACAAACAAAAAATGGTCAACCAGAAACTCCTTTGTAGTTTAAAAGCACTTGATTGTTTGGTAACCTGAGATAATTTCCTTTAGCTTTTAGGATGTTAGGGGGAAAAAACCCTCCATTGTCGCCCACTGTCTTTACAATTACACTGTCTTTAATAATTCACTTTATTTTAGGGTGGCTTCTGCAACTGCCTCTGCCCTCGGGTCTCCAAAGCTGAACTGGCATTTCCTGGGTTCTTGCCAAGCTGGTCCTGAAGGAGAAAGGAAGCCACTGGTCACATCAACCTGCTAAGGCCACCGACAAATGTCCCTATGCAGGTCACTTTCTTTTTCACCATCTGCCCAAGCTGGTCAGTGAGCTCTCAAGAAAATCAAGGAAATATCCTGTGACTCTGTATCCTGGATGGAGAGATGGGGGAGCTCAGGGGGAGCACAAAACACTGCTGAAGACACAGGCTTTCTCCCTCACCAAGCGAGTTTCAGACTTTCCTTTATTCAAAGGCAGCCACGTTTAACAGGTGATGTCAGAGTCTCACCAGTAATACGTTTATGACTACAAAAATTGCATTATACTCTTGAGCCCCACCACCAGTGTGCTTGAACTTGAATTCAGTTAATAGCCCTTGTGCACAGCTCCAGCAGACACCTCCTGGATTCCTTGGGTTTTGCCCATCCCTATTCCTTGCAAACCAGAAGCCGGAATGAGCCTTGGCATCCTCAAGTAGTTTGTTTTTCAGAATTAACAAATGTATTGAGCCTTGAACACCCCCAAATGATGCCAATGGCTTTGCTGTTAGATTAGGCGGTGTTGGATGGAGAGGGCTAGAACGCCCTTAGCCCCAGCCTCTTCCCTCTATCCTTCTTTCAGGTGACATTAACTCAGAAGCAAAGCCAGCCCAGTCACTGGGCACAAATAAAAGATTTCCAAACAATATTCAGGGGGTGGGGGATCCACTCCAGGGGGGTGTAGTCTGGTTTGTTGCTATAAAAATATATGATAAAAGGCTTTGGTTTCTTCTCTCCTAGGTTCGAGCCCCACTCCCTGGGAACTGGGGGTTCTCAGAGGAGTCAAGGTTATAGAAGGATAGGTCCTTGGAGAGTGCACTGAATCTTTGGAGATTGGAGAAGTAGAGTCGGGGAAGCTGTAGAGATGAAGAAGACTCGGACTTTTGATGCTGAGAAAAGTGAGAAAGCAGAGAGACTAGGAGATGGAGAAAAGGGGGGGAAGTAAAGAAGGAGGGAGGACGGGGATGAGAACACAGAGGAGGAAAGAGAAACGGGGAGGAGGGAAGAGAGAAGATGGATACAGGTGCGGGCAAAGGCAAAGAATTAAGTTTAGGCTGTGGATGGGAGCGGGGAGGGGGGGGGGGGGGTCTTTGTCCGAGCTAGGATGATTAGGAAGATGCAACAACCATCTAAAGCCAAGGTTCAGAAAAGCCTAAAAAATCCCAGGGGCTCATTGAGGGAGCACAGCGAACTGGCCAAAGGCAGCGCCGCGGGCCCAGCTTCTTGTGTCCAGGCGGGAGGCCGAGTGAGCTGAGCTGTGCAGCCCGCCCGCTCCTCTGCGTTGGGCTGTGGCTTTGCGGAGGGGACAGCCCCTAGGAGGTCGAGGCCGGGATGGGCAGTCCGTGTAAGCTACCAAGCGCGTCCGAAGCCTTGCCGCCCGGACTGGGGGGCTTTCTGTCGGCCCCTGCGGAGGAAGCACAGGAGCGTCGGGTCACTGCCAGAGCTTAGGCAGTGGGGCAGGACGCCATCATGTCACGGACTAGGCTCCGGGGCCTTTCCAATGCCTGGAAGCGGGGACGCTCACCCTTCCCTGTCTCCTTCAGAGAGCCGCAGGAGGCGGGCTAGGGAAGTAGATCTCCTCACTAGGTGTTCGTTCACTCCTGACGATGACCAGGGAGGCAAGCCTTCCCCCTCTGCCCTGGATGCCAGGGGTGGTGTGAAGGGCTTCAGCTCCTAAGGAGACTTCAGAAGATAACTAATCTGGTGCTGACACCCGCAAAGCTTGTCCTCCGACCCCCACCCATCGATCCATTCCAGACCCCAGCGGGATGAGCAGGTGTGAAGGATAGAGGTAGGCGGGGTCCAGAAAACTCGCCACCAAACATTCCTGGGGACCTCAAACATAAGCCAAGCTTTAGGTAAGCAGCTGAATACTGCGGGCACAGCCCATCCTGGGGACTGTGGGCCCAGGGATTAAGTGGCAGCGTGCTAGCCAGATCAGGCGGTATTTTCGGCATTGCTCTGTCATTTGGGGTTTTCGGAAGGGGCCCAAGTTTTGCTACTGGAAGCCAGAAAGTTACGCCACGATTGTGCAATCCTGTTTTTCCTTTCCTGGGAACCTGGTGCAGCCTTTTCTGCACCGAGAGGCAAAAGCTAATCATTTCTAAAGGGGCGCATTTTCGATTTTTTTTCCTTCCCCTCCTACAGCAACCAGTCCTCCTCAAACGCCACAATTCCATTCTGCTGAGACGGAACTCTGACTTGTCAACTGTCCTCCAGCCCCAGGGATAAAGTGCAGTGACTGTCCTATCTGAAAGTAACAGTATACGGATGGGACACACACACACACACACACACACACACACACACACACACACACACGGTTAGTGAAAGATTCTGAAGCGCTCTAAAGCTTTTCCAGGACAAAGCCCAGGTGCTTCCCCACCTCTCACGAAGCAGTTATTTATGCCTGCACATCAAGTATCCAGACTTCTTTTCACCTGGTCCACACACTTCAAAAGTAAGGAACGGTTTTAAAAACATCTGAGGAGGAGGAGGTTTCTCAGGCAAGAGTGAGTTACCTTAGAGACAAGTAGAGAAAAATAAACACCCGGGCCAGGACAGGGACTCCACCCCACTTTGGCGAAATTCTCCTCAGCTTTCATCTCTGTCTCAGCCCCCTCCCTTTTTTTGGTAGTCTGTAGGACCCTGGGAATGTGGGTGTGTACCATTCTGGGGACCTCGAGCTAGGGTCACTTGGCATACTTCAGTCTATGGGAGCATGACTAGGGTAGACATCTTAAAAATACTGGAATTGTAAGGACACAGCAAGGTGTGACAGGACCAAGGGCGGCTTAGAACTCCACCAAGTGAGAGAAAATGGCTAGCCAGGCGGTCCATAATTTGCAAAGGCTAGCTGGTCATCCATTTCAGAATTTTCCTGCAAGCACTAACTCTGGATCCACAATAATCAGAATAAAATTACAAATTCTCTTAACGGCTATAAATAGCAAGTTTTTCTTGTGCGAGTTTTCTCACTGGAAGCCAGAAAGTGATGCTCACAGATTTGATTTCAAAATCTCCATTTTTTTTAAAGCCCTCCTGGGAGCAGTTTTAAAAGAACTCTAAAGGTGTGCTGGTTTCTGAAACATGCTGTGAATGCCTGTTGCCTAGAGAGGGGGCCAGTCGTGGGGTCTGTCACCTTGGGGAGTGGGGGAGTCCTGGCACAAAGAACTTTGGGTGGATTTGAATATTCTTAATACCCCACACCTCCCTGTGAAAAGAATAAGGTTTCCCTCTCAGTTCCCAAGAATTAGAGTTCCCTTTGGGGAGATGGGAAACATCTTCTACCTTCTTGCCTGCACAAGACAGAGCCTCTCTCCAAGACAAAGGTAGTAAACTGTGGAACACAAGCTGATGTTCCAGGCTCCAGGCTGGATAACCAGTAAGATGCCCATTTGAAGGTAACTGAAGGGATACTCCAGTGTATGTTTTATTCTGGATAGGCATCAGATCATCAAAATAATTTGATTTGTACTGAGTATACTTGTATTCATACTAATATGAATTCATATCGTCTCCACAAGGACAATTTTGTAGCAAAAATTTACCTAAACATTAATTCTGCTATTATAAATTGAACAAAAGTTAAGGACAGTAACTCCCGTGGAGTAGCTTTCTTTGAAGACATTAATTGCTTAAGAAATTGTTGAAAGTAAATGGCACTGTATTTTATAACTTCGCTGTGACTTCACTTCGAAGACCAGTTAGGAAGCAATCTCTGAAGTCTGACTTTCTGCCCATGAGAAAAGTGTAAATTCATACTCCAAGAGAGTGTATAATTCTCACTTTTCAAAAATAGGTGCTTGATAAACAATTCTTTTTACAGTTCTTGAACACAAATGCTTGCATGCTAGCCTGAGAAATCATTCGTCGAGATGGGTGTGAATAATTCCTTTAATCAATTTCTTAAAAGGAACTTTGTGGGTCAGGACATTAACTTACTAATTTAATAACCAGCATAGCTAACTCGAGTGTAGGTTTTGAAAATGGGATATTTTATTGTAGGAAGCAGATAGTCACAGGGTACGGTAGTCACAGGGACATGACTGCCAGTGAGATGCTCTGTGTTTCTCAAAAGAGGTTATCTGATGAGGAAAATCAATCAGAAATAAACCCAAATGCAGATCCCTGTCCAAGTGACTACAGGACTCTAGAGGTAGTGCGCATGCCACCTTTGGATCCTATTCACACTGCATCACCTGTTTCTAACATGGGGCTGGAAGCGCGGGACCAATGACCCTTCTGAAAATGAACTGCTTCCCTCTAAAATGAGAGAACTCTTTATTTTCCTGTCTTCCTTCTCCTTAGGATGAACTGAGGAGAAATCACTTAAATTCAGCCTGCTCAGTTAAGCACTTTACATTGTGTGGTAAATTTTATTCAAATATCCATATCAATAGTCCTAAGTTTCAATGGGAGAAATGGAGGACCTGGGAGTTCATAGTCTCAACTTTCAGAATTCTTTCTTGGATTTTCCTGCAAATGAGCAAGTAGTATTATCCTGTTGTTTAAACTAAATTACAGTAAATTATATGGCTTGGTCAGTTTTCTGCACTTGAATTTCTGAATAATTAGGCAAATGAGCATTATCTTACTATCCTAGGATATGAGTGATCTAACAACTACAAGAAATAAAAATAAAAGTTATTTTCTTCCTCCAGTTCACTCCTGAGGATGGTACCTAGTCCTCCCTTCCTCTTGGGGCCCAGATCCTGTCACCAGGCCTCACCAAAACTTCCTGGAAATAGCTCTTTTTGACTGGGAGCCATCACGCTCTGCCTGGCGGTGGCCACCAACCCCCACTGCCACCCCCTCCAGCTTTGGTAGGTGTGAGACAGATTAGGTAAAGTTCCTTTCCTAATCCCAGAACCCCGCCTGACCCAGGCTGTCCTGAATTTTGTGGGTACAACCCCCTTCTCTGCCGGAGCTGGGACCCCTGATCTGAGCAGTAAAGTTCAAATTTTCTGATGATCAAAACCTAAATATAGGCAGGTTCATAACTGGCCAGATTTAAGATCGGGTGAATTATTTCCCAAGTTCGGTGAAAAACAAGAACTTCATAGACGATGTGATTTGATCCATGCTGGTGCCACGGGTTGGATTGCTTGGTTGGTTTTTTAGGGAGCAAATTTTGAGGGGAGGAGGAGGAGGTTCTAAGTGCCCTGGAAAGAAAGAACTTGAATTTCCGAAGACCAAAGGTGAAATGCTTTCCATCCCCCCCCCCGAATCTTCTGGGGGGAAAAAAAAGAATCTAAGAAGAGACCAGGGCCAAAGTTAAAAGAGAATCAGAAAGAAACAGATGGGCAGGGACCAGAGTCCAGGTGCTGAAGTCAGGAGTGCCACCTTTCTACAGGTACGCTGTAGAAAGCAACATTTTGTGGGCTACATAAATGTGGGCCTGGGCGGTGCGTTTTAGTCCTTTCTTGGGATGGAGAACCTGAGGCCAGAGAGGAGCTGTAACTTGACCAAAGTCGCAAGAACTCCGATCACACCTAAAGCCTGGCTCTCTTCCTTCTCCCTCAATATGGTTAAAGGGGGCGGTGTTAGGGAGTCTTTTCAGTCTCCCAGTGTCTTGTCTTAGGTACACCTGCGAGAGATGAATCCGCCACAAGAAGCGGCATGGTAAAAGTATAATTCAGGTTTATTTCTAGTATTTTAGTGTCTCCGTCGTTCCTCTCCTCTCCTCTCCTCTTCCTCATTCCTCTCTCTCCTTCCCCCTCCTCTCTCTTCTCCCAGGTTCCTCACCCCCCTTCCTAATCCCTCCAATATCCAGACACCTCCCAGATGGAGCCCCTCACCTTCTCGGCTGGTGTGTTTGAAGGTCATCGCTGCTGCAAGCTCCCCGCCGTGCACCGCCACACCAGCTCCATGGGGCGCCAGCGGGGGTCCCTGGGCAGGTGGCCAGGGTGGGCCCGGGGAAAGGTAGCCGGCTGCTGGAGCGCTGTACACACCGTGCTGGTTGGAAGCTGGGTAGGCGCAGGCGGGAAGGAAGCCACCCACTGCGGAAAGGCTGGATGCCGACTGCAGATGGAGACAGATTGTTAGAAAAACCCGCCAACTTCTCCAGCACAGGCCAAGTTCGGTGGACTCTACTGTCCAGTCGCTTGTCTTTATTCTGGAACTCCCTAGCAAACCGATTTCTAAAAATCTACTCCAGTGATATCAGTGCTAATAAAAAGCGAGGAAGTCCTGGTAGCCACCTTCGGAGTTAAGAGAAAAGGGGGCTTTCAGATTTTTTTTTTTTTTAAATCACAAGGCAAGCCAGTCTCCTTCCCTCAAAAGCCAGGATGCTGCAAACTAGGACCACGGGATTTGAAGACAGCAATCGGCTGCTGAAAACGCTCTTTGCCCAGACTTCTTAAAGCCTCCCTCCCCTCAATTCTTCCTCCGCCGCCCTCCCTCACCCCAGGTCACCTACTGCCCGGTATTCTGGTTACCTGAGTGTACTTAATATCTGCCTCCAAGGCAGGTTTCTCGAGCCCATTCACTGCTGGTGAGGCGGGGAACGCGGCGCGGTTCACACCCGCCCAGTCTTCCATCTTAGGGGAATAGGCAGCGCCTTCGCCCCCGGCCAGGGCCCCTGCAGGAACGCAAATGGAGTGGAAGCTTGTGCACTTGTGAAGACCTCCAGCCCAGACATTTGCAAACTAGAATCCATGGGTGCTGCCAGACAAACCCCTTCCACACCCGGAGGCTGCCACAAACTCCCAAGACCTTTCTTTGGAGATAGAGGGGTGGCAGGGGCCAGCATTTCGCTTTCATTCAGACTGAGCAGGGTGGAGGGTGCCTGCCCTTCATTCTCCCCACCCTTGGCCCGCTTCCTACGAAAAGACGTAAGCACTAGCGAGGTTCAACTGGAGGCAGTTTCTCCACCGCTCAGAAGTGACAACCAGAAAGATTCAAATTCAATGCAACTTCACGAAAATTGTGTAAGCCTCTGGATGTCTTAATTATCATCTAAAGAGTCCATTTTGGCCTGGGACTGCCTCTAGGGACATTCTTGGTCTCCCAAATGAGGCAACAACTCTGAGACCCACAGGAGCATATCTCAGGCACAGAGCTGTTCCCAGTTCAGGCATATGCCCCCAGCCCAGGGAAGAAGGCTCCAGATGTGGTCACAGGCATGGTAGTCACCTCCCAACCACCTGCTCTCTGCTGCTCCGTGGGAAGTTTTGGTCGTGCTATTTTGATACGGATCCACCCAAATGAGCAGTGTGCTGCTAGGCCTGGGAAACCAGGGCCAAGCCTTCCTCTTGCCTCAACTTGTTTCTCTTAGACTGCTGAACGTCATTCTGAGTCTGCTAGCCTAAGGAAGGAAACACTAGCTGCTTGGGAAAGGGTACCAATGCTTCTAGAAAACACCCGCATGTATCGTCCTAGGCAGGGCACCAAAGTTGCCTGAAATTTCCAGCCCTTTCCATTCAACAGAAATTACCAACATTTGACGGAATTTTCATGACAATCAAAGCACAAGTTCTGCTGAGTGTCTCTGAAGAGAATGGGAGCGCTTTACCTCTATTCTAACGGCAGGACTTGCAAGGCCTCTGGACCTGACATGATCTGGGCCACGCTTAAAAGAAAAGCTGACCACAGGGGCTCTTTTTATTTCACTCAAAAGAGCTTCTGGGCCTGCATAAGCTCCTGAAGGAACCTGAAAGCTAGAGAAAAGGGTAGTGCAGAATGGCCAGAGCGGTTTGTTTGGCTTAGATTTGGCGATAGGCATTTGCATTCTTTTTGCAAGAATGAAAAAGTGCAATTTCAGGCCTCCGATTTTGTGGTCTGCGTCTGCTCTTCTATTTGGGAAATATTTTCCATATTTGTCATAAAAAGTTCAAGATGT